>NW_022196039.1:1200000-1555898 GCF_008641045.1 Pistacia vera
TTCTCCTCACTTGCTTTATTTTTCTGGATCTTTGCACTGGATGAATTCCATTTCCTCTTTGATAATTAGACAGTAGCACAAAGTTAATTTAGTACCAATCCTGTTGATGAAGTGTTACCTTTTACTTTACATTCTTGTAATTGTATTTCTGGCAGAATAGTAATTTTTTATAAAAATAGGCATAGCTGGATGTGAAGTTTAATAATGGCAACATGCATGAGCTTGTTCGTAATATTGTTGTGGGAATAATTACATGGCGGGAATTTCTAATAAGCCTTTTGTGTATGGTGCAAATGTTCTATGTCTTTACCTGCTATTATGGCTGGATGTGAGGCCAGCTGCATCAGTACATCATGGATATTGATTTAAGGAGTTACTGGACCACAGGTTAAAGTGGAATTACAGGAGTTCAGGTTAGCATACCATGAATGCTTTACTAAAATTGTAGAATATACATTAGAATTAACACAACATGGCTCACATAGATGAGATTCAGAAGGTGGTAATATCTGTAAAATTGCAAAGGACAAGTTGGTAAATCAGCAATCCATAGATTTAAGGGGTCTTAACTTTTCCAACAACACATGCGTACAGATCATATGTTCACATTGAGATCATTGAAAGAATGCCATGTTCACATTGAGATTATTGAAAGAATGCCAGATTTTCTCTGCCCTGCTTACCCTCATTGAGTTTTGCCAAACTGGGTGAACAAAATTAGTACTTCTGAAGACAGCCTTACAGTTCTTTCTGAGATTTGAGATGAGACATAGTACAAATTATGTACAGCATGCCTTCTCTTACATGCTAAGTCTTCTTGCTGAGATAGAAAGTTAGATCATCTCTGCTCATGTTTCTGTATGAGGAAAAAAGTTATTAAGGAGTTTGATTCTGATTAAATTGCTTGGTTGATGTTTATTATGTGCAGTAATTTAGTGTGTAAACTTGATTAGCAGATTTTCAAATAGATATACTTATGAAGTCTTGCATGATTATGGTTTCCAAGTTTATTGGGGAGTAGGGTGTAAAAACTGTTTTTCAGTTAAGAAATTTATTAAGATTATGACTAGGCATGCAGATAATGATTTTACTGTACTATGAATTTTTCAACTGGGATGTTATCTTTTAAGCTTTAATCAGCTATCAACCAACTAATGGGTTCGGAGGCTGTCTCCAACAATAACCTGGTCTACAGTTTTTCTTTCACTTAGATGTCCTTTAATTCTCTTTTTAGGGATTAGTATCATCAACAAACTGTAGTACAATTTTCCAAAAGAAGCACATGTTGTCATTGATAGTGATAATGTGGTAAAGATATTTTTTCGTTTGTTGCACAATCTCTTAAACCTATAAATCAAAGCAATTTCTGCATTTCCCTGGGTCTTACCTTTTATGGTATCTTTTGTCATTTCTGGTCCATCGAACTAAGTGCATATTATCTGCTTTTTGTGCTCTTACATATGTCGTAATATTCTTTGATATCAGCTTGTAATTTCATTTAACTTTTCCTGCATTGGTGCCTTAGTTACAAGGCCACTAACATAACATGCCAAGTCGTAATAGCTCCTTACTTGAGTATCTACTTTCAGATGTGTAGTTCCTTGTTTCTCTATTAACTGCAATTCTCTCTCTCTGTTTTTTTTTTTTTGGTTCTGCAAACCTTGATGAGCAACTGGAATTTATAAAACTGCAAGTTATGCTTGTTACTTGCAAGAACTTGAATTGCTGAGTTTTTTTCCTGAATTCAGGTTGATGTCATAGGAGTTAGTTGCTATTCCTCCAAGGACTTATGGACGTGGAAAAATGAGGGCATTGTTTTGGCCGCGGAAGAGACTAATGAAACCCATGATCTCCACAAATCAAATGTGCTTGAGCGACCAAAAGTGATTTACAATGAGAATACAGGAAAGTATGTAATGTGGATGCATATGGATGATTGCAACTACACTAAAGCTGCTGTTGGTGTTGCCATTAGTGATTACCCAACTGGTCCTTTTGATTATCTCTATAGCAAGCGGCCTCATGGATTTGATAGCAGGGACATGACAATCTTTAAAGATGATGATGGTGTAGCATATCTTATCTATTCTACTGATGACAATAGTGATCTTCACATTGGACCTCTAACAGCAGATTATCTCGATGTAACAGATGTTGTGAGAAGGATTCTCGTGGGACAACACCGGGAAGCCCCTGCTCTGTTTAAGTTTGAGGGGACTTACTACATGGTCACATCAGGCTGCAGCGGATGGGCCCCAAATGAAGCGATTATACACGCTGCTGAGTCAATTATGGGGCCATGGGAGATAATGGGAAACCCATGCATTGGAGGGAACAAAATATTTCGGCTTACTACATTTTTTGCACAGAGCACATATGTGATTCCTGTGCCGGGACTTCCAGGTTCATTTATTTTCATGGCAGATCGGTGGAATCCAGCTGACTTGAGGGACTCAAGATACGTCTGGTTACCTTTGATAGTAGGGGGACCTGCTGATCGGCCACTCGAGTACAATTTTGGCTTCCCTTTATGGTCAAGAGTGTCAATATATTGGCATAAAAAGTGGAGACTTCCTCCAAGATGGAGTTTTTGATATGATTTTAGGTACATTTTTCTATATGATTTTAGTGTATTATATATGATAAAGCTCCTTGTTCATTTTCTCACTGATTTTCATAGACCATACTTGTGTCTTGTTATTTAAAAGCTTGTGCTTTTTAGGTCACACACACGGCAATAACCCGGATTACAATGTTGGGTCTGAAGCACTGCAGGGAATTTATGTGTCTTTGCGCCGGCAATGTTAATATTAGTTGAATGTTTATGGAGAAAAACAACCATCTGTTAGAAAATACTTAAAAATAAATATATTGTATGACACAATCATCTTCACAAACCCATATTCAACAATGATATTTTGACAGGATGGATTTTATGTTTTTAAGAGTTTCATCACGTTGGGTAGTCCTAACTATTTTTTGAATTATTGATTGTTTAGTGGATTTGGTGAAACTGCCATTCCACTATATTTTAGGGGGATTTTTGAGTAATTTGATGATGAATATTGAAGCTATTAGGGAAGATGATAGTAAAGGGTATTAGCCTCGTATAGGTTGTGGTAATTCCCAACTAAAAGAAATTGAACCAATTATGTTTTGCCATGTTGGTGGGGTGTACAAATTTCATGACATTAGAGTTGCTAATGACTCCATTAGACAATGACGCTGTTGCAGACTACATGGAGTAGTTAGCTTATACTCTTAATTATTGTACTGAAACGCCTGAACCCAGTCGTCTGAAGTTTGGGCTAAGGGCTCTGAAGCCCAGATAGAGATTCATTCAAAAGCTTTGAAATGTAAAACATATTAAAATGAAAGAAGTAAAGTCAAAACATGGGAATCAAACTTTTATTCAACGAGTTGGCATTTTAATTTGGTACCATAAAAAGATTGATTTCATTCAACAGGAAAAGACAGACAGACAGCCAGCTACCTAGTCTTCGTCAATGAACAATGATAACAATAACAAAGCAAGAAAGCCTGAAGTGATGGGCCAGGCCAACTCCTTTTTATAAATAAATATTTGAAATTAAAAAAAAAAGAAAGGATAAAAAGGTTGATGTGAATGTTAACGTGGAGGGGGGCAAGTCTTATCAAAAGATTAAGATGTGAACCCTAAAAAGCAGTTCCCACTATTTGAATTTTTTTAATTATTTCCTAACTCTTCTGTGGGCCAAAAAGTACCTTCTCCTCCTGTTAACATTACTACATCAAACGTTGTCGCATTTGCATTTGAGTCATTTATAATTAAGATTATCATATCAAATACTTTTTCCAAAAAGGATTTTATCTTTTAAAATTAAATAAGTATTCCTTGCTTTATCTTTTATAAATTTAATTAATGATTCAAATTAAATGTAGATATATTGATTTAGTAAAGAGAATGTTACCTCCAAATTTCCAAAAATGATAGGGCGGGAGTGGGGCGGGGTTGTGATGAAGGATTGAGATAGGCTCCAGAAAGCTTGAAAGAGAAGAGAGGAGAAAGAGATGAACAAAGCGTGGTGGTGGCCACTACATCCTATATACCACTATTGACTAAAGATTCGCCATTTGCAATGGATTGGCCGTCCTAAGATTCTACACCCCTTTTTCTTTTTCCTTTTTATTAATTCTAAATTAAACAATAAACATTTTATCAGCTGATATCACCTTCTTACACCAACCCCATTTTATAAATAGATTATTGAAAACTAACTTAATTAATAATAAAATATGACAGACCAAGCCACCAACCATCTTAAATTAAACTATATTACATATTATTTTCTTTGTCTTAATTGTGTATTTGGTCATCATCAAGGTGTTGATAATACGCGTAAAGACTGGGTATTTTGATCATAAGATGAAATCCATTGACAAAATACATGCTCCGCTTGTTCCATGATTGACCCGATTATATTTTGTCTTCATTGAAGTATATATTATGCGTTATACAGATTTTGATGATCATATATGAGAAGGCTATGAATTTTCTTGAAAATAAAAATTAATAACAAAATTAAGATTAACGAAGATGATCATCAAGTTACTCATCATCAAATCAAATCATCGTTCTTCTAATCAATTAACACACTTAACAATCCCCAACCCCCCCATGCATGCACGTGCTAAAGAAAAAAAAAACCATGTCACACGTGTGAATTTAATCACTCTCCAACTACACAACTCCAAGCTTTGTAAGTAAAATAAACACGACTGATTCATCTTCATCTTCATCAATCTTTCTTCTTCTTCTTCGTCAATCTTCAATTAAGGCCTCCATGTACTCGCCCAAACCACCTTTTGCTCTTTCCATGACAAGAATATTCCAGCATCAGGGCACTGTGCCATTGACCACCCTTCCTTGTACCTCCTCAACAAGGCGCGTACATCATCACACACTTCATCACTGAACATGCTAGGGCTAAACCCTGCTGCATGGAGACGTTGCGACCAGCGCGTCGCCAACTCCCTCCTTTCGATCGAATCTGATGGTTGACACGCCACCAGGTCCACCATCGCACGTCCGGCTGCTCGCTCAAGCATCAACCGTTCATTGCTCGTTCTTGAGAAACTTTCATCTAACGACTCAAAGTAAACCCTAAACCATCTAATACATTCTTGAAAACCGTTAACAAATTCAACCCCACCACTACCCACATCAAGATCAGCTTCTTCTTCAACAACAGTGATTATCCTCGGTTGTAATCTTCTTAAACTTGATATCAGAATATCTCTACGATTATCAACTGCTGTGATCGTATGGAAAGCACCGATACAATTTATAGCTAGAGCTTCATCGTTTCTGATATCTAGTTCAGCTAAATTTAGGTCACATAAATCACCAACATGGTGAATAACATTGAATTTAAAAGGCACACCCATAAGCCTAGCAAATTTTTCCATTCTGTTACCTATTTCTTTCATTACTTTTTGCACAGTGGCTAAACCTCCACCACTAGAATTTCCACCTGTGGATTTTGTAGCCACAACAGTGGTTAGCCTCAGGTGCGGTGTCTCGTCCGTACGAGTGGCTAGGGCTTCAAGTAAAGTAGGCCATTGTGTGCAATATGTGTTACTAATATCGATAATTTGTAATTTGTTTTCACCTTCAAAAGCTTCCATAATTGCACCATTACAAGCTACGTGACCAAAAGTAGTCCAAGGACTTACCTCTTGAAACTTCAATACCATCTTTCTTGTTGACTCGAAAGAGCAAGTTTTTTCCGAAGCCGAAGCTAAAGTACGGTAACACCGTTCGCCAGAATCCGTCATGCGACTAAACAAGGCTTGAAGAAAGTAGGAAGCGAGTTTTTGGTCGGTGTCGCCATAGGGTGAACTGAGCTCGTTGAGCGTCCACATCAATTGCTGAAGGCGAGCACTGTTTTTATCGGCAATAGCGCGTGCGGTTTCGAGGAGAATATCGGTAGCCCAGTGGGAAGAGAATTCGAAATTGAGGTCACGAGCAGGAGAGAAAGAGAAGTCAGTGGGTTCAAAAGGTTGATGGGTAGGGGTGCTAGTGTTAGTAGTGGTGGTGGTAGGAGTTGTGGTGGTGTTAGAAGGGTGGGGTTGATGATAAGGATAGTAGTGTTTGGAAGAAGACGAGGAGAAGTCTTCTTCATCCATGAAAAAGTTGAAGCATTCTTCGTCTTCTTGCTGGTAGTGATTGTTGTGGTTGTTTTGTCTGGAGGATCTGGAGCTACTTGAGGTTCTGCTAGAGTTGAAAGATTGATCAGACTGGAGACTAACAAGTCTAAACAAAGTATCCATTTAACGTGAAGAGAGCAACATCAATATTAGAGAGAGTTTGGATCAAGTGAGAAGGGTTTTTGAGGGATTTGAACAGAAGGAAGATGGTGAGTTTTAAACAGTTGATTTGGGACAGAGGAATGATTAAAAGAGGATCTCAAAATTGGATTTTAGTTTAGGTTTTTTCATTAACACAAAATAAGAAGGTGGGAGATGGGAATCTATAAGTAAAATAGCAAAAACAGTGCTTTTCTTTTTGTGTAATCGATGAAGAATGGAAGTGGGGTTGGGGGTTTTCTTTTTCTATCTAGCTTATGCTTTTGGGATTCTTTATTTTTCTTTATAAAATTAAATTATCAAGCAATTTGACTAATAGAGGAAAGTTAGAATGGAGGTGGAGTTTTAGAAATAGAATTGAGTCTGACAAAAGATGAAAGAGAAAAGAGAAAAAAGGGGGAAAAAGATAACAAGGTCGAGATCACCAAATGGGTTAGTGGGTTAGCTTTTCATTGTTATAAAAGAGAGAAAGTGAAGGTTATAATAATAGGTTCTAGTGGGAGCAGGCGTGCCAATTGTGTTATTGTATATGAAGAAAGAGAAAGACATGAGTAAAGCTGCCGGCGTGCATCATCATAATCCCATGAGACCATCACCTCAACACAACTCATTCACATTCCTTGCCTCCTAATCCCTTTCCAAACTCTGTCAATATTTCCCTTACTTTTTTCCCTTCTCTATACAAATATTACACTAACCCATACATTGCATGTTATCAAATTATTATTTCATTTTATAATCTGATACCAAAGTTCTAGGGCATGCTTTCCGCTTTTCTTTTTCCCCACACATTCTCATATTATATATTCTCCAACTACAACTTCAAAACTAGGCCATTTCTCTAGATACCACAATGAAATTTATGGCTTGGTCTTCTCCCTCCCACTTGAGTCTGTACTTCTTTTAACTTATCTTCCTACTTAAGTTGCTTCAATATCATTACCACCACAACCCAACATGACTCTCCATTGTCTCTATTTTCTTGTCCTCAACCTCCACCTTTAATTCCCTTTACTAAGAGAATTCTATATTTACCATTCACATCCTTCCAGTCAACCAATTCCTTTGCTCCATGTGATCTATTTGTTTTTCAAGTTATTATGTTTGCTTCATCTTTGTCTTTGGTTTTCTCCATCAATGATTAGGAAGAGTTCCACATTTGAACTGTTTGTCGCTTGTAATTAACAACTTGTTTAAGGTAGTTTTTATTAGACAGGATTATATTGCTCGCGCGTTTTTCAATTCCCTGTGTACTGTGGATGAAAGGGGAATTGGGTCACTCAATTCCCGAAAAATTCTTTGAAAATTTATTCTCTTCAACGGTTCCAATTCCCTCGGACCACAGCCACGGGCAAATATATTATTCATTTATTTGGTTTATTATATCATTCAAAATAATATACTATTTATATGATGTTAATTGCATACATAATCAATATTAGTAAAAAATCCAAAATACAAAGGCTTAAATTAAGGGATGTTCGATAGTATTCTGGGTCCCTTAATTGGTTTAATTCAGGTTTTATTAAATTAAAATGTGCAGATGAAATGTCGCTGCCTCAACCATAATACAACTTCTGATTAGGATTGGGGTGGTCGTGATGCATGACATGCAACTTAAGTATTATTATATTCTTCTATGGACAAAATGAGAAATCAAAATTAAGAAGAGAAATAAATTAAACTTCAGAAGTTTGAAACGTAATTGTGGGGTTACCGAAACCAGATATATAGTCCTTGTTAAGAACTTATTTATATATACAATTTCTTTATAGCATTTTTTTTTTCTTTATTTCCTTTCACCTTTGCTTGACTGCAAATCTGCTACAGCAACCCCACCTCCATATATCAGCTGACCTGCAAAAATAAGGCTTTCAGTGGAGAATCAATTGATTGATCGTTAAAATCTTTGAGGTGGCTTAATGCTATCAACCCATTAATCACAAGGCCCCTACCTCTCCTTTTCCATGACCGACTTTTTTATTTGCAGCCTATCTTTTTTCATCCATTGATGATGTTAGGAGAGGTGGTCCTGCATGTGAGGTTTAATGATCAGAGCAGTTAACCTAATTGTAATGGGAAATTAAGATTTATTTTCTCAACTATGTCACGCAGAACCAAAAATTGAGACCCGTGATTGGTTTTTTAGACGCTTCAAAATATTGGAAAACTTTTCTATGAAACTGGAAGCTAGTATTTGAAAAGAAAAAGATATAAAAATATAGTGACATGATAAAGGTTGGAGCATATTCAAATTAAAGCAAAAAGAGGTGAAGAAATTTTACTATAATAATTTCAGCTGTGAAATATATTATGATGTTTAGGTTACCATTTCAAGTAAAATCTAGGAAGAGAATGAGTTTCTTCAGTGGTGATAACTTGTATGAAAAAACTAAAGGGGTGACTATGATCACAATAATTTACTTTAAAGAAAGAAGCTAAGTGAACTATATTATGTACTGACATGCTTTAATGGTAGTTGTGCAGTCAAATCTCTTTTTTCTGTGTTTTATGTAAAAAGTAAAGTATGTAATCATCTCAACAAGCTGAAAACACCTCCCCATATGAGCTTTCCTGTAAACTCAATAATTTACATCAAGTATTATGCATATACAGCGGGTTAGTAGAGGTAGGATAAGAATTCATGTTTGTGACACTGAAATAAACTCAGTTTTATCGATTTTACTAAATTTTATTTTTAAGTTATGACAGAAATAATATAAAATCTACGTCAGTCTGGAAAATGCATGTTACATTACCAATCAGTAACTTTAAACAATATTGGGTTTAAATACAATTGTAAAGTGTTGGTCCTATACATATACATATACTCTGGATGATGCTCATCTTATTCTTTTTGAAATGGAGTAGGTTCCTCCCGACTTGGCACCAACTGGCGTCATCAATTGCGTTGCTTGTACGTCACACAAGAACATCCAAAATCACCCACAATGAGTAGCCAAACAAAAACTCGATTCCTTTGGTGGGCCAGAAGTGTGTGAATTTTATGCATGCTTCTGGCAAATATATGAAAATGATCGTTGTAAGGTCTCTTGTTGCAGGACAGTGAAGAAGATTTTATGTGGATATGATTCCCAAGAAAAGAATAACATCATATGATATCGTATCATCAAATTTCTTTTGGATTCTGTACATCTCCATGAGTGTGTGGAGGATTTAATCAGGATATGGGTTTGATAGACATGCTTTAGATGGGCTAAATAAAATCTCAAATCGGTGCTTTATACAAGTAATCATCCATCCATCTTCATCTTTTAATTCTCATTCACGTTCAGGTTGGATAATCAGAACTCCTTGGTGCGTTAATCACGTAGATCAGGGTAGTTGTAGTTACTGCCTTACTTATATGGTTGTAGAGTTCTGTTACTATAAATATGTAAGAATATACACTATATATTACCAGGAAGACTCTGTAAAAAACTGTACATTTACACCTTGCAGAAGTATGGTTTAAATGGAAAAATAGGTTTCTGCTTCACCGTCTATTTCACGTTTCCATGGAGAGGGACAGACTGATTTAACACATCTTTTCTGCATGAAAAATGCTATTGTTAATACCATTCGCGTAATAAACAATTCTACATAAATACCAAATGAGGCTGAACGTGTTTAATAACATTTTTATAAACGTGAAGAAACCAGAAACCAGAAACCAGATGGGGCCTTTGAAAGTGCAACGTTCTAAAGAATCAAAGCAGCAGCCATCACCCATCAGTTCAGTTAATACCAGAGTTTGTCCATACAAGAAGGAGAGAGAGAAAGAGTGTGTGGAAGTGGAACCAACTGGAGTCGAGGCCCTGCAGGGTACAGAAATACTGTTTCTAAAGAAATTGATCAGAAAACCTTCAGTTATTCTGTAAATTGATGGGGAAAAGAGAAACCAGGAAAGGGCCAAAGGCCTGGGAACTCCAAACCTACTCCTAAAAGAAAAGGAACAGAAGTCAATTGTTATTTAATGCCGCAAGAGAAAAGCATTTCTTTGACCAAAATCTGCATTTATCAGAAAAAAACTAAAGCAAACTCTGCTACAATGCATTATTGTACATACAACAACGAAAAATAAAAAATGCTGCTGCCTTTTCTGTTTCTTTCCTCCCCCAGCTTAAAAATTATGTTACAATACCGGCAAATACCAGTTCAATAGTATTCACTGTCTGAAAATATGGTACCAGATTACAGAAATCTCACCACCCAGAAAAATCTTTGAATTCACCTGTTGAAACTCCCACTTTCCTTTTCTTAGCTGCGGTAATGGCATTCAATCCTCTGTCATCTGCAATAGGTTCAATTTGTTGATTCCTTGATTTCAAGTACTTCCCCACACCTCCACCACCAATTGCTCCGGCTTCTGTTGCTCCTGTACCCGGGTTACTATACCATGATCCAACCTTATCCTGAAATGCACCAAGAGAAAGATCAGCTAGTATCCTGGAAAAACAATTTCTAAAGGCAACTGATATTTAAAGAGTCCTGAAACGAACTTTATCTTCATCCTCAGCATTTTCCTCTTCTTTGGCCTTCTCTTCCTCTTCTTCATCTGGTTCTGAGTAAGGATTGACAAACACCGTTACATTGGTTATCTTAATCTCCTCCTACACAAATGAGAGGAAAAAAACATATAATGAGGGCAGGATTAAATAATTTAATTCAAGTCAACTGATTTTATGATTAAGGCAGAGTCCAGCAACTAATTTGATCAGAACATACTAAAGTATCTTCATAAAAATCATGAACATTGTATTTCTAGATATGCAACTTTGAGTTAAGTTGAAGCCAGTTTGAAGCTCAACCTTCCAGATAGCATATGTTACCAAATAATATACTGATTCCTAACACAACATTCACCAAAATTCAAAAGGCATACAGGACTAATATAAACAGAAGGTCTTGCTTCCCAAAAAGATCATATGCTAAATACACACTACATCTATCATCAGTCAGGGAATACCATTTAAATGTAAAACAGAAAGCAGTAAAAAATTAGATACAGGTTTAAAATATATGTAGTTTTGGAGAGATTAATGCTAAACAAAGAACTCACCAAAGGTCGGTCATTATCATCAATGGGAACCTTCTCCATCGCTGCCAATGCAGTCAAACCACCAACAACTCCTCCAAAAACTGTATGTTTGAAGTTCAAATGATTTGCAGATTTATACAAAATGAAAAACTGGGAACCATTTGTGTGCGGACCACTGTTTGCCATACTAACAACACCCCTTCCAGAGTGAAGTAACTTGGAGTTCACTTCATCTTTGAAGGGCTTTCCCCATATAGATTCACCTCCTTTTCCAGTACCAGTAGGATCACCACCTTGAATCATAAAATTCCTACAGAGGTACATAACAACATTTTATTAATATGAAGTGTTGCCAAGAAACCAACTAGAAAATCACATCCGATGAATTTGAATTGAGTATCTGTCACTCTACCTGATATTTCTATGAAAAGCTACTCCGTCATAATAGCCACGTTCACAGAGTGTAATGAAATTCTCACATGTTCTTGGAGCTATATCACAGTGGAGCTCAATATTCAAATCACCATGCGTTGTATGCAGTTGAACATAGCCTTTCTTTTTGGGATTTTTCTCGACTTTGACATATTCAAATTCATTTTTGGTGACAGGATCATATGAGGTAGATGTGAAGGACCGTGATGCAGCACCTGTGGTAAACCGACTTTTCACCTGCAGCAGAAATTCATGTTGAAAATCACTAATACCTTTTTCTCCCTTTTGATACCTAGATTCCTCAACCTCCCCAACATATTCACCGAGTTCTAAACTAAGGACTATTTCCAAATCCTACAACCTTCATAGCCAAAAAGTTATGAGATAAAATATCCAAGGGGGTTTGAACTGTTAACCTTCTTGCCGAAACTGAGGGCTTCCAGTAATAAGCCCAATCCTTGGCCTTTGTATCAAGACACACCATTGCTCATTGTAGTTTCCGACATTTTTACAATATACAGTACTATTTAGTTATGATATCAATAACTATGACCAAGAAAATCAGAACTTATTTTTTGACAGAGAGATCCTCAACCTTTCTTACAAGTCACAAAATCCAGAACTTGGGGCTACTGCAGGACCACAAACTTTGGTAGTCAGTACAACATTCAAGCAGGTCACTACAAGAGATTATATATTCATATAAATTTGACATTATAAGTCCATAATTCAACAACTCGACTCATCTATGTCCAAGCAAAAAAAGAAAGTGCCCACACAAGCAAAGATAGCAGCAGTCTACTCAGTTGGACTACACTTTATTGACTTGGAAGGTAAGCTAACATGTAGCAATTGAGGATTGATGCTTAAAAGACAAGTCTTCTCTCTAGATTACACTATTTATAATTGAGGACACAGCAAATTACAAAGATATGGCTAATAGGAGCAATTTCATTAAAAGTAATTTCCAAAAAAAACTTTACTCCTTGAAAATAAGCTTTTGGGACATAGGGACTGGATGGTGGATACTGAATTTCATATTTATCATTTATTTGGGCCTTTATTTTACAGTGTTCTGTCTAATAACCACCTTTGTTTATTTTCAATAAGAAACAGAATGATGGGAGAACTCAATTTCTGGGGAAAAAAAAAAAAAACCTACTAACCAGCTTTGCATTCACAGGAGCCCTGTCACCAGCCATGTGCATGGCTATCCGAGCAGCTGTTTTATCACTGGATGCAGCTTTGGCTGCAGCAGCACTTCTTCCATGAACTGAAGCCGATGCAGCATCAACAATACTGAAACCTTGAGTAGCTTTAGCATTTCCATTTGAATCTGATTTGGTATCCTCTATAATGCGTGACCTTGCAGCTAAAATGGCAGCAAGGGCAGCAGCTCTTTCTTTTTGGGCCTTGCTACCACCTCCCCCAAGCAGTGCAGTTTGTTTTCCTTTCTCAGTTCCAAGCTCTTGTAACATCTGCTTGATATCTCCAGCAATGTTTATGTTATAGGTTGGATCTGAATTCATTTTATTTAGTTCTGGAGTATGGAAAACAAGATGTTGCAATCATTAAGGAGAAAAAGAAAAGAAAAATTTAAAACTGACATTACAAGAGTGGCAAATGGTATGGCTCACCTTCATCATCAAGTTTCAGACCTTTTTTAACATGATCAAAATCAAGAGTAACCTTGTTGTCAAGAGCATTAGGATTCTGCAAAGCACACCACCAAAAAAAGTCCTCATACATAATAAAATTCATGCCACTTAAAAGCACCACCATGCAATCAACAAAGCTAAACATCGTATGTTCAGAACAACTAATTACCTGAATTGTTATAAGGTCTTCCTTAGTGAAAGGTTCATCAGTTAGAAGCTCTTTCCAATTCTTCGTCTTGATGTTTAATTCTTTGATTGCCTATAAAAGGGGGGGGGGGGGGAAAACAAGGAGTATACAAAGAGGAATTATTCTACATACTATATAACATGAACTTGAAGTAATATCACTAAAAGTGATGACAATCCAACAAACATACGTCATAACAGAACACGTTCCCTGTAGTCCTGACAGCAACAATGTGTGTAAATTCAGTGAAAACTTTATTAGCACGGGGCAATGATACTCTCCTGCAAGAAAGAAGTGAAAAAAGTTTTATATTGTTAAGATACAATAGTAGTAACCAAAGGAATATAGAACTCAAAAACAAGATAAAGACACATGGTCTATAGGCTTGAATTTAGATATCATACAAGTAACATAACCATGTATGTCATGGCTGTTTAGGACTGCACACAATTTTACCAACAAATTGAACATTACGAATAACAATAATTGGAAAGCAGAAGTAGCAATCTGATAGACCTCCCGTTAAGCATGTTTACAATACAGAGGGCATAAGCGACAATAGGGTCGAAAGGGGTAAAGAGTGTGAGGTGCTTGCTGTTAGTTGTTAGAGAAATTGGTTACAGCCACGTGTGAAGGGAATCAAAGTTGTTAGTAGAATAGGTAGTCATGAGGTATATAAATAAAGGGTCAGTTTTGGTGAAGGGGGAGATCAAAAATAGTGTCATTGTAGGAGGTCCAGCTCCTCGAATTGTTGGGATCTATCTGTTGAGTTTATCAATTGTTTTGGTTGTTCTTTGCTTTTCTCCATTAATATACTTGGTTGAGGCTTGTTGCGGTGAACATATTCTGTTATCTTGTACTGTTTGGCTATTGTTTGTTATCAGTGCAGGGAGTCTCATCAATGGTATCAGAGCCAAGGTTGGGACGGGTAAAAGCGGGAAATGGAGACTAGATGGGAAATGTGGAAAAAGATATGAGATCGATGAAGGAAGATTTGAGAACGATCAAAGATGCTTGAAGGAGATGCTAGCGGATGAGGCGAAAGGAGGAGAGGAGGAAACCAAAGGAGTTAAGAGGGAGGGTCAACGAAAGAGCGTGAAAAGAATCGAAACCAAGGGGAAGAGAACAGTGAACCCAATGCAACCAGAATGGCAAACCCATAGTTACTGAACGAAATCGACCAGAGTCAGATGGCCGGAGAATCGAAATACGATATTCATAGGGAAGAATCTGTACGTTTGGTTATTCAGGATAAAAAGGTATTTTAAGGTGTATCAGTGGCTGAAAACGAGAGGTTGGCCACGTGGCCGTTTGCATGGAGGGCGACGCAATCAATTGGTTCCAGTGGATGGAGGTGCGAGCTCCTGTGACAACATGGGCCGCCTTTAAACTTGCCTTGCTGTTGGTTCAGTGGCTCACAGGAAGAAGGGTCGTACAAGATCCTGATGGGAATCCAACAAGCCGTACAATGGAAGAATATTGCCGGAAGTTTGAAGCTGTATCTGCTCCATTGTGTGAAGAAAAAGAAGACATATGTGGGCCAATTTCTTAAACGGGCTTAGACCAAATCTAAAAGCTGAAGTCAAATTGGGCCAGCCCAATTATTAATGCAATAATTAAGTTAGCCGAGAAAATAGAGGAGAAGAATGGGCTGCAGAAGAATGAAGTTTGGGCTTAAGACAGCTGAAAAACCAATTGGGCTGTATGGGTTTAATGGAGGAATTATTTCAGTTGGGCTAGGTAAACGGGAGTAACACATACAATTGAGTGTGGGCTTGAGCAATTGGAGAATGGACCTGGAAGTGGACTCGGGTCAGCTAGGTATGGGTCAAGGCGGGTAATGGATCAAGAGAAATTGGATCTAGGTTCATATACAACACAATCGCTCATTCGACAGATCTAGAACATATCCCTTTCTCAATCAACAGCAACACTCCGTCAACCCCTCGTCGGAGTGCCGCCCATGGAGGAGAGGCAGTCGGCCGGCACCGACTTCCGGTCACCAGAGTACAAGCTGGACAGCTCTTCAAAAGATCGATTCAACCTCTCCCAACTGCGAACAACCCCTTCCCGGCGAATGACAGAAGATGAGGAAGAATTGAGTAAGGAAGCAGAGGGCAGTAAAGGAGTGGAGGAGCGGTGTGGTATCGGGTGAAAATTTTCCATCTCCCACCTGAGGACAGTTGGTTCTTCAAGGGAGGGGTATTGATAGACCTCCCGTTAAGCATGTTTACAAATACAGAGGGCATAAGCGACAATAGGTCAGAAAGGGGTAAAGAGTGGAGGTGCTTGCTGTTAGTTGTTAGAGAAATTGGTTACAGCCACGTGTGAAGGGGAATCAAGTTGTTAGTTGAATAGGTAGTCATGAAGGTATTATAAATAAAGGGTCAGTTTTGGTGAAGGGGGGAGATCAAAAATAGTGTCATTGTAGGAGGTCCCCAGCTCCTCGAATTGCTGGGATCTATGTTGAGTTTATCATTGTTTTGGTTGTTCTTTGCTTTTCTCCATTATATACTTGGTTGAGGCTTGTTGTGGTGAACATATTTGTTATCTTGTACTGTTTGGCTATTGTTTGTTATCAGTGCAGGGAGTCTCATCACAATCCCAAAATTTCCATTGCAAAATCTATGGCTTATAGATATAGTGACATCAGAAATCTGCTATAGTGCCATCATATTCCGTCGACAAGAAGTTGTTGAAGATCTCTTTCTCTATTCATTCAATTAAAACTAAATTCCGATAATACCAATACATCTATTATTCATAAATTCACATCCACAACATAAGCTACACTTGGAAAGTTCACTTTATCTTCCTTCACTATACCATTTTGCTTACAGTGGAATTTTTCCAAGAACTACAGCTATTCCCTAGTGCCGATTCCTCTTATATATTTTTTACCTCCTGAAAAAAAAATGTCACTTGAGAACTAAGACTTGATTGGCAGTTACTAAACTGAAAGCCTCTTAGGCTCATCCAAGAACAACAACAGTCTAGAGGCTCTAACTTCACCAGCAAATTGCCCTGCCTAAAAAACAAGTCAACACATTCTCTAGTCCTTCAAGATTATCATTCTATCATCTTCACTACCATGACTCCATAACCGCATACAGTACAAAGTTATAAACTAGCTCATTTAGAATATTTTATCTATTTGTCATCCTAAAAAACTGCTCACCACAGAATGATGAAAATGGAAACAGCTCAAGTTAGTTTAGAATAGTTCCTACACAATTTTCAACCCAAACTCTTAAACACAATCACACATAAGCAATTCCACAATCATTAAAAATTTACAGGTAACACATTTATTGGAGAAAGCATATTCCTGTAAAAGGCCCACCCAATGTCAAAACTAAGACTGTCTATTAAAATCCTTGAATTGTACTCATACATTTAACTTGAATCAGACCATAATCTTCATGTCTAATATCACCCATTTCCTCGAACTCAGGCAATCAAGTAGCATGCATCGCAAAGCTTTAGGAAAAAAAAAAAAATGAACAATCCTATACAGCAAAATTGAACTAAACAGTTAAAATGGAGTAAAGAATCCAACCTTCAGCATTCTGTGAAAAGTAACTGGGATTAAATCGCTCAGCTTCAGTGGGCTCCAGTAACAGGATGTTTCCCATACTTTCTAATATAGGGAGTTATAGTCCTGCAAGTGCACAAAAATCCCAAACTTAAAACCTAAACAATCTCTTAAACCTAGAATATCAAATTAATCTAAAATTATGAAAATAAGAATTCTCACATTATATCGAATAAGGTGCCATCAGCTGTACACACAGGATCCTCGAATGGCGTAAACGTAAGCCTGCATCAAAAAATATCAATCAACCCAAACACATGTTCTTATGTGTGAATACATAGATAAAGAGACAGCGAGTGTGTAAGTAACGCATACGCGCAGCAATAGAAGGGAAGGCGTTTGAAGGGCGTACGGATTTCTTTAGACTTGGCACCGCCCCATTCGGTGGCCCACTCCGTTTTGGTTATGAACATTCGGTCCTTGCTGTGCTGTTTCTTCCCCATCTCTGTTTGATCTTACAATCAGAAATCGCTGATGCTATTAATGTTTTCTGCTTCAGTATAGTATTTGTGTTATGGGTTTGGAGTTTCGTTGAATGTGATTTTACGAGGGTTGAGTCCGTTGAACGTTTGAGCCGGTGAATTCCCGGACGATGTCTGTAGCTAGAGACGAATTATCGAATTTCTCTGATAATTTTATCAGGCCCAATAAAGGCCCACGCTACTGCCGACGTTTAGAAATAGCATTACTAAAAAAGATCACCGTTTGAGATGAGTACTTTTAAATGCACTTCCTATCTTTAACAAAATTTTGAAAACCAGATTGTTACATTTTGATTTAATACAATTGAATAATTAGAATTTATACAATTAATAATGAATACTTTTAATTTATTTTTTAAGTACATAATATATTGATTACTAGTTATAGTAGCTTAATCCTTTACATATACACCAATTCATCTAAAACTATCCTTAACATTTTTAATAATACTACATCCACAACCTTTTTATACAAACTTTCTTTCATAATCTCATATGATAAAAGATGATTTAGTGATTTAAAATTTAAAATAAACTTTCACTCAATCATCTTTTATCACATATGTTTGTGAGAGAAAGTTTATATAAAAAGATTGTGGATGTAATATTACTCTTGCACTTACAAACTTTTTATACAAACTAATATGACAAAAGATGATTGGTTGACTTATAAACTTTCACTCAATCATCTTTTGCCACATTGGTAAGAGAAAGTTTGTATAAAAAGTTGAATAAAGATAGGTTGACAAACACTTATCACAACTTTCTCTCGCAAACACACTGACGTGACAACTCGCATTTGGGTAGGTGGGATCCATTGTTGGGCAAACATGACTCATTACAAGCTGACCAATTACGAGTTGATATGTCACGTTTGTAAAAGAAAGTTAGTGAGTGTAATATTACTGAAAAAAGTTTGTAAGTGTAGTATTATTGTACTTAATTTTTTTTTTATTTTTTTTGTATAAAGTTCAACCTATCAAATAAAATAAGGGTGAATGACAACTTTTCACCCAAGGTTTGGCATAAGTAAGTTTTTCCACCCAAAAGGTTTGGCATAGAACTCAATAGAATACGATCGGCTCGAGCTCGTCTTGATTACAACCAAGTCAAAATCGAGCTCGAGCTTGAATCACTTGGCTCAATGTCGAATCACCTGTAATGCATGAGATTGGTTTACTTTTAAGGACTATGAACTAAAGTAATTATGCTCATGGTAAAACAAAAAAAAACAAAACAACAAAGCAACAAAACAAAACAAAACAAANTTATTATGTTAATTGCTATTCTTAAATACCTATGAAAGCACTAATAAACAAGCAAACAAATGACAAAATACAAGAGTTATGTCCACTTTGCTATTATAGATAGAATTTCACTATAAAGAAGAAGAATGTTATAAAAATCTCACGAGTCTTGCATTGCGAGATTCTAATTGAAATTGGATTCAAAAACTCAAACACAGGTATGTTTGAACTTGAACAAGAGTAGTATGCCCCCCAAAACAAAAGATTTGTATTCAAGTGCAAAGAAATCCAAAAGAAGAGACAAATAGTTTAATGTAGAGGCTGTAGGGAATTAAATTTGGTTGCAAAGTCTACATTGGCTTTGAAGGAATACATAACAGAGTTGATTGGACACATATATTGGCACCTCAGCTTCTGTCCCATACGTTCCTTTCTCAATTAATTCATTTTCTCCTCATTCATTGTTCATACATCCGCTATAATTCTTTCTCAATCTTTGCTAACTTTTCTATGAATTTCTTTAAGATTTTCAATTTTTAAAGTCCATTCTCTTTCTCTCTCTTTTATCATTGGCAGTGTCTGAACCAATTTGCGCATACCTCAATTAATCATTTAGAGCTCTGGAACTGTTGATGGGGTAAAAACCTCAGTGACCCCCTTATTAGTGCTTGGAGGGATTCGAACTCAAGTGTTTCTTTCTTCACACTTTTAATAACCTATCTTTTAGTGGATAAATGTTTCACCAAATTAAGATTTGATATATGCAAGTGTAGAGATCTTATTCTGATTCGAGCTCGTTCGAGTATCAATCATTTTAAGAAGTGGGTATTATCATTCGCAAATTAATAATTATTTATAACTAGATGAAAGTGAAAAAAAAAAGATGAACTTGATAAATTTTCTTCACTACAGGAATAAATTGTTCATGGTAATAAAGGTTCACTGAGGTTTTTATGTGGACCTCTGAGGTTTAGTGAAAGAAGCAAAGTGGAACACTTACACCTTGTAATTGACAGACTATTGTAAAAAGTTAATTCTGGTAACCCCAAGGAATTGGTCTGACGGTCAAGGAGATTTACTCACTCCCTTGAGTTATTAGATTTAAATATTGGGGCCATTTATCACAATAACATTGTGGCTTATCTTGTCTTTTAGACTTTTAGAGTATTTAAGGAATCTCATGGATTAGTTGAGGTTTGTGCAAGCTGGTTCAGACAATCCAGTTAATATATATATATTTTATGGTACAGAATTTAAGTACAATAACTAACATGTACCTTATTCTATCTTTTATCCTACAACAATAAAGAGCTGATATCTAACTGTGTATTAAATGATTTACAAATATTAAACTTTGGTGTTTGATAAGACATTTGAGAAATAAAAAACTTGTATTTTTTAATGCGATGTCTACTTTACTTTTATGATAGGTATTTTCCATCAATTAATAAGGTGTGAGTTTTCCATTTCAAAACCTATAGGTCTCCGGGTGTCTATGTAAAAACTTGGAGGTTCACAGTTCACATGTGAATTCGGATATATTCTTGCTGTTCCCCAACTAAAAAGAAAAAAATATAAATAAATATGATTTTGAAAATGACATTGTCGTTTAGAAAATTTTGAAAAAGTACATTTACTTGAATTATAAAATGAAAACCGGACATGTCTCCAAGATTTTCAACTAGAGACGATATGTTTACAGCTCTAATTAAATCAGGCAATGTTCACACTTCCATTTAGAAAGTGATAGTTTGCAATATTTTATCAGTAGGCAGACAATGATGCTCATCCATTATGCTTTAAACCCATCTTACAATCAAGACTTTCGGCTTCAGCCTCAGCTTATTGGTTAATGTAGTTCCCTCCACATGATACTGGTATTATAGAGTACCATCGGACTCGTTTAAGGGAAATGATTTTTAGCTAACTATCTATAGGTGATCGAGTGGTTCAATAGAGACTTTTAGATATATTACTTAAGAGGTCTTCAGTTCAAGTCTCTCATTGATTGCTAATAGGGGTAGTTACTGAAGCTTTTATCTGGTCGATAGTTCCATGGTCTTGAAAGATTAGTTAAAGTATGCGTACACTGACTTAGACACCCGCAATCATAACAGAAAAAACAAAAAAAAAAGATTTTTAGCTCCCATCATATTGATTACTATCCCACTTTTACTTGTTTATTTATTTTGACAATTTTAACTTTAATAATAATGATTGAAAATGACATAATAATTTCTAAATACACTCATATTCTATTTTATATTTTTGTTTTAATTTTTAAGTTTTAATCTTGCATAAACCCAAATTCGATTTTTTTTTAAATCATTGAAACTTTTTTTCTCCAAATATTTCTTTATTTAATGAAAATATATTACTGAAGCTATAGATAAAGTAGTCACACAAAGGGTCGAATATAAATTTGAAGAGTAAAATGTAAGTTTCAAAATTGAAATTAAAAACCATGGGTATAAATAAAAAAAAACCTAATTCAGTTTAAATTGGGAAAAAGATATGTTAAAAAAAAAAAACTCTAATTAAGTTTGAAATTAAGAAAAAAAAAAAAAAAACAAGGCTATTTTCAGTATTAAATGGTATTTAAAGAGATTTTTTTTTTTTTTTAAATATATGGATATGTTTGTTTTATTAATTTTAGTAGTATTTTTTAAAAAGTTAAGTTAGGTCGTTATTACGACGTAAGATTTAAAATTAACAAAAACACACATCGGTTTGTTAATTTAACTAAACAGCTCCAACAAAAAAGTTTATAAATTGACAAAAACATCTCCATCCACCCACTCACCCACATTTATCAGATTCTGGCCACCACCGCTAGAAGGTGGCCGGAATTTACTGTAATGACGTACTATTGGTTGGATCTGTCCGGTAGTGTGTTGATCTAGCATTTTTCGGCTAGATCCACCAGAAAAGGTCAGATCTACGGCCAGATCTGGCCATATTTAGTCGTTAACGATGACCAAATGTGGCCGTCAACGACCACATCTTTGGCCGTAGATCTGCCCTTTTTCGAAAAGGCTAGATCAATGCGCTACCAGCCAGATCTAGTCAGGGTGCGCTATTACGGTAGATTTCGACCACCTTCTAGCAGTAGTGGCCACAATCTGACAAATGTGGGTGGATGAGAGTGTTTTTGTCAATTTATATATATATATTTTTTAAGGAGTATTTAGTTAAATTAACAAACCTAGGGGGTTAAAATTTTTTAATATTTTGAGTTTAATAGAATAAGATTGAATTTTGAGAATAATGAAATAAATATGTATTTTGGGTATGATAAGAATAGGATAGGAAAAAATAATAAAACAAACATAGCTTAAATATTTATATACAATTTATGCAATGGAAGGAGTTTGATCAAGAGTATGTAAGTATTAATTTTTTTATTTTGTTATATTACAAGAATTTAGGCTTTTCCCAACAAAATAATTTGTTACTATAAATATCAAAATCGTGACCATTTCACTAATGTGAGGAATTGTATTGTTCATCAGGTTGGTCACATTAAGCTCGTCCAGTCGTACTCTTAAGTGTATGGTGACGAAAAAACGTTTGATCACCATAGTCTAATTATTTATTATGATAATAATAATTTGTCACTTTAAACTAATTTATTGTGATAAATGATTTGTAACAATAGAAAACAATTTTTATCACTATATGTAATATTTTGTTACAATTAATTTATATTTAAAGACTAAATGATAAGCTTTATGGTGAGAAAATAATATATTATGCTAAAATTGATTTTCTCAAAATTGTGAATAATGACTAAATTATTTGTACATAATTTTAATAGTGACAGAAATTTATTTGTCATTGACTTTATTGTGACAATATTTATTTTGTCACATGTTTGCCTATATGACAATATTATTTGTCAAAAATTGTATAGTGACAAAAATAATTTTGCAAAAAATTTAATAGCATAACAAATAATTTTTGAGACAAATATTTTTACATAAACAAATTTTTTATTGTCAAAATAATATAGGCGTGTTATATCAATAATGATAATCTCTAAAGGCAGCTGATATTTAAAAGAGTTAATTTTATCTTCATCCTCAGCATTTTCCTCTTCTTTGGCCTTCCCTTCCTCTTCTTCATTGTCATCAACAATAACCTTCTCCACCGCTGATAATTTCTAAAGGCAGCTGATATTTAATAAGCAGTGCAGTTTGTTTTCCTTTCTCAGTTCCAAGCTCCTGTAACATCTGCTTGATATCTCCAGCAATGTTTATGTTATAGGTTGGATCTGAATTCATTTTCTTAATCATTAAGGAAAAAAAGAAAAGAAAAATTTAAAATTGACATTACAATAGTGGCAAATGGTATGGCTCACCTTCATCATCAAGTTTCAGACCTTTTTTAACAAGATCAAAATCAAGAGCATTAGGATTCTGCAAAACACACCACAAAAAAAGTCCTCGTAAATCATAAAATTCATGCCACTTAAAGCCACTACCATGCAATCAACAAGTTAAACATCTAATAACCTGAATTGTTATAAGGTCTTCCTTGATGAAAGGTTCATCATTTAGGAGCTCAGAACTTAAAGTAATATCACTAAAAGCGATGACAATCCAAAAAACATACATCATAACAGAACACGTTCCCTGTAGTCCTGACAGCAACAATGTGAGTAAATTCAGTGACAACTTTATTTAGCACGGGGCAATGGTAATCTCCTGCAAAGAAAGTAAAAAAAAGTTTTATATTGTTAAGATACAAAAGTAGTAAACTAGAGGAATATAGAACTCAAAAACAAGTGAAAGACACATGGTCTATAGGATTGAATTTATGATATCATATAAGTATCATACCCATGTATAATGTATTTCATGGCCGTTTAGGACTGCACACAATTTTACCAACAAATTGAACATTAAGAATAAAAATAATTGGAAAGCAGAAGTATCAATGCCAAAATTTCCATTGCAAAATCTATGAGCTTATAGATAAATGCCAATACATCTATTATTCATGAATTCACATACCAAACATAAGCCACTCTTCGAAAGTTCACTTTATCTTCCTTCACTACACCATTTTGCCTTACAGTGGAATTTTTCCAAGAACTAAATCTATTCCCTAGTGCTGATTCCTCTTATATATTCTTTTTAGCTCCTGAAAATAAAAAATGTCACTTGAGAACTAAGACTTGATTGGCAGTCCTAGCAAACCGAAAGCCTATTAGAACTCATCCAAGAACAACAACAGTCTAGAGGCTCTAACTTCACCAGCAAATTGCCCTGCCTCAAAAACAAGTCAACACATTCGAGAGTTGGTATGCCAACTTTCAAAAATGCAGTGAATAGTGATGGTGCAACTGGGAAGATTGGCGGCTGGAAAAAAACCACAAAACTCACGGCAACGCAACACAACAACGATCAATTCCAACAATCAAGCTCCGCTTAACACTAATTTTATCAAATTAACAAAACCAATTACAAGTTCGGGATTCTCCAAGTCGCCCACAGCGGAAAGAACATAGAAACACTGTGCTCATCAGGCGTAAATCCTTCAAAATGCATCCTTTGAAACAAAAGGACCGCCTCTTCATAATGTCCACTGTTATTAAACCCTGCAATCATACCATTCCAAGTAAACTCATCGGGTTCCACTCTTGAAAGACACATGTCGTTAAAGTGTTTTTTCGCTACATCCACGCACCCTTGTCGCGCGTAAGCCGCAAGCAGAGCACTAAAAGTTTTCAAGCCCGGTTGGGCTAATCTATCAAACATTTTGTGAGCGTCCCAATGTTCTTCTAACGTTTAACGTACATAAGAACCAAAGAAGTCTGAACAAACGGATCTAAATTAAACCCGTATACAAACACCATTGCATGAACTTGTTATCCCCTTTCCAATGACAACAGTCCAGTGCAAGCCTTAAGAATATCAGGCAACAAGCATTAGATGCGAGACAGTGAGAGAGCATTTGAGAGAAAAAACTGAGCGATTGAGTAAAAAGATTTTGTTTCGAGTAGGCATAGATAATAGTAGAGTAAGAAAACGTTGTCGGCTCAAGAGAAGAAGAAAGGATTTGGTTTGCATCATCGAAGTCTTGGTGATTTCCAAATTGAGACAGAAGCTTCGTGGTGAGATCCGTGTCGTTAGAGACGCCGGTTGTGAGCATGCGCTTGCTGTGTCGGTGAAGTTGAGGGTATGAAAGATTGGGCGTTGAATGTTTACGAAGTGAGGAAGAGCTTGTTTCGTCAAGTTTATGTCTTTGTGATACGTTAACCCCAATTTTTCAAGTGCATATTAACATGAGTACGGACACCAAAATTTTATACCGAATTTTTGTACAAACGATATGGCAACCAGTTGGACTTTTTACGAATGAACGGTCGTTCAATGTTTATGGACAGTCACCCATATTTAATAGACTCCTATTCATATTATATAAATGTACGTTCATTTAACGTTTGTCCAAAATTTTTTAAAAGGAAAATAATGAATGTTTATCCATCTTATATGGACGGGTGTCTATTCACTATAAACGAGCGTCCACGCCCCTCTAAAAAATTTTATAGTCCGATGGACAGGCGTCCCTTTTAGATGGATGCCTATCCATTGTTTAATTTAAAAATTTTACATCCAATTTTGTCTCAATCCAAAAATAATATCGCTATCTTCATTCTTTTTTGTCAATATTCAAATTGGACAAGCTTCACTAAATTTTTGTCCATACCCAAATTTTAGTTTAATAAAAAATTTTCTTTAAAAATTTCAATTAGAATGTTTAAAAACTTAGGCCTCCCAAAACATATTTCATTTCTCTCTTGCTTTGCATTTTGTTTATAAATGAAAAAAAAATAATAATAATCAATTTTTTTTCTTTTATTTCATCTCAAAATTTTATACTTTAAAAGTGAATATTTCATCCGAAATTATATGGACGTCTGTCAGTCTAATATGGACGACCGTTCATAAAAAAGGACTCCCGTCCATAATATATGGACGAGAGTCCATAACTATGGACAATCGTCCTCATAAGAGGACGGGCATTTATAAACAATTTAGGCCAAATTTTTTTAGTTTAAACTATGAATGGGTGTCCATTCTAGGTGGACGGTCGTCCATATAATATGGACGAGAGTTTATTTCAAATGAACGGTCGTCCAATAACAATGGATGGTAGTCCATATTTGATGGACGACCATTCATTCGCAGAATATTTATTAACGTGATATATGACTCGTCTGATTTAGTGTATACATCGTTCGGTGTAAAAATTTAGTGCAAAGCGTCGGTATCCATGGCATTTTTCTATTAACATTACATCAGAAGGCTCTGATTTGTTCACGCAATAGTAAGTCAAGTTTGCTTCAAAAGGCAAGAAAATACAAATACCGTACAATTGAGTTAATTAAATAAATAAAAGTAAATATTTATTTTTAACTATAAATAATTAAATAAATAAATAAACAACTTCTTTCTTTCCGACCGTTTCAGCAAAGAGAAGTACAGAGAAAAGAGAGCGAAAAATATGCAGAGACTAACTCGTGCAACCCTAATATTACAATCGATTTTGGTATTATTTTTCATTCTGAATAATTTATCTAAATGAAGCCAATCAACGTGTTTGCTACTTCTCGTGCTTTGCACATTGTAAACATGTTGAATTCTTCCTCTGCTTCCACTTGTTGGAGTGGTTCTTCAAACAATCAAACATCAAGTTAAGATTCACAACATCAATGACAAATTATTTTCAAGTTGTAAACTAGTTAATTGTATTTTTCTAATAGGTACTGAAAAATTCATGAGACATGACATATATTTTTAATAATATTTCTTGTTCAAGTAACATTACGATTAGTTTAGTACAATTTAAGAATTTTATTGTGTAATTTATATTCAGATTGAATTTGATTTGTATTCTTTTATTATTAAAGCCCGAAAATGGTACATAATATTTACATTTATAAAATTATTAACGATTTTATATTTTTTTTACAATTTTTTGGCCTTTTCGAGTTTTTAAAAATAAAAAATAAAAATAAATAATTCTTTTATGACAAATTAGTTTGTCACAAAAGAATTTATTTATTGCTACAAAAATAAATTGTCATAATATATGCTGAAGTGGAGGTATTAATAACAAAATGTTTGAGTCAAAATTTAAGCGCCGAGATAAATTGTTTTATCGTGACAAACATATTTGTCATCAAAAACTTTAGTCACTATATTTAGTAATACATGCTATAATTACAAACTAGTTTGTCACAAAAGAATTATTGATTTTATATCACATTTAATTTGACTCATATTTAATATCTCGATTTTAACATATATATATATATATATTAGTAATAAATAATTCTTTTGTGACAAATTAGTTTGTAATTATAGCATGTATTACTAAATATAATAACTAAAGTTTTTGATGACAAATATGTTTGTCACGATAAACAATTTATCTCAACATTTTAATTTTGACTCAAATATTTTGTCATTAATATTACTATTTCTGCATATATTATGAAATTTTTTTTTTGTAATAATAAATAAATTCTTTTATGACAAAATAATTTGTAGTTATAGCATGTATAATTAAATCTAATAACTAAAATATTTTATGATAAAATATGTTTGTCACAATAAATAATTTACCTGGACGCCAAAATTTGGCGTCAAAAATTTGTGAGGAAATATTATGATAAAAACGTTTTTCTTCACTATATTTCTTATGAGTTTCTTTATTGTGATAAAATATTATGACAATATATTTTTTAGTCACTGTATATTCCCTTTGTCACACTTAATGTAATATTTATTTATTTTGTCATAATACCTATATTACTTGTGACAAAATAACATTTTGACAAAATTAATTTTGTCACAATATAATATGTTTCTTGTATATTCCTTTTCAATTTTTCTTTACTTATTTCTTCGTCCTCCCTTTCCCATAAGTTGATGCATTCAAATTTCTTGATTATTATTCTTACTTTCTTGGAACAAAAAACATGTCAATGGTTTCCATCTTTGAACATTGTGTTCAAAACAATAAGTATAACAAATAGTATGTAGTAAAATGTCCATCCACCTTAGCTTTGAGGCGGTGAGTGGAGGAGGGACCCCCTTCCCTTTTTCAGTTTTACTTCATAGTCATTTGAGAGAAGCAAATAGTGAACCCCCTTTCAACTTTATTTTCTTCATATTTAGTCCGTCTAGTCTATTACACTTGCACCACTAAAATTACAACATATTATCAACACGAAGAGCTTAACAAGTGCAACGTTGCACCTCTATTGAAAGTAAGTACCTTGATCTTATATGTGTTCTTTAATCTTTGTTTCCGCCTTTACAGCTGGATTTACTCATTATCATTAAATTCCACCTTTACGGCTGAATTGATTTCAATGAGACGTATTCACCAATGATGGATGCAATCACATTTCAATACTTGATTAGTTTATCAGTCTCAAAAGGCTCATGGACGTTGTCACTGCGTATTTGTATGGTAGACTGGATACTGATATCTATATGACAAATTTGAGCATGATAACGTCTAAATCTGGAAAAGTGGTAATCATATTAATTGTATCCCTTTCAGTTATATTTCTACTAGTTCAAGAATCAGTCCAATTCGAGGTCTACAAGTTATGGCCAAAATATTGAAGCACGTCTAAAGACGTTTTTCTTTAGTTCCCAACATACTATTCATGACTTCAAGCCAAGTTTTCACCATCTTTCAGTTAGAATTAGGAAAAACCCAAAAAATAAAAGTTGTAGCTCTGCTTCTTAGCTTTCCATAGCTTCTAAATTTAGGTCATTCCAAGTTTCAAAGCTCAAGTTACGCGATTTACGCTCAAAACCATTATTTATGCTCAAAATCATCGTTTAGGCCTGCAAAAAAAAAATTAATAGAATTAAGTAGTAATAATGGCCCAAATTGTATGAGAAGTATCCTAAATCCTATTGGAATTCAATGCAAAATCATAGGGAAAAATAGGATTATTAACTACCTATGGCTACCCACCGCTAAGAATGATGGAGACAAGGAATCAGTTCCTTTGGCTGATTCTAAATCTAAAAACAAAACTTCACATTTGTAGAAGGCTTTGTTACTTGTTTTTGAAAAACTTGCAGTAGAACATGATCACAGATGGAGGTGATGAGGAAAAGAATAATTCTTCAACATTTATTTTGAGATTACTTGTGCTTTCCAATTAAGTTGGCTGCCTTTTGGGAAAAGGAGGCAGTGTAATCAAGCTAATGTCTTTTGATAGTGGACCACATATTCAAGTTCTTCCGAGAGCACACCATGTTGGGCCTTCGACAACCATGACGACGCCAACATCTTCTTTCCAACTTCTTTTGGTTTTTTAGTTACATTTTTAGATTGATTGAAATTCAAGTTTTAGATTGATGTGTTGGAACTTTTTCATTGACGAAAGTATGTTTGGTGATGAAGTTTTTCTTGAAAAATGTTGAAGCTATCTGGTGGGTAACTATAGTAACCAAGCTTTGACTGAGCTGGAGCCGGCTTGAGCTCGAGCACCCTCTCAATTGTTCGAGCTCGAGCTTGAGCCTGGATTTTCAGGCTCAAGCTCGAACTCGTTCCTATAGAAATCAAGTCGAGCTCGATTAGCCAAAAACTCGGCCCGGCTTGGCTCGATTACATCCCTAGCTTTGATGATCAACCATTAAAATTATAGGAAAGGAACAGTGTTTATGCTTTGCTAAAATTAAAAAAGGATGATGATTAGGTGGTTACTCAATCTTATCCTTACATTCTTGATGCTGAGGAGGAATTTGGCAAGCAAATATTGGAATTGCTAAATAAGCAACTAATACATGAAAGTGAAAGCCCTCACTCTTCACCAATATTCATGGTTATGAATAGAATTGAACGTGAAAGAGGAAAAACGCAGATGGTTATCGATTATGTGCAACTAAATAATAAAACCATTGGAGATGCTTGTAAGATACCTTGTTGGGATTTTCGAAAGTGTACGAAATCGTGCAAGTAATAAAATGTAAGAATACATATGTCGAACCCAAGGGAATTACTATTATCAATTACCAAAATTTACTATCTATTTACTATTTGATTAATCGCAATTTTTATCAAGGAAAATCTAAACTAAATTAACAATTGAAATTAAAAGAAATCAACTAAAATAAATATTTGGGTTTGATGCAAGATGACTAGACCTAAGACATAGATTTCACACTAACTCTTATTCATATGTATTGATCACTTATGCTAATTTTATTAAATTCTTTCTAAAGGTCAAACTCCCTAAATTTCCAATAAATTTCTCTCAAAAAATTATCAAATTAACTGCTAATTACAAACTTGAATTATCTCTAATCAAATTTAAGCAATTGGAAATCATTACACTCTATGGAGTTTACCAAAACCTCACAAGTCGTGGTAACCTATCTCTAGCGTTCGCTCAATCTATGATTTTACTACCATAGACCAACTAAGTATTATCTCTTGATCTCAACTTAGTCCATTAATTCATTCAATTCTTGCGCCCTTAATAATCAAAAGCATTAGGCATAATAATAAAATTTAGAAAGAAATCTTAATAAAAATCAACATAAATAAATCAACACATAATCAAGAGATTGGGCTATATCTTAGCCCTAGAAAATGAAATTAGTTCATAATAAACATGAAAGAAACAATCATCTTTATTAAAATAATCAACATGAGTTTATAAGAAAGAAATAAGAAGAACTTTCCTATATTGTGAATCAAAGCTCTAGAAATTCTGACACTTTTCTTCTTTACAAGTTTTCCTTCTCTTATTCTCCCCAAAGAATTCCCCAAAATAATGCTAAAATACTTCTATTTATATCCCACAAGGGTTAGAGTTTTATTTTCCTTAATTCTATTTAGTTTAGGACTCTTAAACCCTATTTTCCTAATAAAAAACAGAAGAAAGATTTCCAGTTGTCGTGACTGTGCCCCGGCACTATGCTGTGGCACGGTTGATTCTGGACTAAGTGTGCTGTGGCATGGTGACAATTTTCTCTTCTTTAGTTCAAATCTCGCAATCATTCCCCAGTACTCTAGAGATGGTGATTTTGTAGCATGATAACGATAGAATCTGGAGAAGTGGTAAACATATGAAATGTAATTCTTTAAATTAGCTTTGCAAAAGTCAAGCATTGTCTTAATCCAAGGTCTACAACTCAAGATATTATCAAAACACCAAGGTATGCTCAAACTGGAGCGTAATCTAGAGTTTCCTCTTTACTTCAAAGCTCTATAACTTCTTCAATTCAACTCCGATTCTTGATCCGTTTATTTCTACTCGTCCCTCATTTTGTTGCTGATATGATTCTTCATTTGAGCATAACATTTAGCAGTAATAACCTAAAAAACACTCAAACACACCCGTGAACACATAAAAGACAATTATGAAAATATTAAGCAACTTTACTGAATTAAACCTAATTTCTCACCAATAATCCCATAAACTACTGAGTAAATGTGTATTTTCAAACTTTTATCATACCTAACAAATTGACTTTATTAAACAAAGCAAGGTTTGGAAAAGTCTTCTCAGAATTCGATTTAAAATCAGGATTTTGGCATATTAGAATGGAGTTGTTGAGCATGCCTTTGACGACATTCACTTGTCCAAAAGAATTTTTTGAATCGATGGTTTTGCCTTTTGGGCTTAAACATGCACCATCAATATTCTAAAGGAATATGGCTAAGGTTTTCTCTGATTTATCTCACCTGTTTGTGTAGTTTATATGGATAATGTACTGATATTCAGTAAAATTAGGGAAAAGCATAAAAATCATCTTAAACTAGTAAGCAAAAGGTTCCTTGATAGTGTCATTATTNCATATATAAACTAACGATTGTCAAAACTCGTAATTCAATACCACATATTCAAAAATTAATAAATAATATTTTAATTGGAAATAAATAGTGAGAGTTTCGTTTTCTCTGTCATATTCATCTTAAAATAACTATATAATCCAAGTATTTTTATTGTTACAAAAATTCTAAGGTGGCAAAAACTTGTAATTCAATACGCTTTACACAGGATGTTAAGCCTACCTTAAATATTTGAAATTTTTTCAAAAAACTTGAAAATTTTCAAAGGCCTGGAGTGGTCATTAATGAATTTGATATTGGATCATAAACAACTAACAAATGAAAGGTTATAGATCATGTTTATGTTATTCAGATTGATCATTTCCTTTGTATTTGTACTTCCATTTTTCCGTATTTGACCCAAACTAATTAGTAGAAGGAATAGAGAAATAAATAACTTTAACGATAAAAACTCATTTATAAGAAATTAAAATATAAAATTCACCTGTAATAATGAAGAGGACAAGCAAAAGAACCACAGAGAATGTGAAGCTTTTCATCTTTTCTCTGGTTTGAGAGAAGTAGCAAAGCAATATTGCAATTATGAGATATGAATTAGGAGAGGTTGAGTTCCTAGAATTTATTATAAAACAACCCATCAAGATTTATGATATGGTGCTAAAATTAGTATAAAATCTCCGTAGTTAATTATACTTCAATTTTGATAAAGGATGGCAATTATTAAAATTTAATAGTGGATCCACTTATATATATATATATATAAAGATAGGAAGTGTAGCAGTGTAAACTTAAAAATCATGCTTTTAACCCTAGTTAGTAAATACGGGTACGGCAAAAAAACGGTACGGGAATTTTACGGGTATGATACGGCAAATGGTGAAAAATACGTTTGTAAAAATTCAGTCATAAAATTCGGATACGGAAAAAATACGATTCGGATATATACGGGTTTAATACGACATATTGTCAATAATACGTTTTGAAAAATACGGTAATAGTAATCTTGGTTTTAGCACTTTTCAAAACATCCCCATTTAAATAATCCTTATGGTCGACCCTACAATTTATTTTCCTTTAATTTAAAGTATATTTGAACAATACCTAGACTAGTATTTTTATCCTTAATTTTATAGCTACGCATACAAGTTTGGATTCCAATTAGTATAGTTGTTTTATTTTCTGAATTTAATTGGACAGTACATTCAAAGGTCAATAATAATAGTGTTATGAAATCTAAAAACATGACAAAGTGCACATGGGTTTACAATTTGCAGTTGGCGTTGGTTGTAAACGGTGGTTTGTTGCTTTTTTCTTCTTCTTTAAGTATCTGCCAATTCCAAATCCAAGCCCGCAATATTTTTTTATGAATTCATGCTTTTCTTTTGCGTTTTGCCTTTACCTTTTGCTTTCATAGATGATCTTTATCTTTTTCATTTTGACCCATACAACACAAAACAACAGAACTAAATGAAATATTAGTTAAAACAGATACCAAATATAACTCTCACAAGCATTTCATCAACATGTTTCAAACAAATCTATCAATCCACCAACATACAAATCCATCAATCCACCAGCCCCTATTACTACTACTCACACACCAACACAAACACAAACAAATCACCAACATACAAGATTCAAGAGAGTTAAAAAGAGAAGAGAAGAAGTGTGTAGCTTGAGCTTGAAGAGTTGAAGTCTTGGACTTAAAGCTGGAGAAGGAGTTAAAATTTAAAAAGAGAAGAAGAAGAGATCAAGACTCAGAGTCAAGAGATGAGAAAAAGAGTTGAATTGTTGAATTGTTTGAAGAGATGAAGACTGTGGAAGAGAGAACCGAGAAAGAGGAGAAGGAGATTTTTTTTAATTTTAGTCAAACCCCACAAAACGACGTCGTTTTGCCTTATCATGTAATATTTTTTTGTCTGCAAAAATTCGGCAATATTCGGTATAATTCCGAATTATACGGATAGGGTATATAATTCGCGAATTATAAACGGCAGCCCTAATAAAATACGTGAATTCGCGTTTTATACGGGAATTATACGGCTAGCCGTATAATTCGCGTATAAAACGCGAATTTACTAACTAGGCTTTTAACCATGTGATAACTTCTAGCCTTGAAATTTAATGGTTAAAGGTTAAAAGTAATACTACACTTACAAAGAAATTTTACAAAGATTTTCATACAAAGTGATGTGGTAAAAAATGAATGAAAGAGTGAATTTAATAAGTTTGACTTTTTGTTTCATTCTTCCATCCATTTTTTGCCACCTCACTTTGTATAGAAATCTTTGTAAGATTTCTTTGTAAGTTTAGTATTATTGTATAGATTAAACTAGTAGGCGAGGGTTTAACATATAATAGACCAATAGGCATTACAAGAATTTAGGTTTCTCGCAACAAAATAATTTGTCATTATAAGTATCATAATCATAACCAATTCGCTAATGTGATGAATTTTATTGGTCACATTAAGTTCGTACTTATAAGTGTATAGTGACGAAAGAACGTTTGGTCACCATAGCCTAATTATTTATTGTGACAATAATAATTTATCACTTTAAACTAGTTTATTATGATAAATTATTCGTAACAATAAAAGACAATTTTTATTTATTTTATCATTACATTTAAAGACCAAATGATAATTTACATAGAAAGATCAAATGATAATAATATATTATGCCAAAATTGATTTTATCAAAATTGTGAATAATGACTAAATTATTTGCTCATAATTTTAATAGTGGCATAGATTTATTTGTTATTAACTTTATTGTGACAATATTTATTTTGTCACATGTTGTTCATATGACAATATTATTTGTCAAAAATTGTATAGTGACAAAAATTATTTTGTAAAAAATTTAATAGCATCACAAATAATTTTTGATACAGATATTTTTACATAACAAATTTTTTATTGCCAAAATGATATACGCGTGACAAATATCTCTTGTCATCTCAATAATGATAATTTCTAAAGGCAGTTGATATTTAAAGAGTCCCGAAACCAACTTTATCTTCATCCTCAGCATTTTCCTCTTCTTTGGCCTTCCCTTCCTTTTCTTCATTGTCATTAACAAGAAACTTCTCCATCACTGATAATTTCTAAAGGCATCTGATAGTTAATAAGCAGTAAAGTTTGTTTTCCTTTCTCAGTTCCAAGCTCCTGTAACATCTGCCTGACATCTCCAGCAATGTTTATGTTATAGGTTAGATCTGAATGCATTTTCTTTAGTTCTAGAGAATAGAAAACAAGATGTTGCAATCATTAAGGAAAAAAAGAAATGAAAAATTTAAAACTGACATTACAAGAGTGGCAAATGGCATGGCTCACCTTCATCATCAAGTTTCAGACCTTTTTTAACAAGATCAAAATCAAAAGTAAGCTTGTTGTCAAGAGCATTAAGATTCTGCAAAGCACATCACCAAAAAAAGTCCTCGTAAATCATAAAATTCATGCCCTTTAAAGCCACCACCATGCAATCAACAAAGTTAAACATCATATGTTCAGAACAACTAATTACCTGAATTGTTATAAGGTCTTCCTTAGTGAAAGGTTCATCAGTTAGGAGCTCTTATGAATTCCTCATCTTGATGTTTATTTCTTCGATTGCCTATAATACAAGAGTACAAAAATGAAGAATTTATCTACATACTATATATATGAACTCGAAGTAATATCAGTAAAAGTGATGACAACCAAAAAACATACATCATAACAGATAAACAGAACACGTTCCCTGTAGTCCTGACAGCAACAACGTGAGTAAATTCAGTGACAACTTTATTTAGCATGGGGCAATGGTACTCTCCTGAAAAGAAAGTAAAAAGTGTTTTATATTGTTAAGATACAATAGTAGTAAACTAGAGGAATATAGAACTCAAAAACAAGATAAAGACACATGTCTATAGGATTGAATTTATGATATCATACAAGTATCATACCCATGTATTTCATGGCTGTTTAGGATTGCACATAATTTTACCAACAAATTGAACATTAAGAATAACAATAATTGGAAAGCAGAGTATCAATGCCAAAATTTCCATTGCAAAATCTATGAGCTTATAGATATAGTGACATCAGAAATCTGCTATCCCGCTTCCATCATATTCCCATCAACAAGCAAGTTGTTGAAGATCTCTTCTCTCTATTCATTCAATTAAAACTAAATTCAGATAAATACCAATACATCTATTATTCAGGAATTCACATACCAAACATAAGCCACACTTAGAAAGTTCAGTTTATCTTCCTTCACTATACAATTTGTCTTACAGTGGAATTTTTCCAAGAACTAAAGCTATTCCTTTGTGCTGATTCCTCTTATATATTCTTTTACCTCCTGAAAAAAAAAAATGTCACTTGAGAACTAAGACTTGATTGGCAGTCCTAGCAAACCGAAAGCCTATTAGGGCTCATCCAAGAACAACAACAGTCTAGAGGCTCTAACTTCACCAGCAAATTGCCCTGCCTCAAAAACAAGTCAACACATTCGGCAGTTGGTATGCCAACTTTCGAAAATGCAGTAATGGTGCAATTGGGAAGATTGGCGGCAACGCAACATAACAACAATCAAGCTCCGATTAACACTAATTCTATCAAATTAACAACACCAATTGCAAGTTCGGGATTCTCCAAGTCGCCCACAGCGGAAAGAACATAGAAACACTATGCTCATCAGGCGTAAATCCTTCAAAAATGCATCCTTTGAAACAAAAGAACCGCCTCTTCATAATGTCCACTGTTATTAAACCCTGCAATCATACCATTCCAGCTAAACTCATCGGGTTCCACTCTTGAAACTCATCGGGTTCCATTCTTGAAAGACCCATGTCGTTAAAGTGTTTTTTCGCTACATCCACGCACCCTTGTCGCGCGTAAGCGGCAAGCAGAGCACTAAAAGTTTTCACGCCCGGTTGCGCTAATCTATCAAACACCTTGTGAGCGTCCCAACGTTCTTTTGACATTTAACGTACATAAGAACCAAAGAAGTCTGAACAAGCGGATCTAAATTAAACCCGTATACAAACACCATAGCATAACTTGTTATCCCCTTTCCAATGACAACAATCCGGTGCAAGCCTTAAGAATATCAGGCAACAAGCATTAGGTGTCAGACCGTGAGAGAGAATTTGAGCGAAAACATTAAGCGATTGAGTAAAAAGATTTTGTTTCGAGTAGGCATAGATAATAGTAGAGTAAGAAAACGTTGTCGGCTCAAGAGAAGAAGAAAGGATTTGGTTTGCATCATCGAAGTCTTGGTGATTTGCAAATTGAGACAGAAGCTTTGTCGTGAGATCCGTGTCATTAGAGACGCCGGTTGTGAGAATGTGAGCATGCGCTTGCTGTGTCTGTGATAGAGAAAATTTCAGTGAGTTGAGGGTTTGAAAGCTTGGGCGTTGAATGTTTTCCAAGTAAGGAAGAGCTTGTTTCGTCAAGTTTATGATACGTTAACCCTAATTTTTCAAGTGCATATTAACATTATATCAGAGGGCTCTGATTTGTTCACGCAATAGTAAGTTTAGTTTGCTTCAAAAGGCAAAGAAAATACAAATACCGTACAATTGAGCCAATTAAATAAATACAAGTAAATATTTATTTTTAACTATAAATAATTAAATAAATAAATACGACCATTTCAGCGAAGAGATGTAAAGAGAAAAGAGAGTGAAAAATATGCAGAAAGTAAATTGTGCAAACCTAATATTACAATCAATTTCGGTATCGTTTTTCGTCTTGAATAATTTATCTAAATGAAGTGTTCAAACCCAATCAACGTGTTTGCTACTTCTCGTGCTTTCCACATTGTAAACATGTTGAATTCTTCCTTTGCTTTCCACTTGTTGGAATGGTTCTTCAAATATCAAGTTAAGATTCACAATATCAAGTTAATTGTATTTTTTCAAATATCAAGTTAAGATTCACAATATCAAGTTAATTGTATTTTTCTAATAAATACTGAAAGATTCATAAGGCATGACAAATATTCATAATAATATTTATGCTTTTAATAACATTAGTATTAGTTTAGTATAAATAGGTTAATACAGTTGTAAGTAAAGTAATTAATTTTTAGTTGCGCTCGACACACATAAACAATTTGAGAATTTTATTGTGTAATTTGTATTCAGATTGAATTTAATTTGTAATCTTTTATTATAAAGCCAAAAATGGTACATTATATTTACATTATAAAATTATTAATGATTTTGTATTTTTTACAATTTTTGACCTTTTCAAGTTTTTAAAAATAAAAAAAAAAAAAAAAAGTAATAATTTAACAATAGATTAGGAATTGAAATTTGGGGACAATATTTGCAACAGATTGAAATGTGTTGCTACGATTTTCAAACAGATTTCATCGCTAATTTGTTAGTAATTTGTTTTAGAACAATTTCTTTGATCTAGTTAGATATAGCAAAACCCGACCGCCCCTGATCACCCTTCGATCCTGACCAAATTTCCTAGCCCTAGACCTCATACCCAATCCTATGCGTTAACAAGTTTTTTTTTTTTTTTTTTTTTTTTTAAGTGATATATAAACTAAAATTATAATGAGTTTTTTTTTTTTTTTTTTAAATGAAATATGTTATTGCTAAAAACTAAGAGGAATGATATTTTTAGCAAATTTTTGTCACAAAATATCACATTTAATTTGACTCAAATATTTTGTCACTAATACCTCGATTTTAACATTTATAAATGATTTTTTTTGTAATGATAAATAATTCTTTATGACAAATTAGTTTGTAATTATAGCAGTTGTTACTAAATATAGTGACTAAAGTTTTTATGACAAATATGTTTATCACGATAACAATTTATCTTGGCGCTTAAATTTGACTCAAACATTTTGTCATTAATACCTCTATTTCAACATATATTATGACAATTTTTTATTTTATTTTTGTAATAATAAATAAATTCTTTTGTGACAAAATAATTTGTAATTATAGCATGTATAACTAAATCTAGTGACTAAAATGTTTTATGACAAAATATATTTGTCACAATAAATAATTTACCTAAGCGCCAAAATTTGGTGCAAAAAATTTGTGACGAAATATTATGATAAAAGTGTTTTTCTTCATTATATTTCTTATATTTTTCTTTATTGTGATAAAATATTATGACAATATGTTTTTTAGTCACTGTAGATTCTCTTTGTCATACTTAATGTGATGTTTCTTTATTTAATCATAATACCTATATTACTCGTTACAAAATAACATTTGACAAAATTAATTTTGTCACAATATAATGTATTTCTTGTAGTGAGGCCCCCTCACATCAAACTTGTATTATTTTTTATTTATTTTCTTTATCTAGATTGTATGCCTAAAATTTGAAGAAAGGCCTTTACTATTGCCTTCTGAATGAGCCATTTGTTAGGAGATAGTGCAACAGAGAACATACATTCGAGATTAATAACATATGATTAAAATAATACTACCACAAAGAGACACAATATTTACGTGGTTCGGCATAACCTTCCTACGTCCACAGATGAGAGAAATCCACTATGGTTTCATGAACATGATATACAAGATTATAAAACACCATAAACTCAATACATAAAACATAGCGGAAACAATCCCAGTTTCTAAGTCACTCTCTCAATGATGTTTAATAACCCCTACGTCAAATACCTTGTGTTCTCACATTCTCTCATAACCTTGAATTGGTTCTCACCCCTATATTTATAGGTAGTATATGAGATATTCTTTTCCTAATAAGATTCATATTTCAACTCCTAATAGAACTCCTAAATTATATTCCTATTTACAATTGTATTCTTTATTAAATAGTTTTCCTAAAGACATACAATTTCACATGGGAACGATAGGAAAACGAGCCACAATATCCCAACAATCTCCACCTTGGCGAGTTTTCCATTGCAGTGATGAAAGTGAGAGTTTTCCATCACAACAGCGAACATGACGAAGATAATAATGCTTTGCCATCATTGCATCCAGGGCACATAGTAACCTTGTCCAATTTTGCTAACATCTAGGTTGCCCAATAGCCATGCCAAATTTCTCACCAAGATTTGAGAACCACTCCACCTACAACTTAAACCTGTTGTAGTATGTCTCTTGTGAGCATCCACCATCTCGAAAGAACTAATCTCCCAGGTCATAACTTGGAGCTCTGATACCACTTGTTAGGAGATCGTGTTGCAGAAAACATACATTTGAGATTAATAACATAGTATTAAAATCATACCATACAAAGAGACAAAATATTTATGTGGTTCGGCATAACCCACCTACATCCACAGAAGAGAAAAATCCATTATAGTTTCATGAATACAATATACAAGAGTACAAAACACCATAAACCCGATACATAAAACAAAGCAGAAACAATCCTAGTTTCTAACCACGCTCAACCCAGTACCTAGGGCAGAAACAATGCTAATTTCTAAGTCACTCTCCTCCCATAGTGTTTAATAACCTTTACGTCAAATACCTTGTGTTTGCACATCCTTTCATAACCTTTAACTGGTTCTCACTCCTATATTTATAGGTAGTATATGAGATATTCTTTTCCTAATAGGATTCGTATTTCAATTACTAATAGGACTCCTAAATTCTATTCCTATTTACAATTGTGTTCTTTATTAAATAGTTTTCCTAAAGATATACAATTTCACATGGGAACAAATAGGAAAGTGAGCCACAATATCCCAATACCATTCACCATGGAATGAAGCTTGGGAAACTTCAAAAAGAGCTGACAAGCTCAACATCCGGCTGCAGAAAGACACATCAGTTTGATAAAGCTCAAACTCTACCAGGATACGGGTGTTCGGACCAACAAGTAATAGAGCTACTTCATATTCAGACAATCACCTATAGCACTGATTGGAATATTGACGCCTATCAGGAGTGCTTACTAAAGCCCATATCCGTTAACTGCTCGTGGGAATGGTCATATGTGGCAGTAGCCATCAAGACCAACCCTTTACAAAGAGGCTCTTTTATTCCGAAAGGCTAACAACTGATTTTGACAAGCTATTTTTCTTTCAATATGCTAGTCATAGTGTGCTCATCTAACCTATTGAAGTTTAGTCTTGTCCACTAGGTAGCGGGAACTTTTCTTTTGGAATCACTTGGTTAAACAATAGGCCCTTCACATCAAACTTGAATTTTTTTTTTTTTTTTTTTTTTTCATTTTCCTTTATCTATTTGCGATGTGGAGATTCAAACTTGAGACTTTTGGCTAAAAACTTAAAGGTCTCAATGCCATGTTAAATTGTCATTCCCATGTAAGAGCTTAAGTTCATAGGTGATGGCTCAACATATATAAGATTTGAATTTTTTTTTTTTTTCATTTTCTTTATCCAGTTTGTATGTAGGGATTCGAACTTGAGATATTTGGCTCTGAAACCATCAAACATATATATGGATTAGTTTATATAATGAATTTCTATATATAACATTATATGTCATACAAACTAACTAATGTATTATAATATGATTAGAGGTCTTAAAATTAATAATTAATTAATTATTTCATCTTTTCTTGCAAGGATTATTAACAATTATTTATATAATAATATATAGTGTCACGTATTACCAGTGCGATAATATAATTATATATATAATACCTTAATTACCATAACTAATGTAATTATACATATGGTAGAGTTATTGCTAAGAAATTTTTAAATATAAAACTCTTTGCTATTCTCACTACCATTTTAATTAATAAAAAAACAATAGTCTCCTATAAATAAATAATAGGGTAAACCATCGTCTTTTTGAATTGTACTAACATCGTCACATCTAAAAAAATATAACCTAATATAATCATAAGGGGTTGTTTGGATCGGGGGTATATAAGATAACGAGGGTAATCTTTGTTTATTTTGCAAGATTCAGGTGTTTGGTTTGCAAGTAATAAAATATAACGATAATCTTTTATTGTAAATAGTGTTTACTATTGGTAATGTGAGGGGTAATCTTATTATCTTGTTAGAGGGTGTTATTAAAACATTATCGGGGTAATATGATTTTTTTACCCATTTTGCCCTTAATTAAACACCATTTCAGACACAATTGCCTCAAATGTCTATTAAATAACAATTACCCAACCCCCTACATTTGAGAAATTAGCTAAAGCACACTAGTCACAAAAAAAGTTTAAAAGTTAACAAAATACCCTTAGCCACCCAAGGCCACCGTCGGCCGTGACTCACCACTACCAGTTGCTGGACTAGTTGTGCACTAGTAAGACCTTTTTCGACCATGGATTTATGATATATGGCCAAAAACAACTAGATCTGGCGTTTCTATGGTTGTTTCACGACCAAAGATATGGCCGTGAAACAGCCACAGTTTTGGCCATGAAATGGTCATAGATCTGGCCATGGATTTGTGATCCATGATCATTTCTAGCTTTGCCAGCGCACGGCTGGCCATATACAACCAGTCGTACGCCATTCTGTCGACTATCGGCAACAGCCGGCGGTGGTGGTTGGTTGCCAACAGTGGCTTGGGATAGGTGGGGGTGTTTTTGCTATAAATTAAAATTTTATATGGCTGGAGTGTTTTAGAAAATTTTCAAATGTAGGGGGTTAAAAGAAATGATTCAAAAAATAATAATAAAAAATACTATTATATTAATATTTAATAAGAAGGGAAATTTAGTAATCTATAAAATATATCTAACCATTTATTCTCTCAACCAAACATAGTATTCACCAATTTATTCGAACTAATCAAACACATTTTCTAAAAATTTTCAATAATCTTCAAAGTGATCTTACTTTCCGTTAATATAATATACCTTTATAATAAAATATTATGCGATCCAAATGCCCCATAATAGTCATATAAATAATATATTTTTAGCTCTCTCAACCTCCCTGCAACAAAGATGGTCAAATCTCTTGAATTCACGAACTATATCTGATCATTCTATATTTAGCATTCTATATATATATTTTTTTTTAATTTTAGAAAGAGTTTTAACTTATTTGACTTAGACATTCATTAACAACGTTTTTTGTTTTACTATTTAAAAGCCTTAAAACAAGTTTTGAAAGGAAAATTGTTGACTCCACTGATTTTAGAAAGGGTATCCTTGTAACAAACAAATTACTAAAAATAAGTATGATTTCACATATATAAATTACCCAATAACACTTTATTCTAAACACAATAATAAAGTTAACCAATTCAAGAATGGCTTACAGAATAAAACAATTTGCCATTCTTGCAATTGTGTTAACAACAACTTTACTTTCTTCCCAATTAATTCCAACCGTATTTTGCACAGACATTCCATCGGAAAAAGCAAAACTTGATGATTGGATTGGCAAAAGCATCAAAGACTATAATCATAGGAAGACTAAATTGAATCATACGAAATCTCCCTTATATGACATTTTGGCTGCTGCAGAGGCTCATGTTAAGGTAATAACTGTTAAGAAAGATGGTAGCGGAGATTTCAAGACGGTGACTGATGCAATAAAGAGCGTACCTGCGGGGAATTCACAGAGGGTGGTGATTAAGATCGGTGGAGGGGAGTATCGAGAGAAGATCATCATTGACAGATCAAAGAAGTTTATAACACTTTATGGGGACCCAAATGAGTTGACAAAGATTGTTTATGATGGGACGGCAACAAAGTATGGTACATTTAATAGCGCTACGGTGATTGTAGAAAGTCATTACTTTGTGGCTGTTAACATTGCATTTGTGGTACGCCTTTTATATTCATTCTTTCTTTTTACTTTACATATACTTTGAATATCAACGTATTAAACAATGGTTCAGATATTATAAAATTGTTGATGTCTGTATTATACATACACATAATACTATAAACATAGAACATAAGTTAACCTTAAGATATTAGTTAAGTATAATGAAAATTTAATTAACTAGAAGATGTAATATTGGCGTGAAAATCACATAGTTTAACAATTATATGTAAAAACATTAGCATAAATATTTTTTTGCATATTACTTACTAAATTGTTTACAATTTATTGAACAAAACCAATATATGGAATGGTATGATCCAATTTATTGATGATTTGACATAACTCAACTCTTGGATCATATTATCAATTCAGTAATATTGCACTTACAAACCATTCTCTTTAATTTTCTCTCACAAACGCGACTTTTCAGTTTGTAATTGGTTAGTTTGCAATGAGTCCTATCTACCCAATAATGGGTCTCATCTACTCAAATTCTAATTGACCAATTTCTAGTTGTCATGTTATCTTTTGTAAAATAAAGTTATGATAAATATTTTTCAACCAATCTTTACTCTTATCAATTTTATCAGTGAGGTCACTATAGTTGATGCATGACAGATAATAAATGGTAATAAAAGCTCAATATTTGTGAGGTCACTATCTGCCATCTTAATCATTTTATAGTAATGATCTTAGTTTAAGTTTCTTCTTCTTCTTCTTTCGTAGAATTCATCCCCGATGCCAGATAGTAGAAGAACGGATGCACAGGCAGTTGCCTTGAGAATATCAGGAGATAAGGCAGCATTTCATAATTGCAAGTTTGCAGGTTTTCAAGACACATTGTGTGATGATAAAGGAAGACATTTCTTTAGAGATTGTTATATTGAAGGCACAGTTGACTTCATTTTTGGAAATGGCCAATCCCTATATTTGGTACTTTTTATATTTCTCTTAATTATTATAATTTGAATTTTGTTAACCTCCATTCTTTAAAACAGTAAGAAAGATCTTTTAAATTAGGATTTAAAAAAAAAAAAATCTAATTAAATATGTTTAATATATTTGATTGCATATTAATATATCAAGAATTACATGGATACATGAGATTAGCTTCTTAACTAATGAATTAGCATATGAAAGCTAAACATTGTAATATTGATGCAGAACACCACCATAAAATCGGTTGCAAAAGGCTTGGGAGTGATCACTGCAAATGGAAGGGAAAAAGCAACTGAGAAAAGTGGTTTTACATTTGTTCATTGTACCATAGTTGGCACTGGTGACATTTATCTTGGACGTGCATGGAAGGAGAGTCCTAGAGTGATCTTTGCTTATACATATATGGGCACTCTCATCAATAGTGAAGGATGGTCAAATAGCATGATTGGCGAAAAAGATAACAAGTATGAAACTTGATAATCTTTTCCCCTATATAGTTAATTAACAATATTTTAATAATTATATATACTTATTGATTTGTGAATTGGAACATTTTGTAGAGCTGTGTATTACGGCGAGTACAAGTGCAAGGGACCAGGGGCTAGTGCTTCTGGTAGAGCCAAATTTGCCAGGATACTATCAGATGAAGAAGCTGAACCTTTTCTGAGCATGACTTACTTAAATGGAAACAAGTGGATTCTACCACCTCCTACTGTATGAATTGATTCAAGTATACAACAAAGAGCAAGGATGTAATAGGGAAAATTCTACCATAATCAATGATAAAAATATAAAATATTTGTAAGTATTGTTCGTGAACTTATGAAATATGTGTGCACATTATTATTAATTTACTTGTGGAAACATTTCTGTTTATGTGTAAACATTCCTTTAATCTCTTCTCATAGTACATGTGTCCATTCGCAAGATATTTTATCTCGATTTGTTTTCATGAGACTTGTGTGATAAGATACTTTACAAGTGTCACTCTCTCTTTAGAGTGGTCCATGAAGGTTTGTTAAAAAGTTTCTCTTACGTGCAAGGAGGTAACCAGAAACTCATCCTAAAGGGCCAAGACGTTAATTAAACTTAATAATACAATTATAAATAAATTTATAATAAATAATATATTGGGTATAAGTTATACAAAAATATGAGTATTTGTTTATAATGCTCTTTATAATTATGTGTTTGACGATATGGAATAAATTTATAATACTTTAACAAGTGTAAAACAAAACCAAAAAAATTTACTAATGAACAAGTTATTAAGCCAACACAAATAACAACACCTCCAAACTAAACTATAATAAAATTTATACTAAAAAAACATTCAAAAATTTATCTAGCTTTTATAGTAAAATATTATATTTTTTGTTGTAATTTCACTTTTATGTTTCAATCCCTTAAAATAATGCATCAAAATTCATATTTTTTATATTTATCTTTTTTTCCTAACTTCAATATTTTGATATGACCCATCTATGGGTAGTCTAGATGATTAGAACGAATTGGGGATAGTGTGGGTAGGCACACGGTCTGAGATTCGATTCTCCATCTAAACATCCGCAATTTAAGTGGGGGGCCGTGACGGTGGATTGTATATATATAAATATTGAAACACAAAACAATTGACAATAATTTAATTTGACAAACTAATTTTGAAAAGATATTTATTTTATAAAATATATGAAAAGACATACAAACTTTCTTCATTTTATTCTTTGTACAATTAAATAACATATATAAAATCTATTATATAATTTATTAAATGTATTTGTGAGATTTTTTTGTAAAAACTAAGGCTCCATTTGGTTCACTTTTTTATACTTTTTAGAAAAGTTTTTTGAAAAATGTTGAATTGGGCGGGTATTACGATGTAGGATTTAGAAATTAATAAAAATACCCCCTATGTTTGTTTATTTACTAAACACCCCTATAATAAAATATTAAAAGTTAACAAAAGCATCCCTAACCCACCCATTAAATATGGACAGTCGGCCACCACCGCCAGAGGGTGGTCGGAGTCGCCGTATCGGCGCATGACTAGCTGTATCTTGCTGGTCGTGTGTCGATATGACCTTTTCCGACCAGATCCATGAAGGATATAGCCAGTAAAGGCCAGATCTATGGCTATATCTAGCCATTGATGGCCAGATCTGGCCGCATTTGCTCGTCAAAGATGACCAAAGATACGGCCGTCGTTGATGATCAACGACGACCATATGTTGGCCGTCGTTGACGACTGGCTACGGCCAAAGATCTGGCCGTCAACAGCCAGATCTTTGGCCTTAGATCTGGCTTTTTTCGGCCTGATCCATAGTGGATCTGGCTGGAAAAGGCTAGATCGTTGCACTACCTGTCAGATTCAGCTGGTAGTGTGCCATTATACCAGATTCTGGCCATCTTCCGACAGTGGTGGTCGGAATCTGGTAAATGTGGGTTGCTGGGGTGTTTTTGCAATTTCTAAAAAAAATATTTAGGGGTATTTAATTAAATTAACAAATTTAGGGGGTTTAAAAAAATTAAAAATATTGTGAATTTTTGCAATTTTACTGTTTAACTTTATTGGGAATACTAATAATAGTATTTCCAAGAGTGAGCCAAACGAAGCCTAAGAATTTAATTTGATATATTTGATGAATTTAAAAATTAATTTCATTCATTCATATATATATATATATATCTTTGCTGCCATTGGGGATTGTGGAGTGTGGCTCCTTGTTGAAAGCTTGAAGGAAGTTCAAGTTTTGTGCTGGAAGGTGTGTTTCGGCTATCCAAGCTCAAGAGGTGCTTGAGTTGTCCAAGTGAATTCTTAGACTCAAGCAAATTGTAGCTGAACATTGGAGTAATCAAATGGTGGAGTTAAGAGTCTTGTAGAATAGGGAGTGTTTTACAGTGTTGTACTTTATTTCAACTCTGGATTAGTCTGTAATGTGTTTTGTTATAATAGATTTACTTAATCTGGATTTAGTCTCATAGATGTAGGTTAAAATGGTTTTTAGCGAACCATATAAAAATCCCAATGTACTTTATTTTTCGGCTCATGTTTGATTAATTTGCCTAATGGTTTTTTAATTAACTCCTAAAAGCATTAACACCTGTTAAACACATTCCGCTATGTGTTTGAAGAGTTCATACACTCTTTCAATATTAATGGACAAGAAGATGAGTATGGATAGTTTTTAATCATGAATTGCAATTGAAAATCACCACAAAAATCTTAACCGTTTTACCTCATCATAATCTGGTTTCTCTTTTGATAATTTCTCAACCATCTGAAACCTCAAAGATGCTTCACCCTTTTTTTTTTTTTTTTTTTAAATTAACCTAATCTTACGCTATCTTTCATGGTTTGTCATCTCTTTGGCGCTTGTATTAATAGTTTGGTTTACTTTCGGCAGGATTTGTCAGTAAAAAAGAATGAAAAGTTTTCCTTGTTCATCTTTACCACTATTGGTAGATTAATTTTAATAATATCTCGATTAATTTTAATTGTAATAAGAAGATACAAAATGTTGAACAAATAAACAAGAAAATAGGTTTTAAATTAATATCAACTTTTTAAAGCTTTATCACTTTAAAAGAAAGGGAAAAAAAATTAATTATGGTGAATTAATTAAGCAATAGAGGCAAAACAAATATAGTTGTGGCGGAATATTTATTCTATGTAAGGAAAAAATTATTATTAAGGTGGAAAGTGTTAGCCAAAATCAAGCAAAGCTTGATCAATGGCACTTGTTTGATTCAAGCCATCGAGCCATTGATCAAGCTTTGTCTGATTTTCGCTAACAGAAAGTGTTGAGTAATATATAGTTTTAATAGAAAGACTTAAAAAACTAACTAAGCAGGATAATTGTTGTGCAAAAAATTGTGAAAAAGAAAATTATTTGGTCAATAATGTTTTTTTATTATTTGAAGATTTTGCTATTTAACATAATTCACTACAATGATTTTTTTGTTTTCTTTATATAGAAATAAAATATATGTAATTATGACAAATTTAATAAAAATCTTAGAGAGTGTTATGCCAAAAAATACACAGCACCACCAATGAGAGCTTAACAAACACTCAAAGACAAAATGATATTAGCTGTCAAAACTCAAACCGCCTCAAAGAGATATTTTATATCAATCATATCTCATTTTAAGATAAGGATTAAGGAGTGGTTCCCATGTGTCAAGACAACTTGTAAAATCACTCATTACATTGACTTCAAAGGTATAAGTGGGCACCTCTCTTCATGAAAAAGAGAGGTTGGATATATGAGAGCTTATTTTTCTCTGTAAACAAAACATTCTCCATCTTTGTACGCCTCAAAGGTGATATCAGAAAAATGGTCAGAGAATAATAAAATAATAATGGATGTAGGAATAACTTTAAGCATCCGAACCATTATAAAAATCTCTCTTGTCAATTTTTTATTTATGTTTCTTCAAACATATATCATCTCAGAACCATACTCAACTCTCATAATCATATCACGTGTAATTTCTAAGATCTTCTTAACACTTTGCACATGCGAGGTCGTTGGTGTCAAAATCATGCATCAACCGTTTGGCACTATAAGGAGGGTCTAATTCACATCAGCTTTCCATGTTTTTGCAGGAAGTCTCAACCTCTTCAGCAAATTCCAGCTTCTTTTTCCAGAATCACGTTATCAAATGTGAAAATCTGAGTAGGATAAAGTCTGAATCTGGTGAAGCAGTAAACACAAGAATTGTAGCCCTTCGAGTTAGATATCTGATGGTTCAAGAATTATCCAAATCTCATATCTATAGCTCAAGTTATCATTAAAATACTGAAGCTTATTTCGGATCAGAGCTCTCAGATCACGTAGTCAAATCTCCCAGATCGTGCGCTCAGATCTCTCAGATCGCGTGGCCAGATTGCCTATATCGCACACATAAGAGCTCTCAGATCGCATGGCCAGATCGCTCAGATCGTGCGCTCAAATCTCTTAGATTGCGTGGCCAAATCGCTCAGATCGCAAGCATCAGAGCTCTCAAATCGCGTGATCAAATTACCCAGATCGCACGCATCAGAGCTCTTAGATCACTTGGTCAGTTGCTCAAATTGCACACATTAGAGTTCTCAGATCGCGTGGCCAGATCGCACATTCAGATCTCTAAGATCGCGCGAGTCAGAGCTCTCAGATCTGCGCATCAAATCTCTCAGATCGCGAGCTTAGATCACTTTGATCTTTAGCTTCAGATCGTGCTCTCAAATCTCTCAGACCAGAAAGAGCACCCACGCTCTCTAGCTCCCAAGCTCTTGAGATCACGTGTTCAAGATCATTGAGATCACGCATTTAATTTAGATCATTCAGATCACGCTTTTCAGTGGCCAAATCATGCTTCCAAGCACTTAGATCATGCTTCCGAGCGCTCAAATCGCTAGCCTTGCATTCTAGATCAAGCTCTGTGCTTTTTTATCGAACTTCTTGTATTCTCAAATCAAGCTTCGAGCTTTCTGATCGAACTTCTTGTATTCTCAGATCAAGCTTCGCGCTTTCTGATCGAACTTCTTGTGTTCTTAGATCAAGGTTTGCGCTTTTAAATCGAACTCCTTATGTTCTTAGATCAAGCTTCGCGTTTTCTGATCGAATTTCTTGTGTTTTTAGATCAAACTTCGCGCTTTTTGATCAAACTCTTTGTGTTCTCAGATTAAGCTCGACACTTTCTGATTGAACTCCTTAGGTTCTCAGATCAAGCTTTGTGCTTTCTGATCGAACTCCTTGTGTTCTCAGATCAACCTTTGTGCTTTTTTATCGAACTTCTTGTGTTCTCAGATCAAGCTTCGCACTTCCTAGTCGAATTCCTTATAATCTCATATCAAGCTCCTTATGCTCTCTGATTGAGCTCATAAGCTCGTTCGTTCGCTTGAGATCGCACGCCTTAGATTGTTCAGATCGCACTGTCCAGATCATGCTCCTCATCTTGAGATCACACGCTTCAGATCGTTTAGATCGCGTGCCTCAAGCTCTCAAATTGAGCCCCTATTAGATCGCGATCAACTCTTAGCTCTCAAGTCGCAATCAATTCTGAGCTCTGAGATTGCGAACAACCTCAGATCATGTTCTCAGCTCTCAGATCGAGATTAGCTATTAGCATCAGAAAAAACGCATAGAAAACTTAAAAAAAAAAAAAAAAAAAAAACCCTAAAACACGTCAGAACCGTGGATTTTGACCCCGAAAATGACCTCAACTAGGTCAAAAGCTATGGTTGTTTTAAGTTAACATGTTCGTTTAGGACCTTTGAACCGTGCGTTTGGGCTTCTGACCTCAGCACTCTCCAAGAATTCATCTACTAGACATATCATGTCAGTTATCAGATCGCACTCAACTTTGGACCGCTCCAAGCTCTCAGATCACAGTCCTAGCTTTTAGCACTCGATCATGCCAGGCATAATTCGAGTTCTTCAGTTCGAGACTGTAGCCTATAGTGCGACAACCATTCAAATCAAAGACATGAGTTTTTTAAATGCAATTACACACTCCAAAAACTTGGGGCGGGGGTGTTGCTGTTATGCATCATTAATTAGAGCTTAACAAGTACTCAAAGACAAAGTTGTATTACTTGTCAAAACCTAAACCACCTCAAAGAGATGTTTTACATCAATCCTATCCCATTTTAAGATAAGGATTAAGGAGTGGTTCCTATGTGTCAAGACAACTTGCAAAAACACTCATTACATTGACCTCAAATGTATAAATGGGCACCTCTCTTCATGAAAAAGAGAGACTGGATATATGAGAGCTTATTTTTCTCTATACACAAAACATTTCTCCATCTTAGTACGCCTCAAAGGCAATATCGTAAAAATAGTCAGAGAATAATAAAATAACAGTGGATGTAGGAATCGCTTTAAGCATCTGAACCACTATAAAAATTCATTTTGTTAATATTTTATTTATGTTTCTTCAAACATATAGCATCTCAGCACCATACTCAACTCTCATAATCATATTACGTGTAATTTCTAAGATTTTTCTTAACATTTTGCATGTGCGAGATCGTTGGTGTCAAAATCACGTATCAATAGAAAGAATTAAAGGTATTAATTATTTGATTAAAGTTTTTAATAGCCTATCTTGAACGTATATATTAAATATGTTAATATGGATTTAATGGTTAATATTTATAGTTGCGTTGGATATTGCCAAGGAAAGCGTGGACCTGCACTAAGTTTCGCCTTTATTACCGTTGTCGGTTGTTCTTACCCTTCTGGTTAATATAGTAAGGATCGATATCGGGATTTAAATATTTGTATATGTAATAATAAAACATTTTCTAATAATACTAATAGTATATTATTTGCATATGCCATATCAAAGCATGTCTAATTATACTTCATGCGAGTCAACCTAAATTATAAGTTCACACAAGTCTTGGAACAGTTTGAGAAAAATAGGGGAAAATATATGTTTTTTATCCTTATTTTCAGGATTTAGCGAATTATTAATTTACCACATTGGTTCTAAATCGGGATTGGCCAAAAATACTTTCAGTTATCATATACTGGTGATATGGTTTTACTGTTTTGTATAAGTGGCTTTAATTAGAATAAATGCTTTATGTATCATCCATCACTCATATCTAAATCTCCCTCATATATAAACATAGGATTAAAAGCTTAATCTTTTGTACAAGAGCAAAGATGAAAAGCTTCTCAATCTCTGTTATTCTTTTCCTTGTTCTCTTTACCACTACAGGTCAATTAATTTTCAATCTCAATTAATTTTGTTTTAAGTATTGTCGTTATCCTTTGATTAAGGAACTAATCTTATTATGCACTTTGTAATTCCTGTAGGTAATGAGCTACGTATGGTGGATGCTAAAACGTGTGCGGATATATTGAATCCTATACATGCTTGTGATTCACAATCTTGTCTTGCAGCTTGCCAGGATAAACATGGAGTCAAAGCTCAAGGGACTTGCACTAAGTTTAAACTTTATTGTCGCTGTACCTTCCCTTGTTGATTCTTATAATGTATCTATTAAGTCGCTCGTAATGTGATACGCCTAACAATTAAGGATTTGAATAAGAGTGATGCTATTGACGTGATTATTTACATGAGAAACATTCTATTGTGAAAAACAAAACAATTAAACACAGCATCAGTTCTTGTGCCCAAGGGGAAGGCTCAAGGGACTTGTCCTCTAGGTTTCTCGATTATTGCCGTTACACCTTTTCTTGCAATTAATTCCTTACAATTTAGTAAGGATATTAGATATTTAAATACATTTTTATGTTGTAAAATATTATTTAAGAATAGTAATAATAATATATTAATATATTTTAAATTCACGCATTAATCGCTCAATTAATTGTCATTTTACAGAGTTACAATCGTATCAATTCTATGTGTTTTTAGGGCACCTTAAACTCAATAATCAATTAAAATTGGTCTTATTCTTAACCCTCCTATTTTATCTCCTCATATTTACTTGTTTGAGTATTATTATAATTAATTATTTGGTACATCAAATAAATAGTTTGTCGATTATTAAGAAAAATATTAACCAAAAAAAAAAAACACAACTCTGAAAATAATAAGTTATCAAATACATTGAACTATGACAGATTTTATTAACTATGACAGATTTTGAATGAAAAAACGTATCTTCAGAGTCACAGATAATATCAGTAAATTGCTTTACCATAAATGCTATAGCCCTGATAATATTATATATTCATGGACATTAACAATAACAACCATATTTTATAACCAGGTAGCTTCTTAATTTCAAGAGAGATAAAGAATGAAAAGATTTTCAGCATCAGCCATTCTTTTACTCGTCATCTTCATCGTTGCAAGTAAAATTTAATTCTTTAGTTTCTTTCCGACCAGTTTTGACCCCCATTTTCATTTGGGAATCAATTTTTGGGCGTGCTTGATCCGTGAGTAAGCTTTTATTTGGGTAAAATTTTATCATTTTTCCTTCATTTTCCCTAAGTTTATAGTTTAAGCTAATTTCTTCAAAGAATTGGTTCATATAGGAGGAGGAGAACCAAGTTCTTTTGAAGGCCTTCGTTATTTGGGACAAGCTTCACGGGTATGAGTAGAAAATCTAAAACCCTAACTTTTTTTTTTAGCAAAATATTATATAAATTGTTTACTCTAGTATTATTAATGTTTTAATTGCTTAAATCCTTTGATTTTTGTTATGGAAATGTGTTTAATACATGATTATCCTTTAGATTTGAGTATTGATATGAGAATGATTGGATTTCAAAATCTCTTGGGCAAGAATTAATGATAATACAAAAATTTGGCTAAAATTGTTATTAAGACTTGTATTTTTAACCTCCTATTGTATATTGTGAATTAATATTATGTTATATATATATATTTTTTTTTTTTTGAATAAAGGTATGAGATCTATGGAAAGTTGTAAATTGAAAACATGTATATTGATAATAGTAGTTTCAAACCATCATATATAGTACCCATTGTTGGAGCAGGTGCCCTAGAGTCAATCAATTATTGTGGAATTGACTCTTTGTAATAATGTTCATTAATCAATAAAAGGCATTTTATACTATATCGTGTAAATCATTATTATTGTAATATGTATTGATATATATCCTTAGAATGATAGAACCGTGACGATGGTATCAAGTGTTTCAAATCTTGATAGTGAGAACCCTATGAGCACATATGGTGGCCATTCTAGAAATGTTCGTAACCCCAGTATTATTCTGAAGTAAGGGCACAAATAATACGGTAAGGCTATCATAGTGTTGAACGACCCTGTCAAAAGGCAGTGACTGATCTCACTTGTCAAGGTTGTTTCGCGACAACCGGGTGCAACTTCTGGGTGCTTGTTGTAGGCGATTACATCGGAGCAAGTTCACTGGACTGACCCACCAGATGATTTCATATGGATGGTAACCCTAATGTCTATGGAAGAAATCCTCTAACGAATGGTGGTATATGTGATCCTTAGACTTGAGATTACTGGAGCGCCTTGTGCACCGATTGGTGTAGTTTGACACTAGCCTAACGCAGTTCTTTTCAAAGCTGTCAATACGGCGGTGATTGGCTGCATCAAGGAGTGTATCAAGACTATGGTGGATTGACAAAGGATTTATCACTCCCGAGTACGGGAGAAGTTATCTCACGGCGCAATTCAGTATACGACAATAATACTAAAACTGTGGCCACAGTGGGATTGAGTTGTTGCTCTATCCAGTTTATAATACGGGTCATTGGTCCAGAAACTGAATAAATAATATCGAGAGTAACCGAAGGTTGACACTATTTCTATGCCTTCGTCTCGTCGAGATAACGTATGATGAAAGGATCGAATTGCACGGTAACCATATTGTTGACAGGTAGCTACTTTGCTGAATCCGAATCTATCGGGTGGCCATGATGCCTTGCTAGGGGCCAATCTTGGTCTGTGTATTAGTGAGACGATTAATTGGTGTTAATCGCAATACTATACACTGCCGATATGATGAGGAGCCTAAGGGTCACACACATAGAAGACAATTTAAGATGCAAGAAGAAAGAAGGGCGTTTTCGTCTTTTAAGGCGAAAGGGTATTTTGGTAATTTCACAGTGCAATTAAATTTGCTGAGGTCGTAGCCTTTATTTAATTTGTTAGAAAAATTAAATAAGTGAAATTACGTTTAAATGTGTGTTCGTACATATTTAAATATATTATCATTATTGTTAAATGTTAATATATATTTAAATATATATTAATTGATTTTAATTGAGATAATGATGGAGAATAAAATAAATCAAATTGGGAGTGTTTGGCAACATGGGGCGTTTGGGTTGGAGCCCAAGCCTATTCCATATGGGATTAGGGCAACTTAATTAAATATAAAAGGAAAAGTGTGTGTTAATTAATTTAATGAATTGATTTCTCTTGAAATTAAAAACACACATAGCAGCCCCATCTCCTCCCACGCCAGTTTTGGGTTTTAGGAATTTGATTTGCTTTCTTCTTAATCTTGAAGCCAAAGAGGATCTAGCAAATCCCTCTTTGGTTCTTTTGAGATTGTCTTCGTGTGGACTACATAGGTCCGATCCTACACTTGGATCGGTAGCAAAACATTCGTCGACAAATTTGGAGGATCCTCTAACGTGCGTTTGTTTTCTTTAAACTCAGATTTATTTTTTTGCAGATTTTATTTATATGAATTGTAAAATTATACTCTTGATCTTGGGTCATGTAAATGATCCCTGAATTATATTTTTTGTTTCCGTTGCAAATATGGGACCGTTTACTAACACCCATCCCCCTCATGATATTGACTAGATCTTACGCATGTGCATGGTTGGTTATATTGCGGGCTCAAGTGGGTCAAAGGCCTGAGCGAGGCAGATATCGCTACATTGGATTGTTTTGTCGGCCCAAAAGGGGTCAAAGGCCCGAACGAGGCAGATATCTCTAGATAAGATGGATTTAGCATTCAACCCGCGCGATGTTGGACTTTGCCGAGTTGGATGGGTTCACATCTGGGTACTAGTTATGGTGAGGAGTTTCACATGAAGTTGGGAAAAGTTTTATATTTATATAAATCATTTATGGAAGTGGAAACTTTATAAATATAAATGTTTTGTCGTATATTAAAATGATTTCTCCCTTTTCCCCACTCACTGAGTATTTCTAGCTCACCTATATTTTTTTTATGTTTTCCTTTTCCTCCCACCAGGTCAAGAAGAGAATCGTGCAGAAGAGTGATATTCGCTCAAAGTTGGGCCACACGACTCCATTTTGGCAAGTGTATAACCGATAGATTTTTCTTTTGCATCATAGAGACTTATGTTTGGCTCTATCATGTGCCATTTCATGCTTTATTTTGGATTTGTAATATATATATATATATAACCTGATACCAAATATTCCTCTTATTTTTGTAAAAGAATTATTGATGAATGCATACCATGATGCAAAGAAGAAAATGTTTATAAAGATATTTTAGGAAAAACATTTTTTTTTTTTTATGGTTTTATAGATTTTACATGGCACGTCTTGGTCACCTAAGTCTCATGGGTGCGCCCGGAGCTTGTGGGATAGGGAGGGTCGAGACGGGTCATGTCATAAACTCTCTCATACTCTGTCAAGATGATTGGGTGGGTTTGAATTAAAAATAATTTAACTAATATTACTTGTCAAACATGCGGCACATCATTTACTCTAATTTGTTTAATTTATCTCTAATTTAAAATCATTTAATCACAATAAAACACATTAATTTGTATGAGTGAGTTTGCATAGGGTGGTATACATAATACTATTCTTTTTATGAAACATTCTTTATAGGTTCAAAACAGTAAAACTTGTTGCTAAATCTATTACTAAGAACGTCTATACTGTTTAATAAATTCTACTTTTATAAGCTTTTATGAATCATATACTAATTTATTTGTTTTAAAATAATTCTTATTGAAAGTTTTAATACTTTACAAAGTGAATTAAACCTAAGCGGAATGGGATGTTAAGTTGATTTTAGTGTTTATTCGTCACCATTACAAAACAATCAAACATGAAACAAAATAAAGCACACCAGGGGATCTTACATGGTTCGGCAAAATGCCTACATCCATGGGACCAATCCAGATGAAGCCAATCTACTATGGCAAACATTTACAGTTCAATTAAAAAATCAAAGTTAAGCATCAGTTGCAAGAACACTCTCTGTTTTGCAACGCTTCAAACTTCACCCTTTGGTCGAACGTCGAACTACCACAACAAGCTCCACGTTCATGAGACCACTTGGTCAGCCTTGAACTCCTCTCAAGGTACAACACTGAAGATGTACTTCAACTCCAAAAGCTTGAAATCCCATTAAGCATCACCAATGGAAACCCACGTTCCAGCCATGAACAAATAAACAAAGTTTATCCAAGGTATTTGTAAGCCTACCTAAGGCATAAGAAACCTAATTGAAAACAAATGAAACCTCTAGGAATTTTCAGAGCAATATCAAAGGTATATTTAGGCTTAAAAAGAATTGCATTAGAGAAGATGAATATATAGAAAACTTGGGCTCCAATGCGAGGGGACAAGTAGCCAAAAAGATACTTTATGCTTTTACCTTTATGAAAAAATTTATTCCAATTCTCTTGGGACCACAAACAATTGTAAACAAACTTTCCAGCACATTACATGAATAAATGACAAGTGTCATGGCCCACAAACAATATCTCATAAAGAGAATAAAAATAATTCACAGAATAATATAATGCAATACGTGTTAAACAAAATATCTACTAGATACGTGTGACCACTCAGACCCTGAGGTGCTCACACGATATAACATAAAAATGACTTAATTGAAAATGGTCACTTTGACAGAGAGTCGTCACACTAGAAATTTAAACAGAAATGATTGTGCAAGAATCAACATGAAGTGCTCATACCACGACTGGTGTTACCTCACTTGAATCATAAGTTAGACAAACAACTTACACTTATATTTGATTTGTAATTGTTGTAGGCAATGAGCCAATGATGATGAAGGGTCAAACGTGTCAAAAGATATTTGATTCAAGTGCATGTGCAGATGATACTTGTGATGCAACATGCAAGCAGTTGTTTGGATTACAAGCCACAGGGATTTGCACTAAGTTTGACCTTTATTGCCATTGTGAATTCCAATGTTAATTTCTTCTAATATCTTGAGTTCTTATTACATGAATAAGATGATCAACTCAATATTACTCCCATTTTTTAATTCAAGCGATAAAACTTAAACTGTGAAAGAGAAATCTTGTTAATTATCCTCACATATAAAATGTTATGGATGTAAATCTAGCTTAGGGTTTGAGAGAAAAACGAAAAATCAAGAAAGTGTAACAGATTTTACTTATTGAAGAGTAGATTTGTAACAGATGCAATTTAGGGAACATTCTCCCTTTTTATACAGAGAACAGATTACCAACTACTTTACAACTGAACTATTGATTCTGTTATAGACAAAATGACATCGTATTATAGAATATCATTTTACTCCTGCTGTTTGAGATTTTTACACTTTTACCCTTTGGTCAACATCCCCTCTCAAACTGGACACTTTTCCTCTGCTACTTCATTAGTTCTATTCAACAACCTTTGACCAACATCCCCTCGCAAACTGAACACTCTTCCTCTGCTACTACATTAGTCCTATTTTGACAGCCTTTTATCAATATCCTATCTGAAGGTAAACATTCAGTGCCTTCAATGTATTTTGACAGCCTTTAATCGATATCCCCTCTAAAGATGAATCATTCAATGCCTTCAATGTGACAACTAAACAAAAAATTGGATACTAAACAGATGGATTCATGGTAGTATTAGTAATAGAGTATCATGTTGGTATGATACTCAGAGTAACATGTTGGTATGATACTCAGAGTAACATGAGTGAAGCTTTTAGAGTACCTAACCATTTAAATCAACTGAGTAAACAACTAGTCAAAGGACTATCATAGTAGACAGTGAACAACCAGGTAGTGTGTTATGCTTTACTACATCCTCTTGTTTTTTACTTCTTTATTTGTTCCAAACTTCTTAATCAAATTCAAGCAAATAAGATATCAAATTCAAGTTGTTAATAATCAGTTTGTGGCATAAGGTAGTGCAGTCACATTATGTTTCTATCTCAGCTCAGCAAATTAAACAGCAGACAATGCCTTTGTCAATTTATCTGCAATTTGTAGTTTTAATGGTACATACTAAACAGTCAGATTCGTAGCAAGAACTTGCTCTCTAATGTAGTGAGCATCTATTCTATATGCTTTGTTCTTACATGGAAGACTATTTGAAACTAAGGCCCCTGCACTTATATTATCACACCAAATAATAGGTTTTATATGTAGATTAAGGTTGAGTTAAAAGAACATACTTTGAAGCCATGCAACCTCTATGGCAGTTTGTGCTAAAGCCTTGTATTCAGCTTCAGTAGACGACAATGCAACTACTTTTTGTTTCCTTGAACTCCACTGGATTAGGTTAGGACCACGATAGACGCAATACCCACTAGTGGATCTTCTATCTTCAAAATTACTACCCTAGTCTGCATCAGCATAACATTGAACATGCAATGAACTTGTTGGTTTAAATTGGAGGCCAAAATTCAGTGTCCCTTTGATATACTTAAGTACCCTTTTGCAGGCTTGCCATTGTAACTCAGTTAGGGCTTGTAAAAATTGACTGAGTCGATTAACAGTGAAGCTAATATCTAGTCTAGTGAGTGTTAGGTACTATAAGGCTCCTATGGTGCTTCGGTATAGGCTAGGATTCTCAAATGGGGCACTATTATCACTATTAAGCTGAGTGCCAATAGCCATTAGTGTGGAACAGGGGTGAGCTTCCATCATTTTGGTTTTAACAAGAAAATCTGAAGCATATTTAGACTGTCGGAGGTGTATACTAGCTGTTGTTCTAAGTGCTTCCAATCTTAAAAAATACTTAAGTGACCCTAAGGTTTTCAAGGCAAATTGATGATTCAAGTCTTTCATCAACTGAGTAATGTAGGTTGCATCAGAACCAATGACAAGTATATCATCCACATAAACGAGAACATAGATTAGGCCTGATGATCTTTTAAGAACAAACAAACTTGAGTCTAAAATTGAGTTTTGAAAACCTTTATCTTGTAGGGTAGCCTTGAGTCTATCAAACCAAGCCCTAGGGGCTTGTTCAAGGCCATATAGTGCCTTGTTTAACTTGGACACGAATGAAGGATGAGTAGCTGATTCAAAACCACTCGGCTGCTGCATAAACATTGTCTCACTTAGAGTGTCATTAAGGAAAGCATTGTTTACATAAACTTGTTGAATATCCAATGCATTGGTCACTGCTAAAGTAATGATTATTCTAATAGTTAAGGGTTTTATAACTAGACTAAAGGTTTCAAAATAGTCCAAACCAGGAGTTTGTTGGAATCCCTTAGTTACTAATCTAACTTTGTACTTCTACAGGATACCATCAGAATTAAATTTTGTCCTAAAAACCCATTTGTTACCTACAATGTTCATGTCTAAAGTAGGAGGAACAAGAGTCCAAGTGTTGTTCCTAATTAGAGTATCAAACTCTGTTTGCATAGCTTCTTTCCCAATTGTACTTTTTAGTGCTTCAGCAATTGTCATAGGTTCAAATTCTATAAGAGGCTAACTAACTGTATGGTAAACAACATGATCCAAGGACTCACAACTTTGATTAGTAAGAACAGCAGCAAATTTAGTTCTTGTAATCATAGGGTGAGAATTAATGGGAGTAGAAGGTTGAACATTAGTGAATTGTGAAACAGTAAGATCAACCTCTAGTTGACAGCTTGGTATAGTACATGTTGGTGGAATAATAGGTAAGGCTGAAACTGGATGAAAATAGTTGAAGATGGATGAAGAAGATTGTGATTGAGTAGTGTTTAGGTTTGTATTTGGACTGAGAGAAGTGTGTAGGTCTGTGTTTGGACTTAGAGCAGTGGAGACAGGAATCGATTGATAAGGAGGTAACGCTGCGGTAGTTAAATCAATTTCATTTGACAAGTTGGCAAAGTGCTGGAGGAAGGGATAACAGGTAATTAGGAAACTAAATTATGACTAGTCAAGGCAGATGGGGAAGAGTTTGGTTTACTGGTATGTAAGGTTGGTCTGAATTTTAAGGTAGCAGATGTAGGTTCAAATAAAGGTGAACTACTACTAGAAATAATAGGAATCTGAGAAGCAGTATCTAGAGATAAATCAGAACTGTGTGTAGGAAATTTACCTGCTGCTGAAGAGTGAGTACCAACTACTAGAGTATGTAAGAAAGTTTGAGAGCCAGTTATTGCTTGGAGGATAAGACCTACTGGAGATGAGGTATGTTGCAAAATGATACAAGGAAATGTTGAGGAGTTATCATGACAAGAATTAGTAGGATGTGATGATGAATCAGAGTTAGGTAGGACAGAGGGCTTATCAAATTTTTTGGAAAAAAGAAACTCATCTTCATTGAATTGGACACTAGGAGTGATGAAGGTTTTACTATTAGCCCTTAAACATTTATAACCCTTATGAAGTAAACATTTATAACCCTTATGAAGTAAACTATACCCTACAAAGACACATTTGGAAGAATGAAAATCAAATTTGTGGCTGTTAAAGTTTCAAAGGAAAGGAAAGCAAGAACAGCCAAAGATTTTAAGGCTATCATACACAGGAAGTTTATTGAAAAGTTTGTGATAAGGTGTATCATTATTTAAGACAGTAGTGGGCATCTTGTTAATGAGAAAGGCTACTGTTCCAAAGGCTAGCCACCAGTATTTTAAAGGCATAGAGACATGAGCTAACAAAGTAAGTCATGTTTCAATAATGTGCCTGTGTTTCCTCTCATTACAGCCATTTTGTTGGTGAACATAGGCACAAAAATATCTAGTTTGAATACCATATTTAGTGAGGTAAGGAAGGAGAGTTTTATACTCACCTCTTTGATTGGATTGGAGGCATTTTAGTTCCAAATTGCCTCTCAGCAAGGTGATGAAATTTAATAAAAGTTTATTTAACTTCAGCTTTGGTTCTAAAGGGAAACAACCAGGTAAAGCGGCTAAAATCATTTAGATTTTGCGCATAAAACTTGAAACCTTCTACTGAAGAAATTGGTGCAGGGCCCCACACATCACTGTGTACTAAAGCTAAGGGTTCATTGGCATGAGATTGTGATAAAGGGAAGCTATTTTGATGAAGTTTTCCTAACTAACATGCATCATAGAAGTTAGATAATTGGGTAGGCAAATTCTGATTTGTAAAGTGAGGAGTAAACTTAGGAAGTGTTGGTAAGATTTTATGCAAAGTAATGGAGTTGGGATGACCCAATCTCTTATGCCAAAGCATGTATTGATATGAATGCTTGTCAACAGTCAAACAGTTAAATTTTGAAGCATTAGAGTTTCTTTTATCAGAAGTGCAACATGAAACAATAGATTTTCTTTCATCAGACATGCAATATGCAATAGGTTTAGTAGTTCTTTCATTGGACTCAACTGAAGACCGTTCAATATATGTTTTATTAATATTGAAGGTAGAACAAGTATTGGAATCAGAAGGAATAATTGTGTACCACAACTAGAATAAGTGGGATTACATTGTGCATCAGAAACAGAAACATTTTCACAGCCAACATTCGAAACTAGAACAAGAGATTTATTAACATTTGCAACTAACTCGAGAGACTTATTTGACAATGGAGGTATGGAAACAAATTTATTTGAAGACTAAGATAAGTCATTGGTTGAGGAGCACATAGAGTGTGCAAGAGTTGCAAAGTTTTGTGACATGTAAGCTATAGTCATATCAGGCCGGTAAGGAGAGATGCATGATTTTGGCAAGGCAATGGTGTTAGATGGGATTTCCAGTTGATAAAGCCCTTCTTTAAGGCCCCCTTGCAGTAACATGGCCTTGGTTGACTTATCCTTAACAACACAAGAGTTAGCATCAAACTCAACAACAAAATTGTTATCCCTTGTAAACCTAGAGATACTAAGTAAATTCTTTGTAATTTTAGGAACACAAAGTATGTTTTTAAGATAAAGACACCTGGAATGTAGATTGCCAAGAATAAAAGAATGACCAATATGAGAAATGGGAAGGTACTCACAGTTGCCAACCTAAAGTTGGTCTCACCTTCATAATTCTTGCTAATGTTCAACTGGAACAGGTTAGAGGTTACATGATCAATTGCTCTGGAGTCCATATACCATGTTGGATCAACTGGAGTAGAAGTAGAGGCCTTTTGATTATTGTACATTGTTGTGCAACTATGGGCAAAGAGGGAATTACTTCTAGGATACACTGCTGAGTTAGCACCAGTATGAACCAAATTTGCTTGACTATTTGGTCCCATCTGTTGACTGGGAACTCCAAAGGTTGGAGAAGAGCTTAAATTATTCTTAGGAGGAGGACTATAGTGTGGTTGCTGCGAGTTGTAATGTTGCTATTGTGGTTGAAATGTAGTATCAGAATTCTGTTGTGGACCACTAAGATGAGCTAATGGTACTACTTTAGTAGAATAAGTGTTGTGATGGTGCTGGGACATCGGATCAACATAAGAATTGTTATGAAAACTCTGAGATGAGACATTTCCAGCTTGAAATGCACCATTGTAAGCTGAGTTATATAGGTGATAACATTGTATTTATGAGTGACCAGCTTTGTTGCAAACATGACATATAATTTTTCCTATTCCTGTTCATGTTCCTCTACCTCTTCCATAGGTGGTAAAACCAGGAGGTCTAGGGTTGAAGTTATTGTTATTATAGGGTAAGAAGTGATGAGCAGATGAAGCAGGAGCAGAATAAGGTTGAGTGGTAGTATTGTAAGCAGAAAATGAAGATTGAATAGGTGAGAGAAGAGGCTGAACATGTGAGTTTACATAGGAAGGTAATGCAACATAATTCTAAGAAGTATGTAGATTTCCAATAGACATTAGAGAAGGTATGGTACTACTCAAGTTTTCTCTAGTTTTGACAGTAGAGTTTAACTGTGAATTTGTACCAGAAACATTATAACACCTAGGACTAGTTATTGAGGCTATGTTTGCTGTTATACAAATATGTGGAATTGAACTTATCAAGTTGTATTTCATATTTTTGCAATAGGAATTAGGCTTCTTGGAGGGTTACAATGTCTACTTTTGACTCTAATCTAGAGGTAAGTGTCATCACAGTTAGATCATATTCAGGCCCTAGGCCATCTAACACATATTGCAATAAGTAGATCTTCATCGGAAACAACTAATCCATTAGCAGCTAAACTCTCTGCAATTTCTTTCATTTTCTTCACATAATCACTAATACTCGAATCTCCTTTATGAATGGTTTGAACTAATTTTTTTAGATGTAAGGCTCTAGCCTTTGAATCTGTGATAAACTCATTTTCTAAAGCTAGCCAAATCTCATTGGAAAACCGACACTTAGACACAGAGCAAAACATGCTTTCACTGATTAAAGCTAGTAACCAGCTTACTAGGAATTTATTAGTCTTTTCCACATAATGTAAGCTAGATTTAGACTCTCTCCAATAGTGTTATTGCTAATTTCTATCTCAGAATCATTAATTAAAATTAGAGGAGGACAAGGCACTCTACCTAACAAGTGATCTTCCAATTCATGGGAACCAGTTGCAAAGAGAACTTGGGAGCTCCAAAAATGATAGTTGTTCCTCGTTAGCTTGGGATTGATAACTTGTAAGCTCGAGGCAAGAGCTGAGGTAGTTCGGCTCTGCAGTTCAGGCATCATCTTCCCGGTGTTGTTAAGCGACTGAGAGAGATCAGGATCTGAAGCCATTTGACGCGAGTCAATGCTCTGATACCATGTGAATCTAGCTTAGGGTTTAAGAGAAAAACGAAATATCAAGAAAGTGTAACTGATTTTAGATATTGAAGAGTAGATTCGTAACAAATACAAGTGACTGAACATTCTCCCTTTTTATACAGAGAACAGATTACCAACTACTTTACAACTAAACTACTGATTTTGTTATAAACAAAATGACATCATATTGCAGAATATCATTTTCTCCTACTGCTTGAGATTTTTACACTTTTACCCTTTGGTCAACAACGGAGATATTAAACTTAATTTAACATTATGAATTCACAAGATTTTCCTTTCATGGTTAAGTTCTAATGTCTGAATTCAAAAAATGGAGGGTAACATGAGTGTTTCCGAAACCAAGGGGGGAAAAGTTCATTTGCAATAGATTTGTGGTGAAATGTTGTCCCTATCTTCTAATCTTGATCAATAATTGTCATATAAAACCAAAAAAGAAAAATAATGTGAATAAAGAAAGTAGCTGGATTATGCATGCCACATTAATTTTATATTAGATTTATATACATAATAAGTATACAGATAATGTTTTTCCTATAAAAACACACGTAACAGTTTCCTTTGATTGTTATACGCACTTTAATTTGTTTATTTATCTAATTTTAAGTTTTTCGATCATATTGTAATACATTAATTTTTGTAAGTTAACCCATATAATGAATTTCTACATATAATATTAGTATTAGATATAATCTCATATATAGTCATCGATAGATTTAGCCACAAAATGACATGAATTAACCTAATTGAGATAACAAGGGTAAAAATAGTTGGAATATGCTAGACTACCAAGTCTAGTACCATTAGCATTGTCTAGCATAATTTAATTAGATTGTCAAACCATATTGTTAAATGCTAGACTATCGAGTCATGTATAATCTAGCATTATGAATTAGAAATATATCATTTATTATTTCATTAAAGGTATAATTAATAAGTTACTGGATTTTATAGCTAGATTTGTCCTTTGAATAAAACCTACACATTTTGGGAAAGTGTAATTATTGAGTTGATTATATATATTCAAATTGATATTAATAAACTCTTATTGTAGGATTTTTAACATGAATTTCACTCAATTCTAACAATTAATCCCAAGATCTGCATATTGATTATAGAATACTAAATTTAAAGATTAAGGCTTAGAAAAACCTGATTCTATCATAGCTTCTGAATTTCTTGAATTCCCTGCAAGTAGTGATTGGTCTTCATTTCTGGAAACACTCCAAAATGACGACTTCCAAATAGGGTTCAGTGTACAATCGTATTTGTAAAAGGGACCTAGCCAATTGATATTAATTTATTGGGCACTCCCATTAAATGTCCAATAAACTCTAAAGCCCATTATAGGCCCAAGATTAGTTCTCAATTATCATATCAGAGAGCATAAGGAGCCCAATTTGAGAGCATAAGGAGTTCGATCTGAGATCATAAAGAGCTTGATCTGAGATCATGAGGAGCTCGATCTGAGATCATGAGGAGCTCGATCTGAGAGCATAAAGAGCTTGATCTAAGATCATAACAAGCTTGATCCGAAAGCATAAAAAGCTCAATCTGAGATCATGAGAAGTTCGATCAGAAAGCACGAAGCTTGATTTGAGAACATAAGGAGTTCAATCAGAAAGCACGAAGCTTAATCTGAGAACAGAAGAATTGTTCAATTAGAATGTGCAAAGCTTGATCTGAGAACTCGAGATCAGTGATCTAAGTGCTCAGAAGCACGATCTAAATCATTTGAACATGTGATCTCAACGATCTTAAATGCGCGATCTGGATGATCTGGGTGTGCGATCTACGATCTGGCCACACGACCCGAGAGCTCTGATGCGTGTGATCTAATCAAGTCAGCTGAGAGCTAGAGATCTGATCAATCTAAGCGCGTGATCTCAGCGATCTTGAACGCGAAATCTGAGCATGCGATCTGCGATCTGGACATGCGATTTGAGAGTTCTGATGCGTGTGATCTGTGATCTGACCACGCCATCTGAGAGCTTTGATGCGTGCTATCTACGATCTGCTCACGCCATCTGAGAGCTCTAATATGTGAGATCTGTGATCTGACCACGCCATCTAAGAGCTCTGATGTGTGCGATCTACGATCTGACAACGCCATCTGAAGCTCTGATATGTGCGATCTGCAATTTGAGCGCGTGATCTCATCGATCTTGAACACGCGATCTGAGCGTACGATCTACAATCTGGACATCTGATTTGAGAGCTTTGATGCATGCGATCTGATCATGCCATCTAAGAGCTCGATGCGTGAGATCTAATCACGCCATTTGAGAGCTATGATATGTGCAATCTGCGATTTGGACACGCAATTTGAGAGCTTTGGTGCGTGCGATTTGCGATTTGACCACGCCATCTGAGAGCTCTGATGCGTGCGATCTGCGATCTGGCCACGCGATCGGGTGAGTTTGGACGCAGGTTCGAGTTCTGCATGGGCCACCAAACTGTTAATGCTTGATTTTGACACCAACGACTCACATGTGCAAAGTGCTAAAAGAGTCTTAGAAATTACACGTGATAGATTCATGAGATTTGAATATGGTGTTGAGATTATATATGTTTGCAGAAACATAAATAATATATAGAGAACAAAATTTTTTATAGTGGTTCAGATATTTAAAGCGAATCCTACATCCATTGTTCTTTTATTATTCTCTGACTATCTCTATGATATTACCCGTAAGGCATATAAAGATGGAGAAATACTTTATTTACAGAGAGAAATAATGAAGCTCAAATGTTTGCCTAGCTCTCATCTGTCCAGCCCCCCTTTTACGAAGAGAGGTGTCAATTTATACACCTTTGAGGTTAATGTAATTAGTACTTTTGCAAGTTGCCTTAACACATGGAGAGCTCTTATTCGTCCTTATCTTAAAATGAGATAGGGTTTGTATAAAATATCTTTGAGGCGGTATGGGCTTGACAGCTAGTACACTTTATCTTTTAGGCACTTGTTGAGCTGACATCAGTGTGACTTTTTAGGCACAACAGCTTTGATTTGTTAATGATGTAGGATATGACTCCTTGATTAATAGTCAATGTTAAAAATAAGGATATATGATATGATTTTATTATTAAAATAAAAATTAACAAACAAAAAAAAAAAAAAACTCTCTACAGAACGTATCAATTTGTACTTAAAATGCTTTAACCATTTATATTTGATATATATACATAAGTGGTTTTACCTTTAATGCTTTAGCCACATAAATTTTGTATTAGTGGTTTTTACCATAAATGCTTTATCCATGATTATTATATATTCACGTAAACACTTCTAATAACCATAACTCACTTGTATCAATATCTCCCAAATTATTATGAAAAATTTCTCAATCTCTGCCTTTCTTTTCCTTGTTCTCTTTATCATTATAGGTAAATTTTCAATCTTAGTTTCTTTAGAATCATTTTATTTCCTAGTTGGGTATCATGAATACAAACTAACATAGTATTTTAATGAATATTATGGATCTATATATGAAGTACCCAATCATATCTATCATTTTTTCTTAAGAGGAATTAATCAAATTAATCCTAGTAATGTTTTTCAACACATCTCATGTCTTATATTACAAATATGGAAAAAAAAAAAAAAAAAATTTCCCTACAATGGATATACATGCATATACAATCAAGGATGAAGCTAGAAATTTTTTCTCGGGGCTCTGAAGTGCAATGTTCAAAGAGTAAGGTGGTCAGAGTATAGAAAATGAATTTAGGAAGTTGCATCTAGGAGGTTAAAGTGTCAAGTTGGCGAATGAGGGCCGAAAGGTAAAAATCAAACATTTAGGGACGAAAATGAAATATTTTTATAAAATTTTGAATAGCCCAGCGGACATACAATCATGAATCAACTGATCATAAGGGCATCACATCAGCACATGTGACATGTATCCGCCTATGATTAGTTGTTTGTACTGTACATCCTTTGTACGGAAAATTCTCTATACAAATATGATATTTGATGTTACAATTCTTACTATCTTATGTTAAGATTGAACTCGTCTATTTTCCTCTTACATAAACTCAATTAAATCATTTGTTTTATTAATTAACATCAATTTCTATTGTATTTTATGATTGTTATAAGGAATGAGGTAGAGATGGTGGAAGCTAAAAAATGCGAAAAAACGTTAAATCCTCAAGGAGCTTTTTTAATTTGTATTAAAAGTCTATTAATACACATTGTATGTCCTAGAATGGTTTCATTCTTCTACCCTTTTCGAGGAGTTGATGACTATCATAATTATTACCTTAACATAAAAAAATTAAAAAAAAAAGTTCCACCCAATACTTTATTTTTGGCTTAATTGATCATGATTTGACATTAGAAGTACAGTATATTGATTTTTCTCCCCATAAATCTATTTTCTACCCTATGAGTTTGAGTCTGAGTAAGAACTAAACCTCATATATAATTCCATCCATAAATTTATTTTCTTCCCTGTGAGTTTGAGTCTTAATAAGAATGCTAACTCTTAGCATTCATATCTTATGATATGAATATACCACACTAATTCATTATGTATAGATGATGAGATTTCATTAATACATAGTCAATTCCAATTTAATGGAAGGTCCCATTGGCATGAATCTAGTATGAATTGAACCTATGAGTTTGCCAGTTATGAGTTGGACACTTTTTAACCATTCCACCATAGATGCTTGGCAGGGATCCTCTTACATAGTGAATAACCAAATTTCAATTGAAAATGAAATCTTTAGGATAAATCATTGCAATTTAGTAGGAATCAATGAAAGGAAACCAATTCTAATCCTACATTTTCCAAATGAGAGAGATCAATATAATATCTCTATAGTTATTTTAAAATATATAGTCACAATTTCAAATTACATATCATTGAGTATACAAGAAAGAGCGAAATAAGTCTAAAAGTATACCCGCATTAACTCACACCTATTAGATTATAATTTAATTCAATTGGAAATGTCTCAAAAAAAAAAAAAAAAAAAAAAAAGTATACATATATTTTGTATTAGTGCTTTTACCATAAATGATATGGTCATAGTTATTATACATATAATACGTATTCGTATCAATATCTCCCAAAATATACACTTGCATTAGCTCCATCTTTTAAGCAAGTGGGAAAAAATGAAAATATGCAGATAATATTGGTTTAATTATATAAAGAATTTATACATATAATATCATCGTAAATATACATAAATACAGAGCTATATTGTATATAAAAATTGAATATGTAAACTTTTGTATATAAACTAACGTGATTTAACTCTTATGTTGTCTTATTATTCATCTATATTTATTTGAGTGTTTATTGAATTAACTTTTATTTGTAGTCATCCATTTATCTTGTTTCACGCTTTTATGGATAAATTTGTAAAATCATATCTTCGCAAATATTAATGAATTTGATTGCTTTACCATAAATGCCTTGGGCTTAATTAAATTATCCACTAAGAACAAACTCTCACTCTTAATTTTTGCTTCTTTCAAGCCAGAGAAAGAATGAAAAGTTTTTCAGCTTCCGCCATTTGTTTACTTGTTAATTTAAACACGGGCCTTGTTTAGCCCACTAATTTGTCAAACGAGTGACCCAAATGTGGCAAAAGAAATGGGCTAAGAAATAAGCAAAGACTAGAATAGACTCGAAGACTTTGTCCCACATCCGAAGAAGAAGGTAATGTAGCAGTGACCTCCTACTTATATAAAGAAATGTTTGACATTGTAGAAATTACGGAGCCGTGCGGTGAGCACATAGCGAACTATTCTTTCGCCTTTTACTAAAGAATACCGTGTGCTCGCCGCTGACAGCGGCATACGCCTATTTTTGGAGGAGCATTTCTTAGTAAATGCCCCTTAACAATATTAGTTATAATTTTGTCATCACACTGTAAGCCACTGTATTATTACGCTAGGTAAAAGACATCAATTCGAATTAACAATGCTAATTCTATAATAAAATTAGTTGAATACTGGCTACTACTAATTTTAACAGAATGCTTAGAACTTCTTCAACTACCAAGTCGAAGCTGTTAGTTATTTGGATTGATAAAAGGATTCACTCCTTCAGAGATTTTTCAGAAAGCATCGCACAGGATTCTAATTTTTGTATATAGGTTTATGATTTTTCTTAAGGGTTTTTAGTAATTTCACGTGCCTATTAATTCGCTAAAAACATGATACGGATTTGAAGCTTATATCATATTTCTATCCAGGTTCTCTTATTAGATATAAAAACATAGCTTATTAATCACCGTAAATTCTTGAGTTGAACCTCAAAAACCTCAAAAAAAAAAAAAAAAAAAAAAAAAGAGCTAAAATAATCATTTAATTATTTCTTGTAGAATTTTTTGTTTGATTCAATTGAATATTGATAACNTCTAGGTTACTCTCACCTTCAGAAGGGATATCGATGTTATTGTCCTAGTCTTAATAGATATCTGGTGTCACCTGATGTTACTTTCTTAGAAAACACCCTTTTTTTTCCTACTTCGTCTACCTATACACGTCAGGGGGAGGACAATGACTTATTAATCTATACTGCCACATCCTTACCGGCTACTCCCACACCTGAGGCTTCCCCACCTACTGTTCCTCCTCCAGCACCACCACATGTCCGTCCACTACCTCCATTTCGCATTGTTTATTCTCGTCGACAGGAACCTCATGTACCAGTCCCTTCGTCGTTAGACCCAGTCTCCAGTGATCCCGATACCTATGTTCCTCGTCAAGAAGACACTCAGACTTCATGTCCTACCCAAGACTATTCGTCGTTGGATCCAACCTTGCGTGATCTTGATCTTCCTATTGCTCTTCGGAAAGGTAAACGTCAGTGTACTTATCCTATCTCTTCATTTGTTTCTTATGATCACCTATCATCTTTTTCTTGTTCTTTTGTGGCATCACTAGACTCTGTTTCCCTTCCTGCAACTGTTCATGAAGCCTTATCTTATCCTAGTTGACGTGATGCTATGATAGAAGAGATGAATGCTTTAGATGTTAATGCATGGTACATGGAACTTGGTTGACTTACCTACTGGAAAGAAGCCTATTGGATGTAAATGGGTGTTTACTGTTAAAGTAAATCCTGATGGGTCAGTGGCTAGGCTTAAAGCTCGTCTTATAGCTAAAGGCTATGCTCAAACTTATGGAGTGGATTATTCTGACACTTTTTTCCCTGTGGCTAAATTGACTTCTATTCGCTTGTTTATCTCCATGGCGGCTACTCATTCTTGGCCATTACATCAGTTGGACATCAAAAATGCCTTTTTACATGGTGACCTTCAGGAAGAAGTCTATATGGAGCAATCACCTGGATTTGTTGCTCAGGGGGAGTATGGGAAAGTTTGTCATCTTCGCAAATCGTTGTATGGTTTGAAACAGAGTTCACGTGCTTGGTTTGGAAAGTTCAGTAAGGTAGTTGCAAAGTTCGGAATGACAAAGAGCAAGTCTGATCACTCAGTCTTTTACAAACAATCGGCAGTTGGCANCTCCAATCCTTTTTTAATATGAACTTTTTTTTTTAGCTCTTAAAAATCTTGCATCATATATCTATTTTTTTATTCACATTTTGATTTTTGATTAATATTTTTCCTAATAAAAAATTAAAACAAAATCATCAATGATTAAAATTTTAAAAAAGGATATGTTGTTTAAGATGTAGTAAGATATGGGTAATAATTACTCTTAAATATGGGCGTTGCACAAAATGGTTGGTGAAAGGAGTTTTGTCCCACATCAGGAAGAACAGGAACAGCGTAAAGGCCTTCTACTTACATAAACAAGCGCTTGCAAATGATTTAAGGTCACGGAGCCGTGCGGTGAACACAAAGCGAACTATTCTTTCGCCTTTTACTAAAGAATACCGTGTGTTCGCCGCAGATAGCGGCATACGCCTATTTTTGGAGGAGCATTTCTGTGGAAATGCCCCCTACCAATTTTAGTCCAAAGAATTTTACTGGTGTTCGCATTTTTAATTAATTTAGGAGTGTAAAAGAATGGCTTATAGAATGAATGTTTGATTAGTTTATCAGTTAATTGTGTACATAATCAGAACATATTTAATCAGGGTGTATCTGAACGCTGCATTTTGCATCTCTCAAATGTCTATATACTCAGCGGATTAGAGTTTTTTCTTTTTTCCAAAAAAAAAAAGGGTGGAAAGAAGAGGTTTGAGAGAATTACAGTGGAAAGGTGAGGCGGGGGATGTCATCTTAAACCTGTGAGGTGTCACCGGGAAAAACAAGGAAGGGAAGTAATGGATACTAACCAGTATTGTAATCACTAGAAGGGTACACAAATAGGGTATTGTAATCACTCGGTGGGTACATAATTAAGGTGCCACACAGGTATACTTTAATCGCTATACTTACGGCATGGTTTACTTTAATCGCCATAGTTAAGGCGTATTGTAATTGTCTATCTAAACATGTATATAATTAGGGTATAAAACGATCGTTTATCTGAATAAAGTATATACTTATGATATACTGTGATTGAACAAGTGTCACATGTCTATCTTATATGTTTACTACACATGTATGCAATTGAACTTATGCACATCTATCTAGCACAATATTAAATTATGGTAATGTATACTATGAATCAATATACCTGTTGATCCGTAATTGAATAGGTGCACATGTAAACACTTTTGACTCTTACTTAAAAGGTTTGATTTATGATTCGAAAACAGTTTTGAGATTTCTAGTTTCTAAATCTCCAGAAGAGCAAAATGACTTGAAGTAATCAGAAACTAAACAATTAGAACTTCTCCAAAAGGATCTGCCTGCAGAAATGGAGCTGTATAAATACATATTGACTGCAAAATTTGCCAAATGCAGGCCTTCAGAAATTGTTCATTTAACATCAAAGTATGAAGCAATCCGATGCTCTGTCATATGCACCGTAAAAAAATTTCTGTTTTCATCACCGGAAAAAATTTCCAACTGAAAAAAAAAATATATTGTGAAATTTACTGAGAAATTTGTGGTAACAAACTGATCATTTTGTTATGCTTTCTTCTGATCTCTCTAATATGAAGATATTGCCTTTGTCATCTCTCCCTATCCTCATCGTATCATCAACATATCTATGGCCGCTAAATCAAGGACTTGAACAAGTACATTCTGCCTTCAACTTCATAATAATGAAAAGAAAAGCGATGGTAAAGGATACGTGATCTCTAGCCAACCATCCGGATTGAAGATGCCAAGCAGAATATCATAGTTTTTCCGGAACATGTTCATCAACTATCGTTTTCCAAACAAGAATAACATTGAACATATTCTAAGTTAGAACATCCAATAAACAGAGTTGCAACTCACAGAATCTAAGTTTCGCGTACCTGATCAGGAGTAATCATTGAGTTGTCATAATTTATGTCAACTCTCTGCAGAATTCAAATAAAACAAAGTTAAATTCATTGAAGTTTCATCAATAAGAAAGGCATAATTAAAGTGAGACATAGTTTATAGAGCTTTAACTGATTTTGATGCAATCTTGAAGGAAGCTTCAATAGTCAGCTGTCCATTCAACAAATTTAGTCCCCTCACATTGAACTTGATCACATTAACTGCTTTACCCTCCATTCTCGCATCACCAAATATCGAAATTGAGTTAAATGATTCTATCAACGAAGCACTCCACAAACATAACAAGAATACCCCTTATATCAATTTAAGTAACACCCTGATTCATTGTCAAGATATTGTTGATTTTATCTCTTACTCACCTTAAATAGTGGGGTCTAGAACGCATCACTCCTTATTCTTTTTCGAATCAAGAGAAACACATTCTGAACCCCACTATTTGAGGTCGGTAGAGACAAAAATCTAATAACATTTTGACCGTGGGCGGGGTGTTACAACTTAACTAAGAAATTAGCACAAATCTCTTGCTAAATTGGTTCTATAAAGAGAGAAGTGGCATACCTTAGCAATATCAATGGTCTGCAAAAAATCTCCCAAAGTGATGAAATCTCTCAAGCCAAGTTTTGTTCTTTTAGAACCCAATATAGTAATTGTGCTATAAATAAGTTTCCAACATCCACTAACCTATAAATTTTAGAAAAAAACTATAACTTCAAAGTCAAAACCCCATAAAAAATCACTTAGAAATCAAAGCTTTTTACCTTTTCTAGATTCACAGTAGGATCTGGAGTTGGATTCTGAGACTCCAGCAGCTTCACAAGCCTCTCAATCTCTGATTTTTTCCCAGATGGCACTCCAAAAATTCCTCTATTGATTCCTTTAACAAATGCAATGAAACTTTAAGTTCAACAGTCACTAAAAGTATATAAACCAAGAGGTAAATAATTGATAAACAGACCTTGAACTTGTTGAAAAAGGTCAGCTTTGAGGTGGGCAAGAGTCAATCTTTGTGGAGTCTCCTTGTCATCTTCAGCTAAGCCAGAGGTTTGTTTTGCAACTTTAGTACTGAATATGGATCTAAGGGCTGTGTTTTTAGGCCATGGATGTGTGGCTGAGATGAATCTGTGAGCTTTTATGAAGCTTGTGAGTCTGTGGAGTGGTGGCACTGCCGCCTGGTGAGCTGGAAGTGGTGGTTGAAGAAGTTTAGTAGCCATGAAAGCTGAAGGTCATGGCCTGCAAGTTAAGAAGAAGCCTCAGGATTCTGGGGCTTTTAGTTGTGTCTTTGTTTAATAAAAGGCTTGAGTTTTCAGTTAACTTGTCTCTGTCGGTATGTTTTTTGGTTGGAATAGTTATTTTTTTCTTAATTTTTCAGCTTTTTTGAATTTTTTTATTAAAGAATAAAATTGTCTTTAAATTTTTATCAATATAAACAGGAGTTTAGATTTGGAACAAATATGGAAATCTTGCATCTCTAAATAATTGAACACAGAGTCGAGGATAAATCTGAATATATGTACATGTGGTTGAGAGTTTCCATGTCTTTTAAGAGAGAGAGTTCATGTGCACCTTATCACATATAAACGTCATATTCCAACCACAAATATATTATACTAGTAATATCCAATATCAATAAATAAATATTTAAAAGTTATGTTTCACTAAATATAATGAGTGATGCTATGGGTACTAATGGATGGGTACTAATCTGTGTACTAACTAAAGCATAGTATCCGTACTATGCATATAATGTCCGTACTATGTTTTAGTTAGTACACAGATTAGTACCCATCCGTTAGTACCCAAAGTATTATTCAAATATAATTATAAAATAAAGTCATGAAAGGTAGCACAGTTACTCCTGTGACCAAACAGAGAAGAGACTGTATGCAACTGGATATACATATTCAGCAAGCATTATCCGTGGCCTGACTTTTTGATTTCGGTTGAAGCAATCATTTATTTTCAAATGCTATATATGAATGTAGAAAGTTGTCAGCAACCCAAGACATGAGCAAAAATTCCTGCTTTTGCCCTAACTGTTTGCCTTTATTTGGTGTCAAAGTGCAGGATCAAAACAGTCAATAGCTAAATTCACCTTTTAACTTTTAAGCTACTTGTTTACTATTAGAAGGAACTTGCAATAAAACCCAGATGGTATAGATACTAAAACTTTAAGCTTATTAAGAGTTACAATCATATCAAGATAAAAGCTGTAACTGTTGCAAACTTATTTCTTTAAACCATCAATTTTGTCCCCACAGTTCAATATAACTTGGATCCCTAATCTCCGCCACGATAAGATGCTAACCCTCTTGCACAACAGTTCAGACCTGTGATCTATAAATTAACATGAGTCACAACATTCTTCAAAGCTCAGCTGTGATTTGGTAAGAGAAGATTCCAGATCCTACTCTTTTTGTCTGATAAGAGCACTTAACTATATTGACAACTGAAACAGTTTGAAATTATAGGTAGTGTAGAAAGCTGACTAAATGAGGAAAATAATTACTAACCAACTTTCTTTGTCAAAAGAAAAATGGTTGATGATTTGAGCAAACAGCAACTCATCCAAATATAAAACTTTCTCTAAACATGAGAACAATATTAGCTATATTTAGTAAACAGTAATTTTACCCAAATTTAATGTTCAAATTTATTCCCAAAAGGCTATTTATGATAGTAGTTACATCAGGCTTGTACCAATGTCTTGAACTATTGGAGAACATCTGTTTAAGCAGCAGAATTAGATTTCTCAGCCTCCTGTTGTTGCTTCCACTGTTCTGGGGTCAAAGCTTTCTTTATAGACAGAGCATGGATTTGCTTCATCTCCTCTTCCAGGGTTGAATTCACAAGCCGGTGCCTCTCCAGCAGCCTCTTCCCTTCAAATTGTGCTGATACAATCTCAACTACAAAACTTGCGCCACATCTGACCAACATACAAATATTATTCAAGAGTTGTAACAGGGGAAGAAAAGCCTAAAAACAGTGCAGGAACTCAGAATAAAGTTATTTTGCAGTAAGAAACTCACCCTCCAGATGTGTCAATCACTTCCTGAAAAAACAAAAGTTTAAGAATTAGTTTTACTTTTTAGGAAAAAAGGTTGTCTCGGTTTATGCTTGGATGGATTACAAGAAAAAGAAACATTTAATAAACAATGAACGGCATTCTGTCAACAAATAAACCTGAGCCTCTAACTAACAGTTTGGTCTCAACACAAGAAATGCTCAATTTGAACATGCTGGATTATTTAATCAAGCCATGCCCTGACCGGCTAGCCTGACATGAAGCCCACAACTAGACAAGCTGAGCCAGGCACAAATTCACAATTGTCCCTAGCGACCATCCAAATGCAGCCAAACATAATCAGATTATTACAGTTTTCTCCAGGAAATTAACAAGTTATGATGATGCAGAGTAAGAAGACTTAGGATACAAGACAGCATTCAAGACACTGCTAGTTCAAATGTAAACCAAGATTCTAATATTACTTGTTATGCACTTAGAAATCAGTAACTGCTGCTCAATAATTCTACAAATACATCTGAGAAATTTATAACTGTGGTCATCGTAACAATGTCACATAACAAGCTAAAAAGACAAAAGCTTTCACATCAATGTATTTTCAGCCAGTTGTCAACAACGTAATGACAAGAACAATTCAGAAAGATGATACTTCCCATACAAATGTTAGAAACAAGATGTTTCAATAAGACCCACCAAAACATTCCCAATTCAGAAGATTGAGAACAAGCAAAGCCTATGAATGACCATTGTCAAAATGATTAAAAATTGGTAACAAGTTTTAAACTTAAATAAAGACATGGGAAAATTAGATTATAGCACAAAATGCACTGAGACTATCTCACTTAGAAAGATAAATACCACGGTGAGTCACATTTAAAATATCTCACCACAATGATAAACTACATTGACCCCATTAAGATTCCATGCAATCAAGCAGAATCTACTTTTCCCAAACTGCATCAAAAACCTCCTTCAAGATTCTATAGTCCCTAAACTTCAAAAATTCCGTAAACAACCTCGACAAGAAACTAATACAACCTTGTCTGCATTTTAGCCAAACCTAAAGGCATATCAATGAGATTTCTCTTCCAANAAGCATCAATTTTGTCCCCACAGTTCAATATAACTTGGACCCCTAATCTCCGCCACGATAAGATGCTAACCCTCTTGCACAACAGTTCAGACCTGTGATCTATAAATTAACATGAGTCACAACATTCTTCAAAGCTCAGCTGTAATTTGGTAAGAGAAGATTCCAGATACTACTCTTTTTGTCTGATAAGAGCACTTAACTATATTGACAACTGAAACAGTTCGAAATTATAGGTAGTGTAGAAAGCTGACTAAATGAGGAAAATAATTACTAACCAACTTTCTTTGTCAAAAGAAAAATGGTTGATGATTTGGGCAAACAGAAACTCATCCAAATATAAAACTTTCTCCAAACATGAGAACAATATTAGCTATATTTAGTAAACAGTAATTTTACCCAAATTTAATGTTCAAATTTATTCCCAAAAGGCTATTTATGATAGTAGTTACATCAGGCTTGTACCAATGTCTTGAACTATTGGAGAACATCTGTTTAAGCAGCAGAATTAGATTTCTCAGCCTCCTGTTGTTGCTTCCACTGTTCTGGGGTCAAAGCTTTCTTTATAGACAGAGCATGGATTTGCTTCATCTCCTCTTCCAGGGTTGAATTCACAAGCCGGTGCCTCTCCAGCAGCCTCTTCCCTTCAAATTGTGCTGATACAATCTCAACTACAAAACTTGCGCCACATCTGACCAACATACAAATATTATTCAAGAGTTGTAACAGGGGAAGAAAAGCCTAAAAACAGTGCAGGAACTCAGAATAAAGTTATTTTGCAGTAAGAAACTCACCCTCCAGATGTGTCAATCACTTCCTGAAAAAACAAAAGTTTAAGAATTAGTTTTACTTTTTAGGAAAAAAGGTTGTCTCGGTTTATGCTTGGATGGATTACAAGAAAAAGAAACATTTAATAAACAATGAACGGCATTCTGTCAACAAATAAACCTGAGCCTCTAACTAACAGTTTGGTCTCAACACAAGAAATGCTCAATTTGAACATGCTGGATTATTTAATCAAGCCATGCCCTGACCGGCTAGCCTGACATGAAGCCCACAACTAGACAAGCTGAGCCAGGCACAAATTCACAATTGTCCCTAGCGACTATCCAAATGCAGCCAAACATAATCAGATTATTACAGTTATCTCCAGGAAATGAACAAGTTATGATGATGCAGAGTAAGAAGACTTAGGATACAAGACAGCATTCAAGACACAGCTAGTTCAAATGTAAACCAAGATTCTAATATTACTTGTTATGCACTTAGAAATCAGTAACAGCTGCTCAATAATTCTACAAATACATCTAAGAAATTTATAACTGTGGTCATCGTAACAATGTCACATAACAAGCTAAAAAGACAAAAGCTTTCACATCAATGTATTTTCAGCCAGTTGTCAACAACGTAATGACAAGAACAATTCAGAAAGATGATACTTCCCATACAAATGTTAGAAACAAGATGTTTCAATAAGACCCACCAAAACATTCCCAATTCAGAAGATTGAGAACAAGCAAAGCCTATGAATGACCATTGTCAAAATGATTAAAAATTGGTAACAAGTTTTAAACTTAAATAAAGACATGGGAAAATTAGATTATAGCACAAAATGCACTGAGACTATCTCACTTAGAAAGATAAATACCACGGTGAGTCACATTTAAAATATCTCACCACAATGATAAACTACATTGACCCCATTAAGATTCCATGCAATCAAGCAGAATCTACTTTTCCCAAACTGCATCAAAAACCTCCTTCAAGATTCTTTAGTCCCTAAACTTCAAAAATTCCGTAAACAACCTCGACAAGAAACTAAAGTATACAAACTTGTCCGCATTTTAGCCAAACCTAAAGGCATATCAATGAGATTTCTCTTCCAATTACAATTGAGCTTTCACAATTTCTACTCCAAAAAGCTAGCAGATTGATGCATAACCATAACATCACACAATCTTGAGACACCCGCGAAGAAACAGTTAAACATCCAACGCTTTAACCATTAATATTTGCACTTAGCAATTGATTTACATAAACCTTATTTTCACTTACCCCAAAATTCTAAACTGAAATAACCCAAAAAACTCAAACCCAGTAAAAAGACATAGCCAAAATTCATAAGGCAACTAATAATCCACTGAAATAATTAATGGTTACTGCATCAACACAAACCATCATAAACATATAAAAAATGAACTCGAAAATTATCAATCAAAACAAACTAAAAAAAGAAAATAAAAAAGAACCCAGTTCCTAAAATCGTGAAGAGAGCTTACAAGATGAGAAGGGTTGAGTTTAGAAGTCAAAGTAGATTCAACTTGCTCTTTTGTCACCCCCATCTCTCTGTTTTACTTTGAATAGGTTTCTAGCGCCGCTATATAAATATACAGAGCACGTAATTATTAATTATTTAAAAAAAAATTTGAAGATTCGATTTGGGTGGATATCATGCAAGGCCCATTTAGTCCTGCAAAAGCCCATTAAAAATGTCCACATTGTTTGTTTTTATTGCACCAAAAAAAGAAAAGATAAGAAAGAATCATCATCTTTCGGCAAAATAAAGTTATATATCTCAAGTTTTACATCATATGTGGTGATAGGAATTATACTTATTGATCAACAATTTCAACCCTTGTATGATCAGAGACGTGAAAGCAAAGTTAGACTCAATTTGAACTACTAGAAAACCTTTTTTACATCAACGCATTCATGACCGTTCACAAACAGAATAATTGTATTGAGATTACCTTTTCCAAATGCATTTTAATGTACTGACGCTACATCGGTTTATTATCATTGGAGATAATGTTTCTCGACGTAATACTTCTATTAGTGTTCACTATGCTAACACATTGACATTGAGGACGTGGAATTTATGGATAAACTGAGTCCTGCCGCAGTGTGCGTTGAGAGATTGCACCACTTTCTCCCACGCCACAATAGCTGGGAGATTGCAAGGATGATGGCAGTGCAATTGAATAGTTTGAAATACAAGTATTTTACCATATGAAAAATTTCTTGATATTGTATTCATTAACCAAAAAGGATTACTTCTCTATTGTTTGATTTGAGATCCAATTTTTTTTTTTTCAAAAATTTCATATATAAAATAAATTTCAATTGTATATTAAAATTTAAATCCAAAACTTGCTTGATAGTATTAGAGAAAATAGAAACAAAAAAATGAGGAAACTTATTTTCATAGTTAAAAAGTCATAGAAAGTAGAAATATTTTTTTCACACTTTTTTTTTTTAATTGTTTCAATTTTTTGTACAATGACTCACTAGAAATAGAGAAAAATGTAATGAAAAATGTTTGAATTGTGATATAATTATGAATAACTACTTCATATAAAAGGTGATTATTAAATAAAAGAATAGATTAAAATTTATAACACAAACATGTCAACTACCAAATAATTTGGCACGAAGTGAAGATCATTATTAAAGTTTAATTAATTAATTAAAATGCAATCATAAGCACTGAAGAGGTGTAAGTGGCTGATATTAAAATTGCTTGAGATTTGAGCAAATTCTGTTCACTTTTTACATTTCTTTGCCATGATGTTGCATCACTCTCTTTTCTTTATCATTTCAAGTTCAAATTATATGAATATGCTTAATTATATATAAAACTTTCAATTTATTTTATTGTTCATAATATAAGTATTTCAAACAATAGTTATTGTGTTTTGACAACAATTAATTTAAAGAGAATTTTAGATTTGTCATGATGGTCCTGTTAGAAAATCATATATATATATATATATTGAAATTAAATCCAAGTTATAATCGTTAATTAATTTATATGAAATAATTTGCATATGAAGGATTACTCTTATGAATTTTAACAATTGTGTAAGTTTAATCCATTTGAGTCAATTGTGCCCCTTAAAATGGGGTTGATCTTTCCTTTGGAAAACAAACACAAGTCAATGGAGCTTACAAGACGACTTACCCTTACCATCATAGATCCTTGGATACCTTAGAATCCAATGTATTAGAAAATTTAAGATGGAAACTTTCAATAAGAGAGAGAATTGACAATAATAAATGAGATTTAAAGCACCTAACTCAAAAGGTACTAGAGAATTGAACCATTGTAGAGTTTTGTGGTCATAAATAAAAGATTTCAGTATTATTTACATGAACACTGATTTTATTAGAGTTTGTGGTAAAAAAAAAAAAAAAAAAAATTAAAATTAGTGCTAATCTAATGGATTACCATATTATCAAGATTTAGATAAGGATGTTATTGGTATATACCAAAATAACAAATGCTCTTAACAGTCATATGCATAAATTCATTCTTCTTGTATCTACAAAAGTTTGCACACCTTGAAAGTGAAATTCTCTAATTATTTGCTATATAAATTCTACACTTCTACAAAGACATTCTTTATTCATAATTTCACGGTAGAGGATTTTTTTTTTTTTTTTTAAATTTCAGAAATTTCAATAAATTTTGTTATTTAATCATATAGCTGAGAGGGGAAATGCTACTAACTATTTTTAAAACTATAAAGAGTTAACATGAAGTAGTTAAACTTGAAGGGGTTGAAATGAGAATTACCTAGGAATTTTATCTTCTAAACAATACAGTCGTTACTTGTTAGCATCAAGCAGAACAGTACAAATATGACTTGTAATTCACTAAAGCTTTTTTATAGGAATCCTAAACCTTCTACCATAAATTTCAAGATATGTTGAACCAAATTAGCTGGCAAAATACCCCATCAAATTGAGTGGTCACAATCGCTTGGGTCTAGTTTATCTTCGTGGGAGGCTTTAGACCACAATTTCATCACCATCTTGGTTGAAAAACTTGACTTTGGCTTTGATTTTTATTCTCTCAATAATTGATTGTATGGTTAATGTGAATATAAATAAATAAAATTTTCCCAAATGAAAGTCACATTTACGTATACCAATTATACACCTTTAACTTTGTCTCTTAGCAATCAATTTTTTTATGATTTGAGTCTACCCATTCACACTCTTTTACTTTCTTCGTACAAAAGTAAGTCACCTTGCATTATTACTATTTAATTTTCTTAACTTCTAAATGAGATTAACTAATAACCTAGATGGGTTAGACTTCAAACTTTTTGACATTATTTCACTATAATCTATTTACTATAATTTAACCTTTATTGCACGAGTGTAATCAAATATCATTCGTTTTTTACCAAATCAGAATATATTTTTTTAGTTTCATGTAACTTTTATTCTCTAGCAACACGTGATATGACACATAAATTTAAGTTTATATAACATAACCCACTTCTGTTTGGACCTAGACGTTATTATGATTAACGAGAATTTGATTTTCAACTTTAAGTCAACAACTTTTATTCAAAACTCGTTACTGTTGAACTGGGTAAACTGACTGCTTATATATATAGATTTAAACTCTACTTCCCTAGAGAAATGAGATAGTGACACAAAAATTTAAGTTGATTTATCATAATCCTCTTTCATTTGGGTCTAGATACAACAATTGTTATTTTATTCCAATCTTGTGGATTATGATTAATGTGATAAATATGGGTGGATAAACCTATAATCCCTATGACATGGAACCTTATCTAGAAAAGTGACCTAAGTAAGGCAAGTGTTGATTTTCTCAATTTGTATGAATGTTAAAAGCATAAAGTTTTACAAAAGTAATTAAAAGAATGTTAAAGAAAAAACAAATTCTCAAAAGGGGTTGCAGATTTTCAGAAATGAATTCAGTCAAAGTTAATGGGAAAACAAAAACACTTCAAAAGGCAAAGGTGGCTTAGTGGTCCTACTTTTTAACCAATTTTGGTTGTCAAGACAAAACCATCTTTGCTTCTTTACAACTGTTAATTGATACTTATTACCCCTTCAATCCCTTTTCTTTAATCTTCAATATATATATATATATATATATATATATTTATAATCCTTCCCAATTATCGGACAAATCAAATATCAACTTTTAATCTCTAGTTTAACGAAAAATAACTGTTAATTGTTGATCTTTGATTTGTACTCTTTAGTAATTAATATTGTTTTGTTAAAAAAAACCTAATGAAAAGGGGGTTTATTAATGAGAGAAAAAAATTAAAATAAGTTACTAAAAAGGCAAGAAAATGTGAATTGTTTCAATTTCAAAGGCTTAACTAGTTACAAAGCGTGCTCAAGGCTACAAATTTTGACTCAAAAAACCAAACCGAAACTTGGGTCAAAACAATAAATGTCAAAAGAAGAAGATAAACATTTGACCAATGAGGAGGTGCCAGGTCACTGGTGTTAGCTGGATTGAGCCCCACTTGACCACTACTCACACTCTTTATGTCGTTTAAGAAACCCTAATTCACCTCTGTGTGTTTACATTTGTTACCTACTTAACCCATTTTAAAAATGGCTACTTGTAGTAGAAATTTTCACAAATCAAACCAAAACAAGAAAACCCATTTGCATAAACCATAAATGAAAAACCCCAACTGAAAAAAAAAAAAATTTTACCCAGCTCCTCAAAGCCTTAGAATTCACCAAATTTTCTCAGCTGTAAAAATTTCATTTTTTTTCTGGGAAAATCATGGAAGCTTCAGCTTTACCGGAAAAACCAGAGCTTTCTGCCGGAAACCGGCAGAATGGAGGTGAACAAGATGAGGAGGGAGTGAAAGGTGAAGAGGGTGACCGGAACCTTGGCGGTAACCGGTGGCCAAAAGAAGAGACTTTGGCTTTGTTGAAGATAAGGTCTGAGATGGATACTGTGTTTAAAGACTCTGGTCTCAAGGCTCCTCTATGGGAAGAGGTTTCAAGGTTAGTTTTAAAATTAAGTTTTGTGTTCAAAAGTTGAAGCCTTTCTTGAGAAAATTTGGTAGAAAGTTAAAAGACGCTGTGTTGGTTTGTTCTTTTCATTTTGGCATTCTTTGTTTGTTTGTTTCCCTAGAAAATAAATTGAAGAAGTTTAGATTTTGGATTATTGGTTTATATTTTTATGAAATTCAATGTATTTTAGCTCTATTTTATGTGTTTATAGCTTATGCTTATGGTGTGAAGTTGCATATAATTTCTATTATAGAGCTCTTCTTTTTTTACTGTGATGGTGGTTTACGAGGTTTAATTATTGTGCTTCAACTTTTTGGTTACTTGAATCCTTTTAGGTTAGATTGAATTTTTTATTCAAATTAGAGAACTAAAGTGTAATGTATTTGTTTATGGAAGTGTTATTGTCAGGATATTCTTTATTAGTAAATTGGTATCCAAATGAAGTGAAAATTATGTGTGATGATGTCAGGAAATTATCGGAACTTGGGTATAGTCGTAGCGCGAAGAAATGCAAAGAGAAGTTTGAAAACATTTATAAATATCATAGAAGAACCAAAGAAGGTCGATCAGGCAAAACTTATCGGTTTTTTGATCAGTTACAAGCTCTAGATACCCATTCTTACCTTCCATCTTCTTCCCCTGAAAGGATTAATTCTTCTATGGTGATGGAAATTGACCCAATAAGTACGGTAAAAAATGTTGCGCCATGTTCTATCCAAAATCCGAGTTTAAATTTTATGGACACCTCTACTTCAACTACCTCAACGACTAGTAAAGAGTCAGCGGGGACACAAAAGAAGAAGAGGAAATTGACAGATTTTTTTGAGAGGTTGATGAGAGAAGTGGTAGAGAAACAGGAGAATTTGCAAAAGAAATTTTTAGACGCAATAGAAAAGTGTGAACAAGATCGGATAGCAAGAGAGGAGGCGTGGAAGATGCAGGAATTGGATAGGATTAAGAGAGAGCGTGAACTTTTGGTTCAAGAAAGATCCATAGCTGCAGCCAAGGATGCGGCAGTACTTGCTTTTTTGCAGAAGTTTTCTGAACAATCGACTCCAGTGCAATTGCCTGAAACCCCAGTTCCTGCTGAGAAACTTGTGGAGAGGCAAGAGTTCAGTAATGGTGGCGAGAGTTTTTTGCATTTGGGTTCATCAAGGTGGCCTAAAGATGAAGTTGAGGCTTTGATAAAGCTAAGGACTAATCTTGATGGGAATTATCAAGAAAATGGACCTAAAGGGCCACTATGGGAGGAGATATCGGCAGCCATGAAAAAGCTTGGTTACAACCGAAGCGCGAAAAGGTGTAAGGAGAAATGGGAGAATATGAACAAGTACTTCAAGAAGGTTAAAGAAAGCAATAAGAAACGGCCTGAGGATGCCAAAACATGTCCTTACTTTCACCAGCTTGACGCCATATATAAAGAGAGGACAGCAAAGAAGGTTATTGATCCTGTTAACCCCATCTATGAGTTGAAGCCCGAAGAACTCTTAATGCACATGATGGGTTCCCAAGAAGAGCGACAACAACTGGACTTAGCAACAGACAACAACGGTGAAAGTGAAAACGTCGATCACAATCAAGAAGATGGAGATAACGAAGATGAGAACGAGCAGGACGATTATCAAATAGTAGCTACTAATCCATCTTCAGTAGCAATCATGGGGTAAGGGGTAAAAAAAAAAAAAAAAACACAAACAGGGAAGTTCCTTTTAGAACTAAAGTAATTGTTGTGCTCAACTTTAAGATGTGGGTCATGTCCTCTTTACACAAAGCGTGATAGTCAATTTCCATTGGGCTCATTCCATAGCCTACTACTGCATCATAGTTTTTGTGGGTCAAATTTTCCAGCATTTAAACCTTCGATATTCAAACATATGAAGGTATCTGGGAATATGGCTGAGTGTCTAGCTTTATATTGTATTATATGTTCCATCATTTGTTGAATAAATGTTGTGAAAGAGAGATAGTGGGAGAGAAGCTTAGAGAGTAGAATAAGATTAGGTGGTGTAATGTATATTTAATATTTACATTTACATTTATATATAAATCAATGTAACACTGTGCTTTTATTTTAGCTTTTGATAATTCACACCCCCATTCGTGCAGAAGTGGGAGAAATGGTTGGTTGTGATTGTAATTTTGTATCAATGATTGTACACTAAGAATCTGCAGAAATACTAGAAATGAAAGAGAAAGAGTGAACACCTTTTTATAAAGTGGCTATTGTATCAATCACCCGTGCACAAGCGATAAGGAATGATTGCTGGCTAAACTCATCATCATTTCGTTATCTTTCACATTTGCTTTTTCATTTTTCCATTTCATGTTTTCTCCTTTTCTGGTGACTTTCAGCCATTGCCAAACCTTGGTTAAAGGTGGTTGTGGGAAAACTTTCCCATTACTTTTCCTGGAAATTTCACTACTCTTTTATGTTGTGGTACCATGTGAATTGAATTGAACTCTACAGGATTTATGTTAAGGGTTTATTTTATTCCCCCCCGGGTAAGATTGCTTAAGATTAAACGCATTCTTTTTGTAGAAGTATCCTTCTATCAGGGGGTTTTTGATAATTTTATAAGTGGTTGCTTGATATTTGTAAGAAGGTTTGATAGTTACAAGTGTTTTTAATATTTTCTTGACCAAAAGAACTAATATAATTACAGTAAAACAATAGCGTGATCAATGACTATATAATGGACCAATTAATTTTATTATTATAAATAGGTTATAATTTCAAAAATTATTTTTTTATTTTTTATTTTATAATTTATTTTTTAGTAGTACAGAATTATGATTTATGATTTCAATTCAACACTTCAATTGTCTACTTTTGAAATGGATAGAAGATTGTGTCTTGAAACCAACAAAGATAAATGTCATTGATGGAACTGTAAATGCAATTGATGTAAAGCCACAGACAATTGTCAATGATTTTAAGCACTGCTAAATTAAGATCACTGATGTTGATGAATTACAAGTTTCAAATGAAGTGGATGAGGAAAATAAAAGAGTCATTATATAATTGAGTGATCAGATTCAACAATTTCACTATACTAATCGAATGGATATTAATGTCTTCCTTGATCATCTAAATGAACAACAAATCGTGTATGTTTTAACTGAAGAAGAAATCATTGCTGTAATTAGAAAAGAAGAGAAAAAAATAATCATGAGAATGATAGTGTGGAAATACAAAAAGTTTCGTGCCATGAAGCTTTAAACATACTTGAGAAGGTAAAATTATTTTGGCTTCAACAAGAAAATGTCCATGTTAGCGAGTTATTACGTACTCATAAGATAAAAGATGTGGTAACAATTCTAAAGTATAAATTATTGTCTTAAACAACTTTAGATAAATATTTTATTTCATCTTAAATTTTTAATGTAATATAACATTTTTTTTTTTTTTTGTAATATACAGATATTTATTATTATGTGGAGGCAAATTCTTTAAAATGGGGCTTAGAAAAATTATAACTTATTACAATCTAGAGTTTATTCTTATTTATAACTATCCCAAATTAGAATTAGAATTTTTTATGACTATGGAGAGTTTATTCTTATATAGAGTAACACTATAATGAGGTTTTTAATATTTTTTTAACGAGAAGAATGAATTAATTAAAAGTATAATACGAGTTTTTCACGATTATCAATTAGATAATATATATAGAAGAATCTCTCTATAGTTATAATGTTGGGACCAATTAAATTTATTACTATAAGGAGGTTATAATTTAATAGAGGTGTAGTTACAAAAATTATTGTTTTCATTTTTTATTTTATAATTCATGTTTTAGTAGTATTAGGATTTCAATTCATTGTTTTAGTAGCATTAAGATAGCACAGAATTGGATATCAAAGAGTCACTGTAAAATTGAGTTATCAGATTCGACAACTTCACTGCACTGATCAAATAGATATTAATATCTTCCTCAATAATCTAAATGAGCAACTAGTCATGTATGTTTTAATGGAAAAATAAATCATTACTAAAATTAGATAAGAAGAGGAAGAAGATAATCTTGAGGATGATAATATGGAAATACCAAAAGTTTCATGCCAACAAGCTTTAAACATGCTTGAGAGTTAGAAATATTTTGACTTCAATAAGAAGGTGTTTATGTTGATGTACCCGCAAGATAAATGATGTAGTAACAACTCTAAAATATAAATATTGTCCCAAACAACTGTAGATAAATATTTTATTTCATCTTAAAACTTTAATGTAATATAATATATATTTTTTTATAATATACATATAATTATTATTATGTAGAGATAAATTCGTTAAGATGAGACCTAAAAAAATTATAACTTATTACAATGTAAAATTTATTCTTATTTATAACTGGTCTAGATTATTGAATTAGCTTAAAAACTTACCGTTGAGTCAATTTCTATTGATTTCTAAAATGTTCTAAATGGACCCACAAAATTGAGTGGTGGCAATTAGCCACGATATAAAGGATTAATACAACAGTAAAAGACCGAGGGCTGCGCAAAAGCTTATCATCTTGCTAATATAATTGTTGATATTTCAAGCAATTTGGCCTACTTGATGAATAATTACACTATTTTTCTAACTTAAGCCACTGAGCAAGTCTATATTTTATTTTCAACAGTCCAACCTCATCTGTAATATCACTGTCAGGAATCTTGAGGGGGGCAAAATATATACATTTTTATCATTTTTAAGTGCTCCTTTGAAAAATGTAAAATTGTTTTCAACTTGACATTTTCTATACAGTTGTGATCAAACATTACGCTTTTAATTATTGGGATTTTTTTTTTTTTTTATATATATTTGTCACGTTCTACTTTGGAAGCGAATGTTTGGTCCGTTTATAACGTATGAGTCTAATGAGATATTCTAATAGACTTAATATGATTATTCTATTGTTCATAATAATTTTTAATAATCTAGGCTGATGATAAAGTGTGGGCTCTGAGACTTATTGGGCCTATAATAAAAGGGCTCAATAAGTTAATATAATATTGGCTAGATCTCCTCTCCAGGGCAAGACTTAAAAATTGTCATTGGCTGTGTTACTGGAAAAGAAAACAGGTCACTTCAATCAGGAATTAAAGAATTAAGAAATGATAGTACAAGCAAGTATTTTGACAATCCCTCAAATTCAATTCTTTATTCTATAATCTATACGTTCATTTTGGTAAATTGAATTCATTATTTATAGTGGTAGGTGATGACAAAACCTTTTCCACCAAGGACAATGATTATTTCTCCTACTAAAATACGTACTTCAATTGTTAATAACTAAAATGAACTCTTGTTATTAATGTATATTTTATTCGCCTCCACCTTTTAACTTGACCCTAGTTATTATTTTCTTCTTAATTACAGTTTTATCCTTTACCAAGACTTTAAATCATTTTATACACCATCCATTTAAAAATATTTGTTGCTATTAATTTAAATTTTTTATTTCCTTTCTACATCGTAAACCCTTATTTTATTTTGAAATAAATTTGATCAATAGCATATATGTATTCAATTCTTTGAGTTTATTTTATCATAGTTTATTGTTTCTAACGTTACAAAATTTATAAGTATGTTATTTAAAAAAAAAAAAAAAAAAAAAACAGGTGAAGCTAATGTGTAAAAATTGTTTATATGCTTGATTTATATATTAAATATAGATAAATAAAAAAAGTATATATAAAATAAAAATTGAGAAAGTATAACATGAGTAATAAATATATATAGATAAAGATTATTTAGTAAATGGATGAAATTTATTTAAACATTTAGATATGTTTAAAAATTGAGTTATACTCCTATTATAAAGAAGTCTTGTAAAGATTTTTATACAAAGTGATGTGAATGAAAAAGTGAATATAAAGTCTAAAATTTCCCCTATGCAGTAAACAAAACCCTACGAAGATCTTAAATTTTGAATTTTGATATTAATTCATAGTACATATATAAAGGATTAAACTAACTACTAACCTTATGTTTGGATGACAAGAATTTAACCATTTAAGTGAATTACGTAGAAGTATAATCACCTATTACATTTATAACTTACCTGACTCATTAAATTTATAATGTGTTTAATGGATTTCAATGATAATGCGGACAAACTAACCTGAAGTCTCAAGTAAATTAAAAAAAAAAAAAAAAACTAATTTGAAAAGCTAATTAATAATAGCTGATAAATCATAATCCAGCAATTTGCAAAATGCTGAAATGATATATAAAAATATTACTTGTGGCTTTTCATTCACCAACTAATAGATTTCAAATGAGAAACTGAAAATTTATATTATTATTTTAAGTAAAAAAAATTAAGCTACCATCTCATATATAAATTTGAGGCGCGACGGTGACTAAAACTTAAAAAAAGCTAATTTTTCCTGTTTCCGATGTAAAATTTTCAACTAAAGTTTAGTTGATGGTAATTAAGTAATTGGAAGGAACAAAATCCACAATTTAAAAATAAATAAATGTAAATAAATAAATGCCCTTCTCATGATTTGACAGAAAACCAGGGAGCAAAAACCTGGAACAGAAAGAGAAAGTTTACCCTTTTGTTTTTAACTTGTATTTTCGCCATTACATCCCCGTTTTACATATTTTATATATCATTTAACTCCTCGAGATTCCCAAACTTAAAACTCTTCAATCTTTCACTCAAACGGTTAAACCCTTCCCAAAACCAACGGCCATTTCTTACTCTCTCTATCCAGTATCCACAAACTCAACTCTCCACCTCCTCCATCAATGGCAGACTATTCCCCCCACCACCATCACCACCAGCAACACCAGAACCACAACCTTATCCCCAAAGAAACCGCCCTCCAAGCCTTAAACACAATCATCCAACTCCACTTCGAAAAAACCCTGGAGAAAAAACGAGCCATTGACCTCCAAAAAAAGGAGCTCCACAAACTCTTCCTCCTCTTCTTCATTTTCTTGAGCCTCGTCTTCATGGCTGAGGCTCAGTCCCCCCGCCTCCAATGCCGCCACTGCTGGGTCCCCATCACGCTACTCTCCCTCGCCCAGTTGATCTTTTATGTTTCTGTGGCTCAAACTCTCAGGTGCATCAATGGGTTCAAGTACCAAAGGAGGTGCCACAAGCTGACTTTGGGGTTGGCGACCGAGAAGCTGAGGGAGATAAAGATGAGAATGAGTAATGGAGAGTTCGGTGAAGGGTTTGGAGAAGATAGTGGGGAGTTTGAGATTCACTATCAGGAGCCTCCGGAGAGTTATTTTGGTAAGTTTAAGAGGAACTGGGCTCTGCATTTCAGTTTCTTGATCTTGATTTATGGTTTTATGGTTTCAACTTCTGTTGTAATTCTTTGCTTTTAGTATAATTTGTGATGCTTTTTATGAAAATCTTTGAATACTTTTTTCTTTTTTATTCTTCAAGAAAAGTTTAAGTCTTCAAGAAAAGTTTGACCTTTCGAAATTCTTAAAGAGGGACAATATTAATGACACAGTGAAGATGTGCTGAATTGTTTTCTTGTTTGGATTTGAAACTTGAAATTCGAAATCCAAAGTGTGGACTGTGGAGACTCAGAGATTGTCAGTACCTGCAATGCAGTCCATTACAGCTCTCATATTTCAATGGTTCCCTTTTTTAGGTTAAGGCTCTCTGTAATAGTAATACATTTTATATTTTAATACAAAGGTTTATTTTATTTTCGTTGTGAAATCATTTAGTTTAAACTCATTTAAAGGATTTTTGATAATTCTGGAAGGAGTTGTTATAAACGTTTAGAGGGATTTTTAATAATGATATAATTCTAAGCAACTTCATGGGAAAAAATGGAAAGAAACCCTTGAACACAAAATACTTTATTTCTATGATCAATAAAATTCAATGAGTTGAGAAGAAAGTTAAAAAAAATTATTTTGAGAAGAATGTTAGCAAGATACTCTTTCTCGCTGTATGCAAAAGATAAAACCTCCAATTTCTTTTGTTTTTCTCCATGTATTTTCCAAGATTTTAATAACCAATCCGAGGTGAAACCCCGGCAAAGTGGCTGGTATTGAGTTGATCAGTTGAACCAGTTTGACCGGTGGATCGACCGGTTGAACTGGTTTGACTGACGCCCGTCGGTCAAACCTATGTTTAAAGGTTTAAAATTTAACAAAAATGCCTCTAAAAATTACATATAAGTCCCTATATGTTTAAAATCTCACAAAAATACCTCAAACACTACCTCTGGTGTCGACAAACTAGGCCAAATAGGTCTGTTTCAGGCAACGACAACTCTCTCCATTACCACGAAAACACTCTCCTTAGCTTCCTGACCAAAACCCATCTCACTTCTCCCCCGTTCGCTCCATCAATCGTCGACAACAAGCTGTTGTTTTGGTCGATTGATTTTTGCCCTTTTCGATGGATTCACTCATTGGAAATCACTCCCTTCACCACCTTTGGACTCATTGGCACTTCCTCTCTAAAAGCCCCAACATAATTGCCATTGTATGCTCGTCAATCATCATCCATAATTATAGGGTCAATCATCATCCATAATTATAGGGTTTAACGTGAATAGTTAAAAGTGATAACCCGCCCAATGAAGACCCCATGTCTCGATTGAAACTGGGCTAGGTTGGATATCAAAACATTGGTATTTTCAGAAAAGTAAAGAGAGTATTCTTAGTATTTATCGTTAACACAAAAATATTATGTTATAATTATAAATTTGTAATACTATTTATATATAATCTGTTTAAAACTGAATGTGCAAGTGTTGGATTAAGATTTAATTGGTCCAGGCCCCAACCAAGAGGTTACTTGCTCATGACACAATAAAATAAGGTTATAAATATTTTTAAANTCTTGATTTGACAGAAAACCAGGGAGCAAAAACCTGGAACAGAAAGAGAAAGTTTACCCTTTTGTTTTTAACTTGTATTTTCGCCATTACATCCCCGTTTTACATATTTTATATATCATTTAACTCCTCGAGATTCCCAAACTTAAAACTCTTCAATCTTTCACTCAAACGGTTAAACCCTTCCCAAAACCAACGGCCATTTCTTACTCTCTCTATCCAGTATCCACAAACTCAACTCTCCACCTCCTCCATCAATGGCAGAATATTCTCCCCACCACCATCACCACCAGCAACACCAGAACCACAACCTTATCCCCAAAGAAACCGCCCTCCAAGCCTTAAACACAATCATCCAACTCCACTTCGAAAAAACCCTGGAGAAAAAACGAGCCATTGACCTCCAAAAAAAGGAGCTCCACAAACTCTTCCTCCTCTTCTTCATTTTCTTGAGCCTCGTCTTCATGGCTGAGGCTCAGTCCCCCCGCCTCCAATGCCGCCACTGCTGGGTCCCCATCACGCTACTCTCCCTCGCCCAGTTGATCTTTTATGTTTCTGTGGCTCAAACTCTCAGGTGCATCAATGGGTTCAAGTACCAAAGGAGGTGCCACAAGCTGACTTTGGGGTTGGCGACCGAGAAGCTGAGGGAGATAAAGATGAGAATGAGTAATGGAGAGTTCGGTGAAGGGTTTGGAGAAGATAGTGGGGAGTTTGAGATTCATTATCAGGAGCCTCCGGAGAGTTATTTTGGTAAGTTTAAGAGGAACTGGGCTCTGCATTTCAGTTTCTTGATCTTGATTTATGGTTTTATGGTTTCAACTTCTGTTGTAATTCTTTGCTTTTAGTATAATTTGTGATGCTTTTTATGAAAATCTTTGAATACTTTTTTCTTTTTTATTCTTCAAGAAAAGTTTAAGTCTTCAAGAAAAGTTTGACCTTTCGAACTTCTTAAAGAGGGACAATATTAATGACACAGTGAAGATGTGCTGAATTGTTTTCTTGTTTGGATTTGAAACTTGAAATTCGAAATCCAAAGTGTGGACTGTGGAGACTCAGAGATTGTCAGTACCTGCAATGCAGTCCATTACAGCTCTCATATTTCAATGGTTCCCTTTTTGAGGTTAAGGCTTTTTGTAATAGTAATATTATTTGTAATACATTTTAACACAAAGGTTTATTTTATTTTCGTCGTGAAATCATTTAGTTTAAACTCATTTAAAGGATTTTTGATAATTCTCAGCAACTTCATGGGAAAAAATGGAAATAAACCCTTGAACACAAAATACTTTATTTCTGTGATCAATAAAATTCAATGAGTTGAAAAGAAAGTTAAAAAAAATTATTTTGAGAAGAATGTTAGCAACATCCTCTTTCTCGCTGTATGCAAAAGATAAAACCTCCAATTTCTTTTGTTTTTCTCCATGTATTTTCCAAGGTTTTAATTACCAACCCAAGGTGAAACCCGGCAAAATGGCTGGTATTGAGCTGATCAGTTGAACCAGTTTGACCGAAAGATTGACCGGCTGAACCGGTTTGACTGACGCCTATTGGTCAAACCTGTGTCTAAAGGTTTGAAATTCAACAAAGATACTCCTAAAAATTATTTATAAGTCTCTATAAGTTTAAAATCTTGCAAAAACACATCAAACACCACCTCTAGTGTCGACAACCTAGGCCAAATAGGTCTATTTTTGCCATTTTCAATGGATTCACTCATTAAAAATCACTCCCTTCACCACCTTTGGACTCATTGGCACTCCCTCTCTAAAAACCCTAACATAATTGTCATTGTATGCTCGTCAATCATCATTCATAATTATAGGGTTTAGGGTAAATAGTTAAAAGTGATAACCTGCCGAACAAATACCCCAAGTCTCGGTTGAAGCTGGGCTAGGTTGGGTATCAAAACATTGGTATTTTCAGAAGAGTAAGAGAGTATTATTAGTATTTATCGTTGACACAAAAAGATTATGTTATAATTATAAATTTGTAATACTATTTATATATAATCTGTTTAAAATTGAAAGTGCAAGTGTTGGATTAAGATTTAATTGGTCGAGGCCCCAACCAAGAGGTTAATTGCTCATGACACAATAAAATAAGGTTATAAATATTTTTAAATTCTAATTTTCAAGTTAAAAGCAATCCTTTCTAACCCAGTGTTACTTGAGGATTTAATTCCAAAAGCATTTTATACTGTTGCAGCATATCAACTAAGCTATTTGTAACCTATTAAAGTTTAGATCAACTCAATAAATTCAATGTAAGTGGTTGGAATGTGCCAGGCTTTGGTGAGAAAGACTTGAATATGATTGTTATTGCATATGATGATGCCAAACCAAACTTTTGGAATGAGGTCTTGGACTTTAAATTCCAGGTCCTACTTGTCTTCACAAAACGACTAATTACTCACCAAGTTGTCGTGTATTTATTGGAAAGAGATCAAACAAAAACAATTGTGAAGGAGAAAGTTTAAGCTGTGTCGAGCGCACAGAATCAGGTTATCAATATGTTCATCCAATAAAATCATATTGTAGAATGCATCTATTACAAAACTCAACAAGCTGTGTACTTTTGTAGAGAGATCAAACAAAGAAAATTCGAGATATATAAGGAGAAAGTTTAAGATGTGTCCAGTGCATAGAATCACGTCATCTATATATCCATCCATAATATCATATCACAAAATACATCTAATAAAAAAACTCATCTATCATAACCATAGTTAGATTTAAAAAAAAAAAGAAAAAAAGAAATTAAACACGTATAATATCACGTTATTAGGATAGACAAACGGGTGACATGCAACGTTTAATTATCGTCCTCTAGTTCACATCAAATAACATTTAATAAAAGATTTCTGCACAAACTACCTAATACCCTGTCAAATGTTAATTCCTTTCATTCTAATAGAAGGTTTCCATCCATTGGGCTCTTAACTCTCCATCCTGTAAATCCCCTTCTATGAAAAGCTCTAAAGGTGGTTGGTACCGAAGCAGAAGAAAGCATTTATAGTCTAATTACTAGTGTTCAAGAATCATGTACTCTTTGTCTGCATTCTTGAATGTAAGTTAAAATACGGAAAGAACTAGTCGTTACAGGTTAAAGTCATTTAACTCCACATTAATTTTGGAAAATGATTACCAAAAATTCTGGTTAAAGTCTATTAATTTTATATTTTATTCAACTTGCACCAGTGAATCAGCGCAATGTCAGAAATGTTATCCTAGTACATTGCTATGGAGCAGAGAAAAACGGATAAAAAAAATTGAAGTTAATCATACAGTGAGGCGAAAAGAAAAAAAAAAACGTACATCTTTCCTTGATCGCTGTCAATCCCTTTTTGAAAAGAAAAGCTTGCTAGAAGCTACATGATTTTGACAAATTCCTAAACTTCAAACTGAGGAGAGAGCATCACAGAGTGATTTGTATGCATTCGCACACAATTTGAATTTTTCTTCAGCCATTGCCTGCAAATATGCATAGAGGTAATGTGAGATTCAAAATGTAATGAAAAAATAAAAATTTGAATAAAAAAGAAGTAAAGGAAAATCTTATAAGCAGGAAAAATTAATGGCTGCAATGTCCTAATTTACAGTCTCAAGTTGATCCAATAGGTTGTATTGGGCATAGTGTATGAGGATTACGTCCTTTAACATGAAACACTATATTTGCAAACTAAACCAAACAATTCAGAAACCGAATGCTATTTGGTATGCTAAATTCTGAACAACTAATTCAAGTATGCGCTGTATTTTCTTTCACTATGCATGTAATATTTCGTTTTCAGTAAGTACATATACACATAAAATGTTCAAGTTTTACAGTGATCAGATAATAGTAGAATGAAAAATTAAAACGAATCACCAAACTGAACTGAACTTCATTTAAGTCTAACATTCATTGAATGGTAATGATCTCAAGGTAATTTGATAATAATAAAGATAAAAAGTGGTCTATCAAAGTAAATTCTCAAATTGGACATCCATGTAACAATTAGATGCAGAAAAGTAGTCAACAACAGAACACATTGAACCTTTTCTCACGACCAGAATTTTTACTAACTAACCTGTGAAGGGCCTTGGTGTTTATCTGGATGCCATTTTAAAGCTGATAAGCGGAATCTGCAAGGAGAAAGCTAATAAGCTCAAGAACCAATAAAAACAGAAGGCAAAATACAAGATCAAAATGTCCACTTCTGCTTTAAGTTGGACAAGACAACTGCACTGCTTACGCATTTTTAACATCTTCTATCTTTAAAGGACCTCTTCGAGGAAGGCCGAGGATTTTTCTGTCAGAATATGATCCTACACCACAAAACTCGTCATCAGACTCGGTGTCACTTAGAGTCTTCCAATTTTTAGTTCTTTGGTTTGTCCTGTTTGAGTGCTCTCGCCACTCAAATCCAGATGATGAACTTTGGAAAGAGGAGTCCTCCCGTCGATGGTAACTCCAAGTATACCATTTGCTCCTGAATCTTTCTTGGAAAATTGATTCGGGATCATCAAAATCCTCAGGAACACTCTCTCTTTTCAACTTACCTGTACAAGTAATATAAGGAAGCATCCAGTTCATAAATAGTCATACTAAGCTACAAATTTTTTGCACCTATACAAACAATACAACTGTACCTTATTGTTTAGTATTTAAATCTATTATTACGTTGATTTCATTCTCTTGCCACCATAACAGTAATATTACTAGCAAATATTTGGAGCGAACATTTAGATAACTAGCATTAACTAATCACAGAGGTTAAATTTTTCAAAAACAACACCTGGCACGAGTAAGATAATTTCCATAAGGTACCAATGGTCTAATTTCCAGTTTGTACAATGAATTTCATGGCACCAGATTAACAGGGTTGTCCTCCATCTCCCATTATATCTTAATATTAAATATGCACGTCTAATAACCATGAAGAAAGCAAGAGAATAAGAGAACCAATTCTGTAGGCTTTACTCCATAATTAGGTTGATATTCTATTTACAGTATTTAAAATGTTTGTTAGGTATTATCCTGTAATAAAAATTGTTGCTGTTGGGGTCAGGAGAACTTTCTAACAGAAATATTGTTTGGGAGTAAGAGTTGACATCCTCTACAGCCACCACCACATGTGACAACTTCATCACAGAAATTGATTAAAACTTTTTTTTAATAGGTTTGTTAAGACCAGAATATTAGGTAGAGAAGAGGTAGGACCAGCAAATATAGAGAATAGGGAAGTCATAGAAAGAAGGGGAGAACCAAATTAAACTAAAAAAGTAACAATAAAACTCGAATCTCAAAATTCTGAAAGTAAAATACTTCCTAACATAACAACTAGAAATCTAGTATTTTAATCCCACATTAGAAAAACTTATTAATAATAGATGGGGGCATCATCCAGCTTACAAAGCACAACGATTATAATATGTGCATTAATCTTGTAAACTTTGGAACACAATGAAAAAAATGGTCATCCTAGCCAGAATATCATAATCAAAATTGAATTTCATGAAAGTAAGATTGGAAAGGAAAAAAGTGTAACAAAGGATAATAGATTACTGCAGGGTAATTTAAAATATAAATTTGAAAAGAATAGAAGTCAAAGAATGAATAAGCTCACGTTTCATTTTCTTACGGGCAGATTTCCCTAAATGTCTAGAAGAAGAATTAGGTCTGCCTTTCGTATCCAATTCAGCATCCCATCCGCTTTTCCCATCGAATTTCCATATTGGGTGGTCTTTATTCTAGACAGAAGTATAAAGCAATGCACACATCAGTACACAGAAAATTACTATTGGAGTTCTAAGTAGGATATTGGATGGACAATTTAAACTTATGCACAAGTAGGAAATGGGTAGTGGCAACCCACAGAATCACAGTGAGAAGAATTAACGAAATTCTAATAATACTTTTAAGCATCGCATGGCATCCAAAAGCTCAGTGTATTACATAGCATTTATTATGATTTAACATTTTCTTGAAAAGATAACAAATCACCATGTACAAGATTGCTACTAACTTTTTCCACCTCAAAGGGCATGTTAAGATCATGACTTTTTGTACTCGAATTACAGGTAAATCAACTTAAAGTCATCAACTAATTTGGGGTCTCTAATCACACTCCATAAGAATGCTATAACAAACCAAAAAGTTCATTTGACTTTTATGCCAAAAGTTACATGTTACATCAAATTATGAAAAACAAAACAATCCAAAAATAGAGAAAGTTTGATAATATTCTATTGCTTTCGAGTCCAAATAAATAAAGATAGAGAGAATCATATATATGGTTCAGCTAGTAGCTTTCCCACCAAACAACTGCTTTTAGTTTGCTAAATATGCAGCAGATCTTTTGCTTTTCTTTGTTGAAAATTTGAGAGAGAAGTAAACCACCAGAAAATTGTTATACAAGATTGGAAGAAATGTAGGTTCTCATAGACCTTAAGTTTACAATATGATTGTGAAATCCCTATCCATATTACAAGCCTGAAATTGGATATCTTATAGCAATCCAAACCATTAGAATAAAAGAAATTCCCCAACCAATTTTACTTAAGCACAAAGTTTAAATCAAACAATAGAGCATCACCAAAGTAGGTGTAGCACAAAAATTTACCTGAAATGAGACTCTTGTCGATTCACTTGTGAAAAGAAGATCTTTTAAAGCTTTCTTGGCATCGGCACGCTTTTGACGTATTGTATATCTTATAGAAGTCTGGTGTTCAAAGCTTGCAGGGTCAGGTAAAAATTAAATGGGAGAGATATGGAGGAACAGGAGCATGCAAAGAATTCATTACAAGAATACATGAAGATTAAAACACTAGAAAAATTTGCTACATACCAAATTGCAATTTCTTACAAAGCACTACCGAGGTTACTGCAAAGAATTCATTACAAGAATACATGAAGATTAAAACACTAGAAAAATTTGCTACATACCAAATTGCAATTTCTTACAAAGCACTACTGAGGTTACTCAAGAAAAGAAATTATCTGACACGGTAGAGTCATGGACTCAGAGCTTAGAAAAAGTTAAACAACCATCCATCTACATGAAAAAAGTGTCTCTCATCTCAATTATTTATAGAAACAATTCGTTTTTGTAGGCCTAACTCTGTTAACAAAAATTCAAGAATGCCCATTCTACACCAAATTCGGCTCATATATCAGCATTAAGATGCAAAGACAGGATGAAGTGAAAAGCAAGACTCCTAGCAAAAAATTATCAAAACCACAGATCATATATATTAGGCCCTTAATAAGATAAGTATATGAATTTGAAATTCTTAGGTGCACACATATGCAGTTTAAAGAAGTGCAAACCAAAGGCAGTCAACGTTCGCCATGATATTTACATTCAGTTAATTTAGCAAAGGTTTTGTGGTTATCCAAACTTGAAAACAATTAGTATATGAATAATCCAAAGATCAAATAAGGACTGCATATGCATAAAGTTCTAGAAATAAATGCCATTACTCGAAATAACTCAGGTTGCTCAATCTTGCAATTTGATATTTATAAACTATTAATATAAAACTTAGCATTTAAAAAAAAAAAAAAAAAAAAAAAAAAAAAAATCCTATAAGCTGATACAAATAAGCATATATACCTTAGATGGTTGTTGAGCTCTACTCTCATCCTGCAAAAACATTTCAACTTTCAAAACTTTCTCATACAAGATAAGCAAAGTTGAAAGAACATATAAGAATATATAATAGTAATAACAATAATAATAATAGTAATGATAATGAAAACATTTTCACAGTTAAAAACCAATCACTAATTATAACTATCAATGTATTCACATTAGAATGATAAGAGCCTACTAAGATAAATTAATCACAACTCTCTTAGCTCCCTTAAGCTTCAATCTAACGTAACATAAATCTTCCAATGCTATTCTACACAAAATTCAATCTTTTTATTTCATAAAAATCAATACAGGTACATAACAAGAACACCAAGTAAATATACTCACAGCAAAAGCATTCCATTTGTTCTTCCCTTTTTCACATGAAGTAGGTGTCGAATGAAAAAAAGCAGAACATTGGGTTGACAAAGCTGGTGCTGTGAATGAATTCTTCAAAAACAACACATTTTTCCATCTGGGCATTTGCATAATCAATGAATTAAAAACTAGACAAAAAAAATATTTCTTGTTAATAAAAATGGGCTATTGTTGCGCAGATAAAAGAGATGTTTTTGTGGGTGAAAAAAGAATCTTTTTGCCTCCAATTAGGGATTGACCGCAAGTAGGGACGTAAAGTCTTCGGTTTTGCGGTCGTTAGAGTGAGAGAAGGCCGAGGTTTTCTCGCTGGCTCTGCCGTTTTCTTCTTTGCTTTCATGGGATGTTAAGTTCTAGGGTCTGTAAGATCAGGCAAAGGATTTGGGCTGGATTTGTGGTTGTTTTATGGGCTTTTTATTGGGCTAAAAAGCCCATTCCACAATTTGAACCCGAACTTGGGCTGGATTTAAGGTTTCTTTTGGGCTTTTTATTGGGCGTAAAGGTTCATCCACATTTTTAACACAAATTTAAAAATTATAGACAATATATAGTACGAGACGACTGTAGCATGACATTAGGATTGTGGTTAGTACTCGATTAAGATTTTAGATAAGAACATTGTTTTAGAACCTGACCCATTGTGAAATTCGGTAAGGTAACGGGGTCACTAGTTGATCGGTTCAATCGGTTGAACCAATGACGTCAACATCAAAAATATTTTTTAAATTAATCCCTTAAATTTTAATATATTACAAAAATACCTTTAAAAAATTAAATTGGTCCCTCAAATTTCAGTTTATTTCAAAAATTTCCAAAAAATTTTAATTAGTTCCTAACATTCTGAAATATTTCAAAAACATCCCTAAAAATTAAATTAGTCCCAACAAGTTTAAAATATAACAAATCCCCCTTAGAACTTGAACTAGATCGGAGAGATTGTCAAGTCCCGGTTGGACCGATCTGACCAATAGATCGACCAATTGGATCGGTCCGAGTTTTAAAACAGAGGGTATGAAAGACAATTGGCAATAAGGGTTTAAATAAATTGTGTTTGACTTTTTAAAATCAATATTAGAATAAGTAAAACTGAAAAATAAAAAATAGTTACGTAACAAATAAGTCGAGAGGCGCCTTAGAATTCTACAAATATAAGTGAAATTAAAAAAAAAAAAAAAAATGATATCTAAGACAATATAATATGATTATATTGACATAAATAGACCCATTTGACATCTCCAATTATTTCACACATAATAAAACTCTTAAAAGCCAATAAAACACGTTGTATTTACACTAAGAATGGGCGTGAGCTTAGCCTAATATTCATAATGTTTTATGTCGTAGTATTAAGTATGATTGATCCCTCTTTCTTTTGATTAAAATATAATATGATCTTATAGATTCTAAAATACTCAAATTTATTGTAAATCTCCTAAATTATTATTATTATTATTATTATATATTTTATGAAGGATTCATAATACTTGTTAGAAGTTTCCTTAAAAGGGAATTTTCCTATAGAAAAAATCAAATAATAAAAGGAGTAGCTAAATTTACAATTAGTTAAATAAGTCTACAATAATGTTATTAATGATGATCATAATGAGTTGGTGGGCCAACAGGCCCAAGCTTCTAACAAGTTTTCATGACCACAAGTCACAATTTTGAATAAAAAATAGAGTATAGGTATTGACCCCACTACTTGATTTCTTAAAACTAAAACCTTTTTTTAATGACACCTCATAAATGTCCTTCATTCTATTTTATTTTTTATATATTTTAAAAGGCTTAACATTTCATTCTCTTCAGTTATGTTTTATACCCCACCATCACTATTCTTAAAATAATTTTTTTGATAATTAAATTTATAGTTCAGAAAAAATTACAGCTAAAAAGAATTATTACAAATAATCCTAAGAATATAATACAGTTAAACAACAAATATATATATATATATAATTAAAATAGTTACCAATGCTTTAAAGGAAAAAGTAACAATAAAATTATATGTGAAGTAATTAGAAGCTTATAATTTTACATTGTTTGTAACTTGATATATCCCATAACAAATCTTCTTCATCCATTAAAATATCTTTTTGTTCTAAGAATGAATTAAATTGCAATAATAATAATAATAAATTAGGGTTTATGAGATAACAGTGTGATGTCAAAAGCATTTGAAAAGAATAGAAAATTAAAATTAATTTTGGGATAAATTTATCATTATAATATTTATTAAAAATTGGGGCTTCTTTGGTTCAGTAATGGGGAACCAATAGATCCACATCTAAAAATAACTCTACAATAACAAATTTAAATGGTTTTTTATTTTTTTTCCTTTTCTGCTTCTTTTTTGATAATAACAAGTTGAACATTACGAAATCTTAATTGATAGCTTGCATGAGCAATATGTAAAATTTGGGATAAAAATTATGATGTATAACACTATTCATTAAGGAAATTCAACATAAGCAATTGAAAATTTTGTAGATCTTTAATGATTTTTTCAGAGTTTTCACCTGTGGAAAAAACGATGTTTAGATCAAGAGAAAACGAGAGAAAACACAAGTGGAATTCAAGAATAAGTCTTATATTGAATGATAAACCCCTTTTATAGTGGAGAAAAGACTTTGGAAAATTAATTACAAATGCTAGATCAATAGTCATTGACCTTGTACAAATTTCACTTAAATAACCCTATCATTTTTCTAAGTTTACTCAAGTTGACCCTTCTCAGTTTTGACCAAATTTATATTACAATTTAGTTCCTACCACGAATAAAAAAAATAAAAAATAATAAAATTGACTTAATTTTATTTAACCCATTTATTTATAGTTACATAAGACCTAAATAAATTGCTCGGATTGACTGTGATGAGTTGATATGTTTTTCTTTTTAAATGTTTTTAACATGTGATTAATGTTTTTTTTTTTTTTTTTTTTTTTTTTTTTTTGTCGGTGATTGGGGTATCCGAACCAGTTTACGCGCACCTCAATTAATCTTTGGAGTTCATTAAACACCTTATAAGTTTAATGAGTCAGGTAAGTCACAAAATGTGATAGGTGGCCATTTGGTGGGTGTAGCTAATGTCTCTTACTTAACTCTTGTTTGACTTGGAATATTGTTAATATGGTTTGGTTGGCCCTTGTTTGAATGGATGCTTTGGTTTGATTGAGTGTTTACCCTGAAATTGTAAAGACTTGGTGGAATTTTGGGGTCACTGTCTTTGCCGGGGTGAAGAAGAATCGTTGCCGCGGCGATGAGGCCCTGTAACCCACGCTGTAGGTTCTGTGAAGTTTCGTCGAGGCGAAGAAATAATCTTCGCCGCGGCAACGAGCCTAACAAAAAGTTTAATGAAGTTTCTAGAAAATTCTTCCTTTGGGGCACAATGACCATTCTACCCCTAATTAGCAGGAAAAGTGGGGAGTGAAATGCAAAAAAATTGCATGGAGAATAGTTTAAATGAGGGTGCATTTGTAAAGAATTAAAAGGGCAAAAGCGGAATTCTCAAGAAAGAGTAAGGGTAAAATGGGAAAGAATGGAGAAAATATGAGATAATAAGGATTTAACTTTAGAAACCCATTCATTCATCTTCTTCCACCGCCTCTTTCATTCTCCATTTCCTCTCAATTTCTCCTTCAAGCTTTCAAGGATTTTGAAGGGTTTTTTTAGTTAGATCTTGGTAGAGAATTGATCTAAGTCATCCTAAGGTAAGATTTCTTATTCTAGATGTGAATTTTACCTATAAATTTGATGAGGTCTTAATGTGTTATTGTTTTAAGGTGTAGAGAAAAGTCTTCTACCAAAGGAAAAGGGAAGTGTTAGTGGAATCATATCATCACAAGATAAGTAAATCCCAACCCAAGTTGAGATTTGAGAATTCTCTTGAATAGAGTTTCAGTAGAAATGATGTATGCATGTTTTATGTATGTTATTAAGAAATTGAGTAGAGTTATATGTCTACTTGTTGAGTTTGTTGGACACTTTTCCTTTATAAGAAGTGTGGATGTGTGATGAGTTAAGATGAAGTTAGATGAGATTGAGTATATATTTTGGGAGTGTTCTTCTATGGTAGGGGTTATGCCTATGGAAGGGAGTTTACTTCCAATTTTTGATGGTTAAAAAGGGGAAATAGAGTTGTAGTTAAAGAAGAGTTTTTAGATGCACATGAGTTATTTGATGAAATGCCTAAGAGAAGCATGAGAATGAGTTATGAACCTTAATTATTGCAACATTGCATATTGGCATTTCCTAAGTGCATTAATGAGTATGAACCATCCATATGCATTAATTGTGCATTGAGAAAGAACTTAAGAAAAAGTTGAGAAAGAGTAGAGAATTACTCTAGGTGTTAAGCTACATTATGATGAATAGCTAGAGAAAGAGTAGAGACCTTGTGCACAAGCTACTCTAAGAGTTAAAGAAGAGAATAGAGTAAGTTGTGCGATGGGGAACCCGTGAGTGATGAGTAGAGTCACGAGAGTGGGTGCTTTGTGATCCCCAACTGTGCCTCCGGTAAGATGGGGCCGTGACATTCAGAGAGAGAAAGAATGTACACTCACATGGCCAAGGGTTCCGAATCCATGCATGACCAAATCCGATCGGTAGAGAAATGAGTAGAAGTCACGTAGAGTGGTAGTGCCCAGCCGTGCCTTCGGTCAGATGAGGCCGTGACATTCCAATGCGTAAGAATGAGAAACAAAGGAATAGAAAGAACAGAAAGAGAAAAAGAGTAAAGTCACGAAGAGCAGGTTGAGTTCCCGGCCGTGCCTCCAGTAAGATGAGGTCGTGGCATACACCAGAGGGTGTATAGCAAAGCATATGAGAAACAGAAACAGAAATAGAAACAAAAAGAGAATAGAGATGAGAAAAAAATAGTATAAGGAAAGAATTAAGAGAATGTGTTACGAGGATAGACAGGTAGAAGATTTATTTACTGAGCATTAGTTGTGCTCATCCCGTTGTTTTCTATGCTTTTGCAGGTTCCAGGTGAGCACACGGTCAGATGGACGTCAGCGGGCGAAGGAGAGTAGTAACACTGTCCACCATACTTTTGAGAACTTTTGTAAATGATACTAACTTTATGTAAAGAATATGTATATTAAATGAAAGAAAACTTTTGGGTCCAACTATTTTTCTTAATGTACCTTTATTTTATTGTAAGTGTTTTCATGAATATAGTAGTATAAGGCAGGTATTACAGTGGGACTCTATCACAAGACCTTTAGATAACTTAAGGTCTTGCTATCTGACCCCATACCAAGTGGTTACATGTAATTAATGTTCTTATCCAAAAGTTGAACACAAAAGATTATTGATTAAGGAAATTCCACCACTTTAATTAATTAAAAGGGCTAGCTTTTCTTGATTGGATAGCTCATTTCTCCTTCAATATTAGGTGTTAATTAGGGTTAGCCAAAGCATAATTCTTATGCTTAAGTGTGATTCAATTTTATAATTAGAGTTTCGAGAGTCAAGATTCATTATACAAATAATTCATGTACCTTATTTAAAACTACGAAACCATGCTAACGATTGATTAACTTGTTGCTTTATTTTTGTAATTAATTTCATAGTATTGTTTATAACATGTAAACATAAATAAATAATTAAAACTATGAAGCATAAGACTTGGAATTATTCTCATATCTTTGAGAAAAGATAAAGCATGTTTATTTTTGTTAGAGTAGGTGCACTAGAGCCAATAATTTAGCTCTTGTAAACTCATTTCAAATTAATGAATAAAAGATATCGCTTATTTATGAGTATATACTGTAGTATCTATTTACTACGCGTAAAAAAAATAGTATATGTCCTTAGAAAGGTTAGAACCAATGATGAGAAAATTAAGTGTCATAAATCTTCATTATGAGAACCTTATGAGTACAAGGTGACCCTTCTTAAACCGTCCGTAGTCATAGCATAAATCTGACCAAGGACACAAATTATATGAAGAGACTATTATCGCGTTGAACTACCCTATCGAAAAGTAGTGTCAAATCTCACATGTCAAGGTTGTGGGCATCAACCTGGTGCAACGCATGAGTGCTTGTTTGTGCAAGTACACTGGACTGACCAATCAGAGGATTCCACACGAGATGGTAAGCTCAGTGTCTATGGAATACATCCTCTTACGAATGACGGTGCATGTGGTCCTTCAACTTGAGATCACCAGAGCACCGTGTGTAAATATTGATGTGATTTGACACTAGCCTAAAGTCGTCTCTTTTAAGGATTACTAGAACGGTGGTGATTGGTTACATCGAGAAGTACACAATGACCATGGTGGATCAACAAATGATTCATCGCTCCTAGTTACAAGAGATCTTATCTCGGCGAGATATTTGGTTAAAGAACTACGATCTCAAATTTGTGGCCACGGTGAAATCGAGTTAGTGCTTGAATCCAATAATCGTCAGATTCAAGAACCAAATATAGAACATGTCAAGGTAGCTTTTGAGGTAGACACTATTTCTGTACCTCAAACCTTGATGAGATAAAAGATTATGACACAGATCGAATTGCATGATAACCATACTGAAGACAAGGTAAGCCTAAATCACTGATTCTTTACTTACCGAATAATCATGATGTCTTGCTAGAGGCCAATCTTGATTAGTGTACCAAAACAATAATTGCTTGATGCTTAATTAGTTAGTGGGACACTATCGGCAAAGTGGTAAGCCTTCGAGTCACACATATATAAGGTAGTTAAGTGAGAAACAAAAAATAGAAGGACAATCTTGTCCTTAGGTCAAAAAGGGTATTTCGGTAATTTGGGAGTCTAGGGGCATTTTCATCATTGTAGGCAAAAAGAGCACTTTGGTAATTTTGCTAAGGGACTGAAGCTATTATCCAATTTATTGGGAGAATTTTTAGTAAAATTGGAATCATATTAATTTTAACTAATTTGGAGAATATATATTTAATTTAATTAAATATTTATTAAAACCCATATATTAAATATGATAAATATATATGGATTAAATAAATAGTAATATTTATTTAATTAAAATATGTATTTATATAGGAATTAAATAAATATGAATATTTATTTAATTAAAATTCATATTTAGGAGAATATCTTTAAGAGATATTATATTCCTTATATCACATATTACAATCCAATTCAAATAAGGATTGTAATCCAACCCAAATAGGAATTAAAAATTTAAAATCTTTATTGAACTCTTATTTGAGATTGTCTATATAAATGGGCATTAGGTTTAACTTAAGAGAGATAATATTCATAAAGTTATTTTTGCAAAATTAAGAGCAAAATAGCTTTCCCAAAACCCTGGCCACCAACCCTAGGGAGAGAAATTATCTCTCTAATCCGCCACCTCTCTTATGCCCTCCGATTGATCTAGCAGTCAATAATAGGGTGATCCCAAGCCCACCTTCGTGTCGATATCGACGGACTCAATCACCTTGTATGGGTTAAATTGAGTCGAAATCGTGATCTTTGGTAACAGGACCATGCCATGGCAAGAAAATTTTTGTTGTTATTTCATGCTTGCCACGACATGGTTCCTACAATTTTAATAGCCTACGATTCAAAAGATGTGGATCCGAAATTCAAACTTAAAACTCTCATTAGTGATACCTAATTGTTGCATGCAAAAATTGATAAAAAGTTTATACATATAATTCTTTTTTCTTGCAAAAATTTAAAATTTTGCTGACTCTCGTGTACAAGAATTAATATTCGATTGTATATTATATGATGGAAATGTAATATCTCAACCAAATGTCAAGATATTGATCTGGGATTTGTTTCTTACTTACCTCTCAGAGTGTGTTCATTTCTATTCAAATCTATGAGACTTTATTATTAGAAACAAATCAATAGTATCATTGATTCCCATTATTATTGAGATGGAAAAGAAACAAATCCGAAGACAATATGTTGACAGTGGCTGGGCATTATAAATAAAATCCAAACTTGAAATGTAATACTCTAGATTTTGTTTTTATTTTTTTTATAGCATACAAAAGTCGATAGGAGTTCTTGAAATTTTATTATTTTTTATGGTTAAAAAATAATTCTGTAAATATTTGTATGGACAAGTAAAACAAATAACTCTTGAATTCTTATGAGAGTTCAAGTTCCAATTTGACCCAAAAATTAGAAAAATAGAACGTATTGCAAGAATTAAAACTCGTGTATCTCAATAAAATCGTTGGAATTTGCAACTCGAAACCCAAAAATTCAATTAAAAAAAAAAAAAGAATATTAATTTTTAGTTTGAATGGATATGCTTAAGAGTGGAGAGCACAAATGAAGAAAAGAATGTAATGGAGAACACGACATAAATAAAAGGACAGCACTAACTTTAATTAGCCACTTTACAACTATAAATTAATCAAATATTATATTATATCAGGCAACTATTTTCGTCTAAGATTCTCCATTAATTTCTTGCTTCAAATCTATGTGGAAATTTGAGCTTTCAAAATATTATTACCAAATTTATTCTGTCTTATAACATGTGAGTAGCATTCTTGATACCAAAAACACTTAAAAGAAGGCCGACTTTATTAGCTTCTATTTCCATGTTTTATTCTTAAAATCTAGACTTTTCTTTCATTTATTTTAATACTGAGTTTTATGACAATAATGTCTCCATGATCATTTTTTTTTTTTTTTTTTGGGTCAAGGTATATTTGATTGCCTTAAAGGTTTAATTACACGTCGGAATTACTCGTCACACATAAATTAATTATAATTAACTAATGTCTAATGGTTTATTAATAGTATTCCAAATTTCCAATACATAATAGAGTTCAGAAACCATACCCCATTTTATCAGTTAATTCAGATGATAAAATTCAAGTGTACATATAATTAATTTAATAAATTAATTGAGGAGCAAATCATGTTATTGCAATTGAATTGATGTTGGGCAAAATTGAGTTTCTTCTAAAATTATTTACTAAATTAAGCATATGCCGATTTCCCATTTATGGGAAAAGTTCTGCAGCTCTAGCCGGCATTTAAATAAATAAGTAATAATAATAATAGTAAAAAAAAAAAAAAAACTTTAAAACTTTCTTTAATAGGAGATTAATAATAATAATAGGCTGGCACCGACCCGACGACACCATTGAAGGCCTTGAGTCTCTCGCAGTTCCCCTTTCTTTAATAGGAGATTAATTATAAAACTTTTTGTTTTAGGAAATACAGTTTAAATGGAATGTAATATATTTAAATTAGTGGAACCATTAATTAGAATCAAATTTTGGGATTTGCTACCTTATTAGAGGCTCTCGCAGCTCCCCTTTCTTTAATTGTTAATTTTTTTTATTTTTGGAAATAAAATTCCCTAATAATACACTAAAATTTTGAATTACCATATAAATGATTAAGATTAATAGAATTGATTGGCTAAAATATACTGTGTCAATAATACCAATAATAATAAGGGTCTTGCTGATGTATTTTAAAACTTCAGGGGGGATAAAATAACCCTAAAATATAAAACAATTCAAAAAAGTATATTCTTTTAGGAAAATAAAAGTTTTATCATTTTATATTTACATTAACTTTTTTAAAATAAATCTTTTAAATTCATAAATTCATAAATAATATTAAATATAACATGGACAAACAAACCATTCCAAAACACCTCATTCAAAACCTCATCGTCGACACTTCATTCGACATCTCGCAAAATCTTGACTACTCATATACTTTATCATTCATATTTCTACGATTATCGATTTGACACCTCTAAGGAATGTGGTTTACTAATATAGAAAATGTGGGTTCCATTTAGGATTGGCCAACTCACACATACCCATTGCCATGCTGTAAAAAAAAAATATATATATATAAAAAAAAAAAAATGAACAGACAAAACTAAACCGTAAACTAAACATTAACAACCTGCACCATTCAAATCCTCCGAATTTTCAGTCCAAAATAATAATAATAATGACAGTATTTTATTAAAACACTTTGGTTTTTAATTTAATCCATAATCCAATCTGTTCCTGTTGTCACTCTTTTTGTCTATCTGTCTCTTATTCTCTCCGTAGATTTTCATCTTAACAAAGAACGAATGTCGGAAACAACAACCCTTTAACTCTTTATTTCCTATAAATCTCCTATATCTTTTCTCTTTCTTTCATCTTTCTCTTCACAATAATAAACAAGAACAACGTCTTTGTTTTTTTTTTTTTTTTTGTGTTTTTAATTTCTTTATTTTTCGGGAGAGAAAGAGAGAAAAAAAAAAAAAATTAAGAATTTTGTATAATAATTATGGGGGGTTGTGCAACTAAGCCAAAGGTGTTGAAGGGTGATCAGGATAGGGAGGTGCCGGCACCGGTGCCGGAGCCCGCTAAGGAGGAGGCTGCAGCAGCACCTGTCACGGTGGCTGCAGAAGCCAAAGAGGTGGTGGTTGTTGACAATAAAGATGGTGATGGTGATGAAATTACTAAGGTCAAGGAGATTGTTGAAGATGGCAAGGGTGATGATCAAGAAACCAAACCTCGATCTCTCAGTAACTTGTTCAAGGTGGTAACATAAATAAATTGTTTTTCATTTTTTTTGTTTTCATGATTTTGAAAACAAAATTTTGATTACTTTCTTTTGGTTTTGTTAGATCTAATTTTGCTTTAATGCATATTTATGTTTGATCTATAGTTTCATAATTTGAGAAGATACCCAGATCATTGTTGATAAATTTCTTTTAATTAGGACAATCATTTCATTGATTCATTATATTTTGTTTCAAAAAAAAAAAAAAAAAAAAAGGTATAGAAATCATAAAATTTTCAGTCAAAATTTAATTTTTTTTCAATATAATTTTACACAAATCTTTTAGCTTTATTGAACCTGGGCCATGTCTTTTTCTGCCAGTATGGTATTTTGTCGTCATGTTTGTTTGCTAAAAAGATTCTTTGAATTATTCACCTCACTCAAAGGTTACTTTCTCTCTCCCTCTTTGTTTTTGATTTGATGTGCACCACTCAAAGTATACAGGGTTTAGAATCTTTGTTTGCAAATATTATTAATTAGTTCTCTCTCTCTTGAATCATTGTATCTTCCGTAGATGACAAACAAAGAGGTCTGAGTTCAAGACCCACAAATTGTTTTGTTTCTGCTTCTTGTTTGTTTTCGTTTCTCAAAGAGTCATTTTTATGGCTATTTCTGTTAACTTGTGAGAGCTTGACATTAGTATTGTCTGGCTTTTAGAGCTTCTTGTGTCTTCCTGTCTCCCATGTGAGAGAGAGAAACGATTTTCATTATTATATCAAAAAAAGAAAAATAAAAATCTTCTTTATGAAAGATATATATATAAAATCAACCAATAAAAATATGTGACATCAGAACACGTGAATTGCGCGTGCTCTCATATTAATGATGGTCTAGGTGAATATACCAAACATCCACAAAAGATTATTGGTACTAGTTTTTGGGTTCTTATCTGTATTTTATTTCATTATTGGTTTGCTGATGTAACAGAATAGGATAAGTATTAGATACGTTCTGACAGTAACTCGAATTAGAATTACTAATTAAGGGGGTGAAAACTGTACTACATTTTACATGAAATTGGGGCCATAGTTTTGGATTTTGGTTTTCTGATTTTCTTTCTTTGCAGACTGAAGAAGGGCAGGAGGTAAAACCGGTTGATGTTAATGCTACTTCAGAGGCAGCGAAAGAAGATTCAAAAGAGACCGAAAAGGCTAAAGAGGAATCCGAAACAAAGCAACCTGAAGTTGAAAAATCTGAGATTTCTGTTGAGCATACACCTACTGCAGAATTTGTTGATGCTCCTGAGAAGCCAGATTCTGAGAAAACACCCGGAGTTGCTGCGACCGAAACCAAGGAATCATCGGAGAAGAAAATTGTGGAAACAGAATTATCTGAGACCAAGATTAAACCCGAAGATGAGGCGAAATCGTCTGAGATTAAACCTGGAGATGAAAAGCCATCTGATGAGAAGAAAACAGAAGAAACTAAGTGAAGTTGTGGAAATATTTAGTGTCAAAGTGTTATAGAGGGATCATAATGTGGACACTAAACAAAAAACCATCATTTGTTATTCATTCTGCAGGGAAACTAAGGCTGCAGGCAAGGCGGTTGCAGAAGCCAAGTAGTTCACTGGTTTAATTTTTATATTTTGGGTTATTTTTGTGGGTGAACTTGTTTTTAATATTTTTGTTAAAAATCTCAAATTTGTTTTAAACTGAAGTTCATTTCAATCCTCGTGAGACATAATATATGGGATTGTAAGAATTATATATAGATCACAGACTGTTTTTATGTACCATTTTTTGTGTTGATTTCTAGTAAATTATCACTGACAAGCACAGATCGTATGAAATTTTATAGCTCTTTCGCGTATTGGATTAATATAATGGTAAGAAATTGCTTCACATCAAAAGTCATACAATCTAAAAATGGAAGGAAAAGAAAAGAAGAAATTTCCATTATGATGTAGGAAAAAATATAGAATTTTCCTTAATAGAGTGTATTGTTTTGATCCATATTTCATCTTTTTGATTTGCTTGTATTTATTTTTTTATATGTTTGCCTTAATTTTGGCAAGGTATTTCTTATATATTTAGTTCTTGTTAATGGGACAAGATCTTTTAACTTAAATTAAAATACAAATTTTCAGCCGTGGATTCAATACAATCCAATGGATGTGAGAAAGAGTTTAAAGGTAATTATTTTGTTTACCACCTCAACAATTCCTACAACATTGAATTGTATTAAATTCATGCCTGAAAAGATCCTTTAACCTACGAAGATAAAATTATCAATAATATTCCTCGAAATTATATTTTTCCATGGATTACAATATTAGTTTCTTAAATTTTAAGGGAAAAAAGGTTTTTGTACGAAACCTCAGGGGTGGCAAAGGCAAACGATTAATTCTGTACACTAATTTGAAAGGTTGATCTGCCTTGCTTTATCCAAACCGTTACTTCATAAATTGATCCCTACTTACATTTGTCTCCTAATTGCCCATCCATTTTGGACCCATGATACTATGAAAATCAACCACCTTATTGATACTTTCCCCTTGTCCCCATTTACAAAAAAAGCATCAATTTCTAGAGTCCTCTGTATTTACTATTATGATCTTGCACTATCCATTATTGTGGTTCAATGGTATAACAACATATGTGTCCTAGTTTCAAATCACAAATGTCCTAAACTTCAATTTCCCATGTGTCATGTATCAGTCAAAGCTTCACAAATTTCTTAGTCAGGTCAGTCGGTGATCAGCTTAATTAGAAAATAAAATTAAGCAAAACAAACAAGCTTAATTATATTATTATTTACATTACTAATTATAATCTCTCCTTTCATAAATCTGGTCCACAGGGCAGTACTAGATTATTCAGAATCCTCTTCATTAATTATAAGATACCATATTACTATCCTGATTCTTTCTAGACGTCTTTTTTTGTAAAATTCATATGGGTTTGTAAAAATAAAAATAAAAATCGTTTGAATAAAATTAATGAGACTTAAAACACATAAGAAATAGGTTGAAATCGTATCACATTTTTCAAAATAAATAATCGACTTTTCATTAATGTGTATTAATGCTTGTACATGATTAATATGCAAAACTCTTCAAATTCCAAATTCTTGAATTTCATCATGATTTATATCTTCGAAGTTCATAGATTTTTTTATTCATAAACTTCATTATTTATTAAACTAATAACTGTAGAGTTTATTTGAGTAAATTTTATCCTTAAACAAATCCTTAATATATGTATAAATTCTTACGTATACATTGGTAATGATGACGTGTGCAAGAGAAATTAATTATATACTTGATTATATATATGACAGTAAATCAGACTATATGTTGGAATTCGGATATGCATAATCTTTCGCCAGATTAATTCTATTTCTGAAATCTTCTTTAAAAGCTCAAGATTTGACTCAAAATAACTCAGACGTAATTTTGCCTTCTCTTCCAAGAAGAAAACTGACCAACATGGCAAACAAATTTGTTAACTTTGTTGGTAAGGTGAAGCCCGTGATAATAATGGTGATAGTTCAATTCATAGTTGCAATGGTAAATATTTTCTACAAGCTGGCTGTGAATGATGGGATGAGCGTAAGAATACTGATAGCTTACAGATTTATATTTGCCACAGCTTGTGTGGTTCCATTTGCCTTGATCTTTGAAAGGTAATACATTATATATAAATTTTGTTTGAGGATGCAACATATGTTAATTTAATTTAATTAACTAATAGAAATTTTTTCCTATATATTATCATATGTATCTCCCGAAAATGGAGAAAATTTTCATGCTTTAGGATTTGTCCTAATTTATCTACTTTTTTTTTTTAATTCCAGCTTGGCTGAGAAGAGGAGTTTAACATCTTGAAAATACTCTAGGAAGGGTTTCATGCATGCCTGTTAATGGAAAATTCAGAGTATACTTAGATTATAGAATAACAAATTTCTGTATAGGTTATCCAAAAGTTTTAGTGAAAATTTCTAAATTATGTGCAAGAACTTTTTTTTTTTATGTTGAAGAATCTAAAAATCCCTTACACTTGCTTCGCAAGTTGCAAACCCTAGCTCAAAGCTAGAGCCCCCACCGAACCCTGTAATCTTTGTGGGAAGTGGGAAACAGTGATCTTTTGGCTATGCAGGTGCCCATGGGGGGCTACCTGACAATCCAACTAAGCCTTCGTGGGTTATGTACAAGAACCTTAACTATAACCAGATTACATGAACATACGAAACATTAAAACGATATGAGTTTAATAAGTTTAATTTATCGAAGAACAATGTAGAGATTTAATGGCTAATATTTCATCCATGTTCTCCGATCTTTGTGTTTACAGGACAAACAGACCGAAGTTGACATGGACGATTGTGTTTCAGGGGACTTTATGTGGGCTATTTGGGTGAGAAATGATTGATTATATTCATGAAACTGAGAAAAGATTTGCTGATGCTTTGAAGAATTAATTTTTTTAATATTAAATATGCAAATTGTATTGCAGGTGTTCTCTCTCTCAGAATTTAATGATCGAAAGCATTACCTTAACATCTGCAACATTTGCTACTGCCATGGTTAACCTCATTCCTGCTCTCACATTCATATTGACTGTCTTGTTCAGGTTATTCTTTTAAACCTCTCTCGAAACATATTTAATCTTTTAACTCATATTCTTGATTTCTTGTAATTCTTATGATTTTCGTTATTCTTTTTCAGGTTGGAGAGTTTAGAAATCAGAAAAATGTCTGGAATTGCCAAGGTGGTGGGAACTCTAGTGAGCTTATCTGGAGGGATGGTTCTCATTTTTTACAAAGGAAGTGAAATTAAAATATGGTCAACCCACATCAAAATCATTCAAAACAATACACATCACATACAACCTTCACATAATAGCGTCAATAATCAAATTCTCGGCTCATTATTGGCCGTAGCTGGTTGTTTATCCATTGCAGTTTGGTACATAATTCAGGTAAATTTCGTATATTTATTTTTTCTATTTTATTGTTGATGATGGACATACAGATGATGTATGTCGGTTCCCTCAGTTCCTGTGTAACAATCACAAGTGGGTAGAAATCAAACCCTATAATCGGTTTGTAAGGAGAGGGTGACCGTCTTTCCAGCTGGGAGGACTTTATCCCTCTAGGTCGCCCCATCTTTCCATCCGGTTAGCGGTTACCCCAGGTTGCCTACCTGCCCATCTTCCCTGATGGGAGGACTTTATACCTCTAGATTGCCCCATCTGCCCATCCGCAATGAGGGTAAACCCAGCTTGCCTACCTAACAACAACGAGGGACTCCCAGCGTAGTACCTGCTCTAGTACCCATTGTAATAGTCACAAATGGGTAGAAATCACCCTTAAAACCAACTTGCAAAGGAAGGGTGCCCACGTTGTTATTGACCTATATGTTAAACCCATTTTTTTGCGATGTGAAATCAATTAGGATTGTTACATCCCGACAATATTTGTGTGTGTTGCAGACCAAGATGGTTGCAAGATACCCTTGCAAATACTCTGGCACTGCATTGACGTGCTTCACAGCATCAATTCAGGCAACAATCTATGCCCTTTTCACTGAGAGAGATTTCAGCAAATGGAAACTCGGTTGGAACATCAGGCTTGTTGCTGCTGTCTACACGGTAAATTGATCCAAATGAAGATTCAATTAATTGGCTTGTCTGATATGATTAATTCTGGTATTGATATATAAATTCTATCAATTTTTTTGTGTCTCAAGGGAGCTGTGGCTACTGGATTAATGTTCGCAGTAATGGCCTGGTGTTTACGAATAAAAGGACCATTGTTTGTTTCAAGTTTCAACCCACTTGCACTTGTGTTTGTGGCTCTGGTTGGCTCTTTGATCCTGGACGAGAAACTGCAAATGGGAAGGTTAATTTAATAATAAACTTCTTTATATTATTTGCAAAATATTGAAGGGTCTACATGTAAAATATGTAATTGGATGTTCTTCTTCTGATGACAGCGTTATAGGATCGGTGTTCATAATAATAGGCTTGTATGCCGCGATGTGGGGAAAAAGCAAAGAGACGAAGAAGACGACCCAACAAGCAGCAGATTTATCGTCAAAAAGCTCCAGGTCGAAGGTGTCGGAAAGTCTGGAGATTGTTATTATAAATCAGCCTGGAGATGATGATCAAGTCACTAGTTCTAGTTCTAGTGCAATTTTTCCATTGGATCATGAACCATGGGTTGATGAATACTCTACATCTAGTTTGAGGCGTCCATAGTTTAAGAGAATTACAATGATAACTTATACATAGTGTAAATTTAGTTGATGCATAAAGTTAATAAGAAAACTATGTAGTTATTATTGGACTAATAGGATGGTATGAGAATTTAACATGGTATTAGAAAAAAAGGTATAAAGTTCAAAATCTTACATCCAGTAAAGTTCGAATCTCAGCATTCAATTGGATAAAGAAAAATGAAATAAATCCAAGTTTTATTTGAGAGAGCTTATTGAACTAATTTAATGTTGAGTCCTCATTTACTAGTTTATGCTTTTAGGTGGAATGACATGTAGACAATTCAATGTTTTGAAAAAGATATTTGAAAAAAATTTGAATTATACTTGTTCTTTTGTGCTTTAAAATTTTCTTATTTCATAACTCATGGAGTATGACTTATTCGAATTATAAAAGAAGAGTATATCAGAACTTTTATGAAAAATGTATTAGTCATTTGGTTAGGAAAATGTAAAAGAGCTTTCGAATGTTAATTTACTAAAAAAAGTTTTAATATACAAGAATATATTGAGTCAAATTTATAAACTAAAACAATGATATTTTTGAAATTTCAATATTTTAAATAAGCTAAAAAAGAACTTATAGAAGAAGCTCAAATTTTGAGTTTTTCTATAAGCCGTGCAAGAGCTTATTTGAAACAATAATACTACTCTTCCCAAGTGATACCTCAAATTTCTCATTCCAAGTAATGTGTTCCCTTATATTATATGGCTTTGATGTATAAATGAGGAGTTGAAGTGTTAAATGATATGTCAATGCCACATGAGATGACACATCATTTGGAATATAAAACTTGAGATTTCATTTGGGAAGAGTATTACTACTCTATTAAAAATATTATAAACAATTTTAATGTACAATCAAACATGCTCGCATTTGCACTATAAGATCCAAGGAAATTCTTAGTAGGAAATTAATGAAATCTTTTTCTTGTAGTGTGTATATGTTAATTCCTAAAATTTCTTGTTGATGCATGATTTTGACACCAACTAAACGCAAGTGTGAAATGCTAAGCTGACTCAGAGAACACATGTGATTGAGAGTATGATAATGGTTAAAAGATGTAGAACGATGTTTAAAGTGGTTCGGATGCTTTAACAAGCGACTTCTATGTCCACTGATATTGCATTAATATACTGAGGTCAGGTCGCGTTCAGCGAGCTGACTTACAAGTGATTACAAAGAGAAAATAAATAAACTATTATAGAGAAAGATTAGCTAATCCCACAAACGGGAGATGAGTCATCTATTTATAGTGGGATGAAATCACGTAATGATTACTAAATCTGTGAATGGGTCAGATTGCCGTGCAAATCCTTCCTTGCACCCCGTTAGTCACCTGCTTGAGTAATTCACTCGAGTTTTGCAGGGGTTGGATTCGTGGATCACCTCCAGCCTTTCGTTAGCCTGACGCGCACCTACTGCACTGGCAGGAGCACGCCTCTTGCATCAGTGCACGACGTGGCTGCACCTGAATGACACATGGACTTACTTAAGCTCTGAACATTGGCGCTGACAGGGTCTTGCGTTAGCCCTACTTTTCCAGGCATAACAGTAGTCCCCTAATTTTTAAGGTTTAAAAATTGAACCTTGGAAACTACATGTCATGCCTTGATTTGATGCGTTTGAACATTGGTTGATCGACCTGAATGCAGAGAGGTCGAAGAAACATTTTCATGCAGGTGACCTGCAATGGCCTTTACTTTAAGGGTTAGCAACCTGAATTAGGCCATATCCACTGCCACAACAACGACCTTGATCTTTGTCCGAGGTTCACGACCTGATTGCACTTTGCGAAATTTTTTGCGTAGGGCAAGAGATCGTGTTGCTTTGCGTTCGATGCTCATCCAAGTCGAAGAGTCACGTCGCTTCGCGATGAGACATGGGCTGAAGAATGTTGCACATAACAACCTCTTCAGATGTTATCCGTTGCATTTTTGTAGCAGATACATTTAATGAAGTATCCTTTGTTATGACAGATGTGTCCTGTGCGCAATAAGTGCTAGCCATGCGCATTAAATGCGGGCCATGCTAAAACGACATTCTCCATTAGTGCATTAAATGCGAATGTGAGTGCATTTAATGTGGAGAAGGGAAAACGTGCTGTCGCTTGAGCGTTTTCAACAGAAGAGGACGACGATCTGGTTTCTCAAAGCGTGACGGTCACTCTTCTTCGCTGATCTGTGACACGGGGTCGCGATCAACGGTGAGATGTGTTTTTCGCCCAAACGTCATTTGATTTCGAGAAACCAAAACGCCATTTCCTCCACCATAAAACCCCAAGTTCACTTCAGGCAATGCCACAATATTCATGTTCTCAGAAAGAGTAAGAGATTTTCGTGAGCCTTGGTCCTTTGCCTATCAGATTGGTGCATGCTTGATATCCAGAGCAAGAGGACTAATCTTCTCATTTCAAGAGGTAAGGATGATCCTTCTGCCACCTATTATTATTATTTTTTTTGTTTTCAATAGTTGCCAAGCGATGACAATCTGTCGGAAGTTGATCAGAGATGAAATATTCTCTTTGGGATTGAGCCATTGATGGTGGCTCTAGAAGTATTCTATTAGGGTTTTTCTAGGGTTTAAGGGAGGAAGTATTTACTTTTTCCTCCACATCATCGTACGAAACTGTGTACGAAGGCTAAGTGATTCCCTGCATGTCGCTTTTGCAGACCACAGTAGAATGAACCCCCCAACGACTAGAGCTAAGGAAGGGACCAGCTCGCTTATGCAGGATGCTCCTGCAGGTCCCCCTCGAGAGATCCTGTCGATACTTATAGACGAGGAGCTTCAAAGGGTAGTAGACTAATACGCTATTTGTGTGGAGGTCTTCCAAGACAGAACACACACAGCTTGGAATTTATCACGAGGGTTGGCCGCGATCTCCGAGGACATTTTCAAGGGTGGGGGGTTGATCCCTTTCCACCTCTTTGTCAGGTCGGTCCTCGACCATTTCGGGGTCACACCCTTGCAGCTCACACCGAACGCGTAAATGATTACCGTGGCCATGTACATCACGTGTCGTGAAAACGGATTGAGTGAGCTAACCGTGCTAGAGCTCGGTTGCTCATATATCCTGAAAAAGAGTAAGGACAAGGATTCCTACTACCTTTCCAGGCGAACTACCATTGAAGCGGGGATACACAGTTACCCGAGCAATGTAGGACCATACGAGACGAAGTTCTTTTTCTTTCGTCACAATGGCATTTGCCATTTTCAGGAGCCAAGTAGGTCCTCCTTTGTTGAGTTTACGAATTTTCTTTCGTTCTTTGCTAACAAACTCTTTGTTTCTTCGCAACTAACAAGACGACCAGGTTAGAGCTCCTCGAGGATCCAGATAGGATCGCTACCTTCGGCTTTCTGCCTGAAGAGAGTTGCGACGCAAGATTGCTTGTGACAACCGCGAATTTGCGGAAGTACGGTTTCTTCAACTCAGAAGCGACCCTAGAGACCACACCGAGTAAGCCCCTTGACCTTAGCCTTTTTGACTTCGCGTGCAACGAACTATTTTACTAACGATGTTCACGTACAGTGACCATGCCTCTCAGGGTGCCCAACTCACCGCGACCACAACAATTTGCCTTCCCTTGAAGGGGTGCCATCGAACCAGCTAGAGCAGCTCTCAACGGTCCCTCCGACGGAGGTACATCAACAGCCGATCTGGCTCGACCTGTAGGTGCTCCCCAGCCTTCGGTTGCTCGCCCGAAGCAGAAAACCATGGCCTAGAGGCCTAAAAAGAGGAGGCAAATTCGGACTGAGGAGTTAGAGTCTGAACTGGAGGGCTTGGGTATCTAGCCCAAAAGGCTGCAGCCTTACCAAGCATTCCCCTTAAGAGGGCCAGCTAGGGGCGCGACTGGTATCTCCATCGCTCCCGAGGGTAAGCAGGCAAGACAACAGATGATCGCAGCCCCCTGGAGGACGTCGAGAAAGGAGCCGGCAAAGGGGACTCTACTTGCTACGGGCACAGACACCCCCGTATTGGAGTCAATGGGTTAGCTACCAGACTATCTGTAGCCGGTAGTCTTTGTTTTGCTCGAATGTGGGCTTGCGGAGGCTTTCGAGCAGTTCGTGGCCTTCGGCACCATGAACCTGATGACCACGTCCTTCCACCACCTGAGCCAAGTAAACGAGTTGCATTCGGTGAGGACATTTGCTTTTGTAATACAAGGGACTAACTTTATTCTCTTCATTATGCAGGCCCTGCTCTCCATGCACCTGTCCTTGCAGAAGGTCTAGCTAGGGGCTGCTGAAGGATTGGTGGAGATGAGGGAAGAGAATGCGCGGCTCAAGCCGGAGTTAGAGGCTGCATAAGCAGACAGAGACTCATCCATCGTTTAGGCGGAGCAGCATTTGTCTGAAATGGATGCTGCATTTCGCGCGATGGACTTTCAGAAGTCCGAGTTGGAGAAGCGCAATGAAGAGGTGAAGGACCTCCAGAGGACCGTGGCCAGACTCACCAAAGAGGCTGGTGAGAAAGACCAGGCGCTGCAAACGACCTCTGAGCGGGCCTTGCAAGCAAAGAGGGAAAGGGGCGAGTTGTGGGAGATTACTGAGAAGCAGCGATCAGCGCTTGAGGCCGAGCTCCACTTTACTTGAGGTCGCGTCACTTCGCTAACTGCGGAGATTCAGCAGCAAGAGGCGGAGATTGAGAATATGGCTGTAGAATAGACGATTCAGTCCATTTTTGCCATTCTGTTGAGGAATCCTGAGATGGATTTGTCCGACCTCCCTGACGAGTACCAGAATGAACTTGCTTCCATGGTGTAGGCCGAAGCTGAGGAAGCAGCTCGGGGACCTGACCTGGAAGAGGAACATCCTGAGTTCATTCCAGAGGAGCCCGTACCTAAACAGGCAGCCGACAACTAGACTGGGGATGAGGATCAATGATCTGCTTCTCTTGTTTTCTCCCTTTATGCCTATGTACTTTCCCTTGCTGTAAATAAAGATATTGCTTTTTACAATCTTTCATGAGTATTTACAATTTTCATATTCTTACACATGAGTTCGCATTCTAACTGCTTACAATAACATTGGTACAAGTTTATGTGAACAGAATTGTATACATGGGAAAATGATTACAAATGAACAGAATTGTACACTTGCTATTTACAAATATTGCAAATATTAAGAAAAGTAAAATTCTTACAAGGAAACAATTGAGTTCGGAATTACTGATAATATAGTCGGAGATGCTTAGCATTCCAAGCTCGGGGTACTTCGGAACCATTCAGTCTTTTGAGATAATAAGTCCCCTGCTTTATTACTTTGGCGTTGCAGTATGGGCCCTCCCAGTTCGGTCCCAAAACTCCTACACTTGGTTCTCTAGTACCGAGAATGACTTTCTTTAAAACGAGGTCGCCAACCTGGAAGTCTTTTCTTCTGACCTTAGAGTCGAAGAACCTTTTCTCGCATTGTTGGTAGGCTACTATTCTTAGTTGAGCCTTGCTGCGATGTTCTTCAACTAGGTCCAGACTTGCGCGCATGAGCGCTTCATTGTCGGCTTCGTTAAACAGGTCCTCCGAAGTGAACCGGTTCCTACCTCCACAAGATGATTGCTTCGCAGCCATATGCTAGCGAAAAAGGGGTTTCTGAGGTAGAGATTCTTGGAGTTGTCCTGTAGGCTCACAGGAATTCAGGAAGGTCGTCGGCCCAATTTCTCTTGGTTGCACCAAGTTTTGCCTTTAAAGTGTGCTTGAAGGTTTTGTTGACAGCTTCAACTTGATCATTTGCTTGCGGTCTTGTGACTGAGGCGAACTTTTTGTGGATACCAAGCTCTCACAAAACTGCTTGAATTTCTCGTTATCGAACTGCTTCCCATTATCAGATATGAGGGTATGAGGAATCCCATAACGACACGTAATGTTTTTGAAGACAAAGTCCTTGAGCTTTTTGGTGGTGATTACGACTAATGGCTCTACTTCAACCCATTTGTTGAAGTAGTATATTACGACCACCACATACTTGACTCCCCCTTTACCAACTGGCATGGGACCAATGAGATCGATTCCTCACATGGAGAATGGCTAGGGGCTGGTCATGGTTATCAGTTGGTGAGAAGGAGATCGCGGTATGTTCTCAAACCATTGGCACTTGTCACACTTTTTGACAAAGTTGTACGCGTTCTCTTGGATCAGGGGCCAGTAATACCCTTGACGAACAACTTTGTTGGCGAGAGATCGTGCAGCCGTGTGATTACCATAGATCTCTTCATGTATCTCTCGCATGATGTAGTCTACTTCTTCGTCGGTTATACATCGGAGAAGGGGGGCGCTAAACCCTCGCCTGTACAATTGGTCTCCTATTAGCGTGTAACAAGCAGCTCTTGTTTGCAGGGTCCTTGCTTCGACTTTATCGTTGGGCAAGAGCTCATCTTAGAGATACTGAATATAGGGGTCATCCAGGAAACTGATTCTACTGTATTCATGGCCTGTTCGATCAAGCTGATACTAGGAGCCTCCATGAACCGAACATGAATACTTTCCGGTGTCTGAGTTTAGCAATGAGGCTATCTTTGCCAAGGCATCTGCCATAGAATTGCTATCTCTAGGAATCTGTGTGATCATGAAGTACTTGAACGGCTCGAGTGCGGCCTTAGCTTTCTTCAGATAACTGATCATATTTTCTTCCTTGGCCTAGTATTCCCCCAAAATTTGGTTGACAACTAGCATGGAGTCGCTGTGGATGCTGATCACGGTTGAACCCATTTCTCTGGCCAATTGCAACCCAACGAGCAGAGCTTCATACTCAACCTCATTATTGGTCGCTTTGAACCCAAACCGGAGAATGCCATGAATACGAGTCCCCTCAAGACTTAAGAGGAGAAAACCTGCCCCGACCCTCTTCTTGTTCGATGATCCATTGACGTATAGGCTCTAGGTCGACAGATTCTGGACAGTATCCTGGTTGATTTCGCTGGCTTGTTGCTCGGATTTGCTGGTCGAATGATATGAGAATTTCGAAATAAAATCAGCAACAGCCTGCCCTTTGATGGTTGCTTTCGGTCTATATTGTAGATCGAACTGACTTAGTTCCATGGCCCATTTAAGCAATTTACCCAATGCCTATGGTTTCTGGAGGACCTGCTTGAGTGGGTAACTTGTCATTACATTGATTGTATGGGCGGGGAAGTAAGGTCGTAACTTTCTGGAAGCGATCAGCAGGGCATAAGCTAACTGCTCCATTTCTAGATACCGTATCTCGGCATCCAACAGGCGCTTGCTTGCGTAATACACTGGCCATTGAACCTTGCTCTCCTCCCAAACTAACGCTGCACTGACCGCGTACTGAGAGACGGATAAATACAGAAGCAGAATCTCTTGCGGGAGAGGCTTGAATAGAAAAAGTGGCTTTCCGAGGTACTCTTTAATGCTCTGAAATGTTTGTTCGCATTCGGAGTCCACTCAAACTTCTTATTGGCCTTGAGAATGTTGAAGAACGATAAGCAGTGATCTGTTGCCCTCGATATGAAGCAACTAAGCGCTGCTATTCGCCCATTGAGACTTTGAACCTGCTTTTTGCTGATCGGGCTCTTCATGTCGAGGAGAGCTTGGATTTTCTCGGGGTTGATCTCTATTCCTCGCTGGTTAACCATGTACCCTAGGAATTTTCTAAAGGATACCCTGAATGATCATTTGAAAGGATAGAGCTTCATTCTGTATTCCCAGAGGATGTCAAACATCTCAACGAGATATGTTATAGATTTGAAGCCACATGCGACTTGACTAGCATGTCATCAACATAGACGTCGATCGACTTCCTGATCTGCTCAGAAAACATTCGGTTAACCAACTGCTAGTAAGTTGCACCAACATTCTTTAGGTCGAAGGGCATAACTTTATAGCAATACAGCCCCCAATCTGTTACAAAGGAGGTATGTTGTTCGTCCGATGCATACATAAGAATTTGATTGTATCCCGAGTATGCATCCATAAAACTTAGCAGCTTGTGCCCGGAGGTGACATCAACGAGCTGGTCGATCCTGGGCAAAGGAAAGCTGTCTTTTGGGTAGGCTTTGTTGAGATCAGTGAAGTCAACACAGGTCCGCCACTTGCCATTGGGCTTCTTTACTAGAACTGGGTTGGCAACCTAGCTCGGGTAGAGCACTTCTCGGATGAATCCATTCTGAAGGAGGTTATCTACCTCGATTTTCAAGGCAGCATACCGCTCTGGATCCATCGCCTTTTTTTTTTTTACGGGCCAGTTTGGCTTCACTATCGATGTTTAAGGCATGGCAAATGATGTCCGGGCTGATCTCGACCATATCGACATGAGTCCATGCGAACACATCAATACTTTCTCTAAGGAAGATGATCAGGTCGTTAGCAAGCTAGGGGTTGAGATTGCTTCCAATCCTCAACACTCTGCTCGGCTCGCTCTGGTCGACTGACACTTTCGTTAGATCCTCAACTGGACCATTGGCAGGGCATTCTTGGATACAGAGATCCATATTATCCTCGGTTGGGCCAAGCTGTGGTTCGATCCGATTGATTGCCATTACCTGTATGGGAATGCCACGCGAGATGCCTTTCCCCTTTCACGCCATCTACACTACCTTCACATAGCAGTTGCGAGATGCACACTGAGATCCACTTACTTCCCATATCCCCGTCGGGGTAGGAAACTTCATCTTGAGATGGTAGATCGAAGTGACTGCTTTGAAGTTTCTCAGTAGAGATCGCCCTAGAATACCATTGAATGCGGATGGGCAATCCACTACTAAGAATTCAGTTATTTTGGTCACCTCGTCAGAGTTACCCAACGTGACTAGAAGCGAGATCGTTCCTTTGGGGATCAGGTGATCCCCTGTAAAACCATATAGAGGGATCGAGGCGGGCTTCAGGTTGGCCTCGTCCAACTTCATTCTTTTGAAAGCTGCCTAAAATAGGATGTTCACAATGCTTCCGTTGTCCACCAACATTCTGTGGACGTCAAAGCGCCCTATTTGGGGTGTGATGATGAGAGTATCATCATGAGGATGGTGCAATCGGACTGCATCCTTTTTGGAGAAAGTGATTTCCTCCTCCCTGTGAACCTTTGGTGGTCGCTGTGTCGTGTTCATCACACTGATGGGGTCGTGATGGGCTGCGCAAGCATATCTTTCTTGGGCACCTTGCGAGTTTCCTCCAAGGTGCGGTCCTCTAAAGATTATCCCCATGCTACAGACACCCTTGCGATCACGACGCTTCTTACTCGGTTCCTTTTGATTTTTCTCCCTTGCGGGAGCAGAGTCATCAACATACTCTTTGAAATGCCCCTGCTTGATAAGATTTTCAATTGCCTACTTAAGGGCTCGGCACTCATCGGTGTGATGCCTATTGTCCCTATGATAATGATAATATTTTTTACTGTTTCGAGATGAAGAGAGACCTTTCATGGGCTTAGGCTCTCTGAGCAGACGGGCCTCTTCTGATTTATTAAGAATGGCCGAAACAGATGCATTCAAAAGGGTATACTGAGTATTGTTGCGATTGCGACGAGGAACTGGAGCCTAAGACTTCTTAGGCTCGAACCGAGATTTCTTTCCTTTTTGTTGATCGTCATTAGCCCATCTGCTATCAACTCTCCTGTTTTCCCCCCGACCTAGTGCATTGCCAGAAGTGTCGGGGTTCACCGCCACAGAGCTCTCAATACGGAGGTATTTCTCCGTAAGATTGTAAAAGTGAGTCAGAGAAACATCGTCCTTTGATTGCAGCTCCTTCCACAGATCTGTCTATGGATGAACTCCCACTATGATGTGAGTCCAAACGGACTCTTCGGGAGTGTGAACTACTTTATGGAGCTCTTTGTGGAACCTATGGATGTAAGATTGAAGGGATTAATTCCTCTCTTGCCTTATGTTGCTGAGGTAGCTCAAAGGCATTGAGAACTTCCTGTTCGCCTGGAAGTGTCTCAAGAATGTTGAGCTCATCTGGTTCTACGAGCTGATTGATCCCGTCGAAAGCGACCTAAACCACTGCTTGGCATGAGATGTAAGACTTATTGCCAAGCATTGTCATTTTGCCAAATCAGAAACTTGATGAAGTTCCATCAGGTTGTTGAATTCGTATAAATGATCCTACGAATAAGAATTTCCATTGAATGCCCGCATATTGGGCATTCTGAATCTGGACGGGAAAGGGGCAGCTAGCACAGTCGGAGAAAATGGAGACGCTTCCGCGACCTGCCCTTGCTCATTTTGCTGAGCTTTTAACTTATCCAGCGCTCACTGTAACTCCTCAATCTAAGGCACCGGAGCCATCTGGGGATTACTTTCCCCTATACGGGTTCGACCCTCGCGATTGCGGTTGAGAAAAGTCTGGAGGTCAAATTCCTCCTCGCTTTGGCCGGTAGTTCTAGCTGCTCTCGACACACACTGGCTAGAGCCGTGTGATGGCGATGAATGGTGCGGGGAATTTTCACGACCTTCGCAGTGGTACGAACCGCCCCGCGGAGTGTGGGAACCTCTTGCACGATGATGATCAAGATCGTTATTCTGGTGGTGATAAGAATTGCCCCGTCCAGCACTTTGGTGGGAGTGCTCGTGCGATGTGGCATGGGACAGCTCGGGATGCGACCTGTTACCGAGCCTTAATGCCACGGGTATTCTACTCGGGACGTGGTCGGTGTTCGCTAGCCCTTTGGAGCCCTTAGGCCATCTGTTTGCCACTTGCTTACCCTTCTGTTAACGCACTACAGTGCGCGTAACATGGGCTATCGCCTTTTTTCGCGCCTTCATGCAACCTGCAGGCGATTTAGGCGATGACACCACCTCATTCGATTCGGGTGGTGCAGCCCGATCCAAACAGTCCAACCTTTGGTTGACCATTTGGAGAGTATCGTTGAACCTCTCCAGGTAGCTCATGACGGCTAGGTCAAGCTGTGAGCTTGAAGGAATATCCCCCATGAGGTTTTGCGGAACTAGGGGGACTTTGGGAGAAGTGCCCTCTTGCACCTAGGGGACTTCCTCATCACCATGATTGGTTTGCTCAGATTCGAGTCCGTGAGCCATTTGCTGTTGTAGGACCAGTTAGTTAGAGATTCTCCTGATGAAGGACGAATACTAAATCAGGCCTTCTTTCTAGCTTCAAACTGTTGATGCGTGATTTTGATACCAATTAAACGCACGTGTGAAATGCTAAGTTGACTCAGAGAACACACACGATTGGGGGTATGATAATGGATAAAAGATGGAGAATGATGCTTAAAGTGGTTTGGATGCTTTAACAAACGACTCCTATGCCCACTGATATTGTATTAATATACTGAGGTCAGGTCGCGTTCAGCGAGCTGACTTACAAGTGATTACAAAGAAAAAATAAATAAGCTATTACAGAGAAAGATTAGCTAATCCCACAAACGGAAGAGGAGCACTCTATTTATAGTGGGATGAAATCACGTAATGATTAATAAATCCGTGAATGGGTCAGATTGCCGTGCAAATCCTTCCTTGTGCCCCGTTATTCACCTGCTTGCGTAATTCACTCCAGTTTTGCAGGGATTGGACACGTGGATCACCTCTAGCCTTTCGTTAGCATGAAGCGCACCTACTACACTGGTAGGAGCACGCTTCTTGCGTTAGCGCGCGACGTGGCTGCACCTGAACGGCACCTGGACTTACCTAAGCTCTGACCACTTGCGCTAACAGTGTCCTGCGTCAGCCCTACTTTTCCAAGCATAACATTTCTCAGTGACAGACATCTGCATTTATTTTTTAAAATCCTGATTCAGTGTTCATGATAAAAGTTACTTTGAATAAAATATATGACTCTATAACAAACTTACATGTATTTATATAAATGTTTAATATATAAAGCTCTTAAAATTCAAAATTCATGAATTTCATTAATGATATATATCTTCATAGTGAGTTTATAAAACTCATTCATGAACTTTATAAATAAAAACAATTCATGTATCTTGTTTATTATATAGAGTAATATAATAATATAACTTCTAAATAACCGCATAATTTAATTTATATATAACGAATCTAGAAATTGTGAAATCCAAGAAAATATTATCCTCTAACAATTCTCTTATGCATCGAGCCTTAGAATTCCTTTTATATATGGCAGTAAATTAAATCAGTGCACACGGTCTGAATGCTGATACATGTAATCTTTATACAAAATATATATAACTCAGACTTTTGCCTTCTCTTCCAAACACAAATTACGGAGGCAATGGCTAACGAAGTTGTTGGTGATCTGAAACCAACGATAGTAATGGTGCTAGTTCAATTCATAATTGCATTAGTAAATATTTTCTACAAACTGGCCTTCAATGATGGGATGAACGTCAGAATATTGATAGCTTACAGATTTATATTTGCTACGGCTTGTGTTTTACCACTTGCCTTGATCATTGAGAGGTAATTTATATAATTTTTTGGTGGATATAAGATATTTTAATTTACGCTAATTTTCTAATTAGAATGTTTACAATAATTCTCTAATCAAGGCATTGGAATATAATTTTGTTAGGTTCATACATATATATCATTTTAGTTCAATGAGATAGACTAACAGTATACAAACAACGTCCTATAAAATTAATATCAGGAACTAGAGAATTACCGTTTTTAATTTAATTAGAGTTGTAAATATTGGAAATTTGTAATACGAAATTATTGATCTTTCAGTGATTGATTAAACTTTAATGTTATCATATGTATCTTTAAGGAAGAAATTGTCATGCTCCAGGTTTTCTTTTTTCGTAATTTAAAAAAAAAAAAAATTAGATCAGAAACATTTAGAAAATAGAAAATACTGGGAATCCAGTTTAGGCCTAGCCTTAATGAGTGGCTCCTTCTTAAAATATCATATTAAATATTATATATATGCAAAAAATTAACGGACTTTTTATATACTGGTCATCCCAGATTTTAAGTTATTAATGATACAGTGTAATTTTTATTTTAAACTAATTATTTTAGATTCCAAGGTTAGAAACACGTTTTTAATATAATACTTTCCTTTTATTTGCCACTTATTTCTCTTTTCTCTGTCTCAATTTTTTAAAACCTAAATCTTACTAATTAAAACTTTGTTTTAATATGTAAAACTAATCTGTGTTATTTCTTGTCATATATTATTAATAATAAATGATGTCAGATTTTTTTTTTTTAATATATAACTTTAAATACTATGTTTATAATTATATAATTTCCAATTAATATTATGTTTCGGCTACCTTTCAATCATGATTGGATCAAGGTCTAACTTCATCTTGATTGGCTATTAATTCATGTATACTGATTTTGTATTTACAGGAAAAACAGACCGAAATTAACATGGACGATTGTATTTCAAGGGACTTTATGTGGGCTATTTGGGTGAGAAATGATTAATGATTATTATATTTTTATATATAATAAACCGAGAAAGCATTGGCTGATGCTTTGAAGAATTAATTTCTTTTAATAATATTTTTACAAATACCATGAATTCATAATATATTAGTCTCATGGCATTCAAATTAAATAGATGATTAATGCCACATGTGTGACATAATTTACACAAATGTTGGTAGATCACACGATTCTTAATATTTTCATGTTGTGTTGCAGGTGTTCTCTCTCTCAGAATTTAATGATCGAAAGCATTGCCTTAACATCTGCAACATTTGCTACTGCCATGGCTAACCTTATTCCTGCTCTTACATTCATATTGACTCTCTTGTTCAGGTGATTCTCTTAAACTTAGAAATAAAATGAAAGTTTTTAACAAGCAAACAAGAAAGATCTGGAAAAACAAGAAATAAACCAAAGAAAAAAAAGGCGGGTTAACGATTCACCAGAAACACGTGAATGTATATTATGTTTTTGTTAGTTTGTTACAAAGGAGAACGATGACTTATATAACAGATATTTTGTTATATTACACAAATCTAAAACATCATCGTTTCTTTATTATCTTTTTTCTTTGTTTTACAAACACAACCCTTCTATGTTTCCAACATTACAAACTCAACCCTATGTACATCATATCAGTATACTGAACTTCAACAAGCTGTCTTCTATACTAATATCCTCCCGTAAACTGAACGGCCTTCCTTCAACTACCAATTACCAAGCTGACTTCTTATACTAACATCCTCCAGTAAACTGAACAATCTTCAAGCTTTCCACTCCTAATTCTGTCAGTACTGTACTTCTAGCATTTGATCACAAAAAATACAGAAAAGCAGAGTAACACTAGTGACTCTTCATATCACCTTTTCATGAACACCTTGCAACTAACACTCCCAAGCTGACTTCTTAAACTATTATCCTCCCATAAACTAAGCAGTCTTCAAGCTTATCACTTCTAATTCTGGCAACACTATATTTCCAGCAATTGAACACGAAAAACAGAGTAACACTTCCGTCATATCACATGTTTCATGAACTCAGTTAATTAGAGTTCTTCATTTAGACACTTCAGTACTAGCACTAGTGTCATCACTTGGTAAAGTATTTGTAACATTTATCTTGTCCTGGAGCATAGCAAATCGAGAACTAGGAAGTGCTTTGGTTAATATATCTGCCATTTGACATTCTGAAGCAATATATTGAACCATCAACAATCGTCTTGTAACCAGCTCTCGGACAAAGTGCACATCAATTTCAATATGCTTTGTCCGAGCATGAAAAACGAGATTAGATGAGAGTGCTCCAACACTCATATTATCACACCAAATCACTGGAATGTTACTGATTTGAATGCCAAGTTCCTTAAACAAATTTTGAATCCATACTACTTCAATGGCAGCCTAGCTAAGTGACCAATACTCAGCCTCAGTTGAAGATAAAGAAACTACTTTTTGTTTCCTAGAAGACCACTGAACAAGATTACCTCTTAAACAGATAGTATATCCACTGGTGGAAAGTCTATCCATTTCATCTCCAGCCCAATCTGCATCAGCAAATGCTTCCAAGGCAAAAACCTTCTTCCTGGTGAAAAGAATACCATATGTCAGAGTGCCTTTCACATATCGTAGAACACGTTTACAGGCAGTCCAATGAACTTCAGTGGGCTATTGTAAATATTAACTAAGTTTATTTACAGCAAATGCAAGGTCTGGCCTGGATAAAGTCAAATATTGTAACCCCTCGACAATGCTTCTATATAGAGTGGGCTGATCAAACACTTTACTATCTGTTGTACCAAGTTTGTGACCAGTGGCCATTGGTGTAGAACAAGGCTTAGAGTCTGCCATCCCTGCCTTTGTGAGTAAATCTTGAGCATATTTGGTATGTGTAAGAAGTAAACCAGATGAATTTCGATTGACTTCAAAGCCTAGGAAATATTGGACTAAACCTAATGTCTTTAGAGCAAACGTAACATTCAAATCTGCTATTAGTTTGGAAATCAGATGATCATCATTGCCAGTCATCAATATGTCTTCCACATACACAAGTAAATACATAATAGTAGAACCTTGTTTATAAAAGAAGAGACTGACATCGGATATTGAATTAACAAAGGCCCAACCAATCAGCATAGATTTGAGTTTATCAAACCAAGCTCTAGGAGCTTGCTTAATGCGTTATTCACATCTAGCTACTGAATATCCCACCTTTGATGAACTGCCAAGGACATCATTACCCTAATAGTAACTGCTTTAACCATTGGAGAGAAGATGTCAAAATAGTCTAGTCCAAGAGTCTGTTGAAAGCCTTTGGCTACCAGCCTGGCTTTATATTTTTGGAGGGTACCATCAGAGTTTAATTTGGTCTTAAAGACCCACTTACTTCCAACAACATTCATTCATTCTTCATATGGAACCAACTCCCATGTATCATTTTTCAATAAGGCTTGATACTCAGATGGCATAGCTTGTCTCCATTCTGGAATTTTTAATGCCTCAATAACTGATCTTGGCTCTGGAAAAATGGCAGTTGAAGACAACATAGCTGGATAAGCAACATGCCTTTGGATAGGTCTAGTACCAGTCTTTGACCTGGTTAGCATAGGGTATACATTCAAGTCTGAATTTGAATCAATAGGAACCAGATCAGAGGTAAAATGATTAGGAGCTGAAGTTTCTGCAAGAGACAAATTATGTTCAAACACGTCCTCAATAGAATGGACAAAAGCTACTGAAGAGTGTAAGTTAGGCTCAGACGGAGGATTATTTGGAACTGATGCTGCTGCAGGAAATACATTATGCTTAACCACGTTTTCAATAGATTGGTCAGTAGCTACAGAAGAGTTTAAATTATGCTTAGAAGTAAGACTAAGTGGACCTGATGCTGCTGCAGGAAACACATTATGCTGAACCACGTTTTCAACAGACTGGACAATAGCTGTAGAAGAGTGTAAAGTAGGAGTGCCATTATACTCTAAAGAATCATCTGTTGGATTAGAACCTGACAACTCATGTGAGACCACTGGTACTTCAGGTAAGTCAACTGGTTGATCATGAGAACAAGTAGGAAGAACAACAGATCTAGAAAAAGCTTCTGGCAACTCAGACAAACCTGCTGGATTTAGTGGAAGGCTCCAGGATGAAGAAGGTGAACTTGCAACCATAGACTCACTCTCTGCCAGTGTCACATTCTCAGAAGTAAAGCCACTTTTGAAAGGGAAATCAAGCTCATTAAATCTCACTTGCTTGACAATATAAATTCGACCTTTTGAGTTTTAGGCATAAGTAACCTTTGTATGTGAGGCTATAACCAAGAAAAGCACATTTTTCTATGTGAAACGCAAATTTGTGCTTGTTATAAGGCTTGAGATAAGGCTAACAACTGCAACCAAATACTTTGAGTTCATTATAGTCAGGCTCTTTATTGAACAAGACAGCATATGGAGATGCAAAATCAAGGACTGACGTTGGTAGTCTGTTGAGAAGGTAGGTGGCTATACTAAAAGTAGCCCACCAATAAGTTAATGGCATCCCAGTATGAGCCAAGAGTGAGAGACCGAATTCGGTGATGGATCTATGCTTTCTCTCCACCCTTCCATTTTGTTGGTATAGATATGGGCAAGGGTGTGTAAATAAGGTTCCATGATGTTGAAGATAACCAGTAAAAGCTCTGAATTCACCTCCCCAATCAGTTTGCAGTGCCTTTATTTTGCGGTTTAATTGCTTCTCTATAAAACAATGAAATTGAACAAAGGCTGTGTAAGCTTCAGACTTGCGTTTTAAAGGATATATCCATGTAAAACGACTATAGTCATCAACAAAGATAATATAGTATTTATAACCTTCTTTGGATGTGGTAGGAGTTGGTCCCCGTAGATCAGAGTGAATTAACTCTAAAGGAGCTGATGCTTTGGAAGAAGATGCAGGAAAAGGACATTGTTGCAGTTTTCCATACTGACAAGCCTCACAAAAAAAACTGTTATTACATTGCAACTGTTGTTTTACATCCAATTTGTCTAGCACAACATGAAGAGTTCGACTATTGGGGTGTCCTAACCTTGCATGCCATAGCAAAACTAAATCTACACTTGTAGATTTATTTAATTTTGCAGCAGTATAACACGCATCAGTAGAGCTAAGAACCTCATTATTTGATTCAAAAACATTCTCACTATTATCAGTATTTGAAACAGAAACTGCACCAACTTTATTCAATTCTTCAGTAGCATTACATACACCAGATTTATTTAATTTTTCAGCAGTATAACATGCAACAATAGAGCTAAGAATATCATTATTTGATTCAGAGACACTCTCACTATTATCAGTACTTGAAACAAAAACTACAACAACTTTATTCAATTCTTCAGCAGCATTACATACAGTAGTAGACTGATAACTAGCCACATTTGAATCTAGAGCAGCTTTATTATCATCAACACTTGAAACAGAATTAGCTTCTGATGAGGATAGAAACGCAGTAGCAGTAGAACCAGTGAATTATGGAGTGGAGGTGACAGATGAGAAAGTTCAAGTTAATACAGTCGATCCTTAACAGTGCCATGAAACAATATCACTCTACTACTTTTGTCCTTTACCAAACAATAATCGACATGAAATTCCACAATAACATTATTGTCTCTAGTTATTTGTGAGATGCTTAGCAAATTCTTTGCAATTTTGGGAACACATAGATTGTCTCTAAGATGAATCAATCTATGAGTATCAAAAGAGGGAATCAATAACATACCTGTTTGTGTAATTGGAATAGCTTCCCCATTACCTACTTGCACCTTGGAATTTCTAGGGTAATTGGACTTAACCATCAAGTTAGATCCATTAGCTACCATATGATTGGAAGCTCCAGAGTCGATATACCAGGACTGATCACAGAGTGTCTATGGAGTAGCTGTAGGTTGCAGATGAGAAGCTGAACCAGAGAAAATATCTTTGACATTTTGCAGTGGTAGATTACTAAAGGCATCAAGGTTGAGGTTATGATAAGTAGGTACAACCGAGGATTGATTTCCTACAGTTGATGGATAGAAACCAATAGAATTAGGTTGTATTAGTGGACCTCCTGACGCAGATTGATCATGAAACAAACCAAAAAAGGAAGAGTTCTGCACTTGTGGATTATTGGATGTGTAACCAGGAAAGTTAACATGATTGGATGCATTTGCAAACAAAGCCTAAGCTGGAGCATTAAAACCTTCATTAGAGACATTCGAAGGAGGAACAGATGAAGTGTAGCCAATTGGTTGTGGTTGAGAACCACAGTTTGAACCAACAAATCCCTGATACTCTTGATCAAACCGATGATAGCATTGTATGGCAGAGTGTCCTGTTTTCCCACACACTTGACACACTAATTTTGGTTTGAAAAATCCTCTACCTCTACATCTTCCCCTCATTGGATTGTTATTCAGCTGAGCACCTCCAGTAAAGAACTGTTGTGCATTAGGGAAGTGGTAAGGTTTACCAAAAACTTGGTGGTTATGAGAACTGTTATTCCCAAACTCAACACCTGTTCCTGTAGAATAACTCGGTGCTCCTACTATAGTGCTATTATTAGTACCAAGCTGATAACTATAGCCTGATATTTGAGGATAGTTGGATAGCAGTGGCTTAAGTTCAAATACAGGTGCAAGTGAGTTACTGGATTCCTGTCTAGAAGCAAATAAAGTAGATGTCATTTTTTCATGAAAATTGGTCAGACTATTGTGCTGCCGTTCCAGTCTTATCTCATGCTTATGAAGCATAAATTGAGCCTCCTGAATACTTGCTGTACTACTGTTGTAAGTCAAGTTAACAACCACTGCATCATACTCTGGACCAAGACCATTTAGAATATACAACAAAAGCTCCTCATCACTAAGATTAACACCACTAGCTACTAGCTCATCTCCTAACTCTTTCATTTTCAAGACATACTCGTTGATGCTAGATGAATCTTTCTTAGTAGTTTGTAACAAGTTTCTTAGATGTAAAGTCCTAGCCTTTGAAATAGATTGAAAATATAACTCCAAGGTGTTCCAAATTTCATAAGAGCTCACACATTTTGCTACATGTCTGAACATAGCTTTAGATATTGACGAAAATAACCAGCTTACCAAACATTGATTAGTTCGTTTCCAATTAAAATACTTAGGGTTTGGCCTTTTTATAATATCTTCAGAATTATTAGACTTTTCAATAACAAGCATAGGTGGACATATTTTCTCACCAACTGTAAGTCCATCAAGATCATGAGATGCAAGTGCTGGAAGAATTTGAGAACGCCAGTGACTGTAATTCTTTTCTCCAAGCTTTATTGGAATCGTGGGAAGCGATGACTGTATATTTGAATTGACTCCAGTTCCAACACAGGTTGTTCTATCTCTGATTTTGAAGTGAAATTAGAGGATTCAGGAATTGATTGAGCCATTGACGTTTGTTTATAGCTTTGATACCTTGAAAGTTTTTAACAAGCAAACAAGAAAGATTTGGAAAAACAAGAAATAAACCAGAGAAAAAAAAAGGCGTGTTAACGATTCACCAGAAACACGTGAATGTATATTATGTTTTTGTTAGTTTGTTACAAAGGAGAACGATGACTTATATAATAGATATTCTGTTATATTACACAAATCTAAAATGACATCGTTTCTTTATTATCCTTTTTCTTTGTTTTACAAACACAACCCTTCTATATTTCCAACATTACAAACTCAACCCTGCGTACATCATATCACTATACTAAACTTCAACAAGCTGTCTTCTATACTAATAAATATAGAAGGACGGACTTTTAAAACACTATTTTAAGTTTAGAATGAATTAAATAACCACGAAATTTTCATCGCTTAAGAGATAAACTTATAGATAAACATATATCGCTTAAATGATGAGCTTATATGGCTTAAACGAATGGTCATTTTGTGAAGAATTTCGAACTTCATGACTATTTAATTAATTCCAAACTAAAATGGTATTTTAATTAAATTTTTCATAGATTCAAAAATTAATTCTTGGCAAGTCTCAGTTTTATGGTTCACACATTAAAAACCTCTACACATGAGATTGATTATATGTTTTATACATAGAGGGCCTTACATTCCTGGTCATATGTATTAAAATTAATGTTTTAATCCTCTTAAATAATCTTCAGGTTGGAGAGTTTATAAATAAGAAAAATGTCCGGAATTGCTAAGGTGTTGGGGACTGTGGTGAGCATATTTGGAGCGACAGTTCTCATTCTTTATAAAGGAATGGAGATTAATATATGGTCAACCAACATAAACATGATTCAAAACAATACAAATCACGTACAACCTTCACACTGTAAACTTAGTAATCAAATTCTCGGATCATTATTGGCCATCGCTGGTTGTTTATCCATTGCCGTTTGGTACATAGTTCAGGTAAGTTTCATCTATATATACACTCCTTTTTTCAAGTTTCTGAGAACAATCTATCCATTTATTTCATCCATAAATAATAATATTCTAATGGTATAGCCTCACCACCTTATTCTACTGATATGGTGAGATCGTCCATTAAAGCAAAGACATATATGTGTTGTTAGTCTGCGAAACCATCCATTATGATGAAAGTTATTGATGAATGATATAAGGTAATTACTGAGGAATCATTAATGATAGTTGGATGAAAGAGAAAATTTTGTATGTGTGTCAATAAATTGAGGTGGAAAAACTTATTAAGCTTGAGAAGAAGAAGAATAAATTGAGGTGGAAAAACTTATTAAGTGCGAGAAAAAGAAGAAGAAAATCTGTGACGAAGAGAGAGAAGGAAGAATAAACTGCTTTATTTATCTTGAGAATAACAAAATAGAAGCAGGCTATATATATAGCCACTATTACAATGAATTAATTATAACATAAAGTGTAATTAGTGAAGCTAACTAACTAACTAATCTGTAACTAATCTGAAGATTAACAACTAATCAGTATTTACAATATTTACACATCCTAATACTCCCCCTCAAGGTGGTTGGTAAATGTCTTTTACAGCCATCTTGGACAACAAAGAAAAAAACTGAGTAGAAGGAAGGGGTTTAGTAAACAGGTCAGCCAATTGGTATTGAGATCGAATGGGCAGCAATTTGTGAACTCCCAAAGCAACTCTTTCATGAACAAAATGGCAATCTATCTCGATATGCTTAGTGCGTTCATGAAAGGTTGGATTAGAGGAAATATGTATTGCAACTTGATTGTCACAATATAGCAAAGCAGGAGAATCAACTGTGACCTGAAAATCTTGAAGAAGTTGCTGCAACCAGATAAGCTCACTGGCAGTAGAGGATAGAGCTCGATCTTCAGCTTCATCTGAGGATCGAGAGATGGTGGTATGCTTTTTTTCCTTCTAAGAGACTAAAGAGTCTCCAATAAAGATACAAAAACCTGTAACGGAGTGTCGAGAATCAGGAGATGATCCCCAATCAGCATCAGAGAATGCTTTATGCTGTAAGGAAGAATCAGATGAGAACAACAACCCTTGACTAGGACTGTTCTTGAGATAACGAAGTAGATGATGCACCGCCTTGAGATGAGGAAGGCGAGGTTGGGCCAAGAATTGAGTGAGCTTGTGAACTGCAAAAGTGATATCTGGGCCAGACAAAGTGAGGTAAAGAAGTTTCCCAACAAGTCGTCGATAGTGTGTTATATCAGGAAGCAATTCACCTTCAGTAGCAGTCAAACTGAGTTTTGGATCCATGGGAACAGCAGTAGGTTTACAAGCCAAGTAACCTGCGTCCTCAAGTAATTGTAAGGTGTAATGACGTTGAGAAAGTGCAATACCCTATTTGGACTTAACAATCTTAAGACCAAGGAAGTACTTGAGACAACCAAGATCCTTTAACTTAAACTGTGTATGTAGAAACTGTTTGAGCTCATCAATAGCTTGAGATGAAGGGCTAGTAAGGATGATATCATCCACATAAACTAGAAGAGCAATAAACAACTTTGAGATGGAGAAGACTCCCCCTGTCTAGGATAGCCTAGAAGGAGAACCATATAGACTTCCTCAAAAAGATCACCATTTAAAAAAGCATTATTGACAAAAGCATTGGAAATAGAATTCAAATAATGAACATTAAGAACATAGAGATCTTGAACTTTGTCACCCCTGCCAATCATCCTCTTGGTGGATAGATCCTGGATAAACAAAGCAATCAGGGAGGAAACTCACCGTAAGGGCAAATCCAGTTACTAAAGCACTGACTGAGATCAAGTTGAATTTGAATTGAGGAACAACCAGTACATCCTTAAGTACAAGGTCAGAATGCAATTTAACATCACCAGCAAAATGAACCAAAATCTGAGAATGATTTGGCAAAGTAACTGTTGTGTGATGAATAGAATGCAGGGAAACAAAAGCATTGGCTTGTGAATAAATATGTCGAGTAGCTCCTGAGTCTACAATCCAAAACTAATTGGATGAAAATAAAGGACTCAAAGAGACAGAGAAGCAAATATCTGCGAGATAATTGGTTTGAGCAGGATCAGGAGCATTGGTGACCTTTGCTGAGCTACTCAAATGTGTAGAAAGCATGGACATTAGCTGCGGATATTGATTGGAGTTCAGATTCTGTACAAAACCTCCAAAAGAATTAGAGTGATCTGATCTATTATCAGTAGTAGAAACTTGATTAGGCAGTATTATAATTGTTGTTGGATCTGAATTTATATCCAGGAGGATATCCATGGATCTTGTAGCAACGATCCACAGTATGTCCAAGAATCTTGCAATACGTGCAATAAGGCCTATCTCTTTTCTGATTCTTAGGAGCACTGGAATTAGAATTCTGAGAATTTTGAGCTCTAAAACCACCAGACTTAGCAACATCTATTTTAATAGCAAACGCCATTGTGCCAGTAGAATTATTAGAGGAAGGATTAGTCCTCCTTTGTTGTTTCTCTTGAACAATAAGAGAGAAAACACGATTGATAGGAGGCATCGGATCCATGAGAAGCAACTGACCACGAACTTGAGAGAAAGAATCATCAAGTCCCATTAAGGACATTATGTACTCCGTTTGATGATGATTGTTAAGATTTTTAACTCCATCACAAGTGCACTTTCCACAAGAACAATTAGGTCGGTAATTACTCAGTTCTTCCCATATAGTTTTCAACTTTGTGAAGTAAATGCTAACAGAACTCTATTCTTGACGCAGATTCATCAATTCACGTTTAAGCTAAAAAATTCTAGGTCCGTTCCTCTGTTGAAAACAATCCCTAAGATCTAACCAAATCTCTCGGGCAGAAGAAGCAAAAATAATATTGGCAGAAATTTCCTTTGAAACTGAATTTAAGATCCAAGATATAACAATATTATTATTGTGAATCCAAGAATTGAGTAGATTATTGTTAGTACCTTTAGGTTCAAAAATAGAACCATCAACAAATCCCAATTTGTTCTTCATAGATAGGGCAATTAACATCGCGCAACTCCAGCTGGTGTAATTTTCATCACTGAGCTGTTGCGAGACAAGCACTTGCCCAGGGATGTCAAAATGATGAAGATAGTAAGAATTCGAAGGTTCATCAATGGCAGAGTGATTCGAATTGGTACGCTCGTCAGAATTGGAATCATCAACGTTCGAGGACAAAGTGGCCATATTGAAGAGGACAAGAACAATCAACGTAGGAAGAAAAAGAAACAAGCAAATTTGCAGTGGATCAAATACGCTCTGATACCATATTAGGCTCGAGAAGAAGAAGAAGAAGAGCTGTGACGAAGAGAGAGAAGGAAGAAAAAACTGCTTTCTTTATCTTGAGAATAACAAAATAGAAGCAGGCTATATATATAGCCACTATTACAATGAATTAATTATAACATAAAGTGTAATTAGTGAAGCTAACTAACTAACTAATCTGTAACTAATCTGAAGATTAACAACTAATCAGTATTTACAATATTTACACATCCTAATAAAACTATGTCATATAAGTTTTTTCTTTTTCATATCAATGTTTATGGACGTTACTGATGAGGTGATATGACCGTTCCTTAAGATATACTCTTTTATCCTAACAATATTTGTGTGTCACAGGCCAAGATGGTTAAGAAATACCCTTGCAAGTACTCTAGCACTGCATTGATGTGCACAGCAGCAGCAATCCACTCAACAATTTATGCCCTTTTCACTGAGACAGATCCATCCAAATGGAAACTCGGTTGGAACATCAGGCTCCTTAGTGCTGTTTATACGGTAATTAAATTAATTAACATTGCACTTCAGTAATGTTGATGCATTTACCATTTGCGATTGATTAATTTTATTCTATCAATTTGCTTGTGCCTCCAGGGAGCTGTGGCCACTGGACTAATGGTTGTGGTTATGGCCTGGTGTGTTCGAATAAAAGGGCCATTATTTGTGTCAATTTTCAACCCTCTTTCGCTTGTGTTTGTGGCACTGATTGGCTCTTTGATCCTGAACGAAAAACTGCATATGGGAAGGTTAATTTATTAAATGCACTTACCTAGAGTAATTCTCTAATCAGGACTCTTGAATGCAGGACCATACTTAAACACCATTAAATTCATTTATTGGACTGAAATGATATGATAAAATTAATATCAGATGCTCTCACTACTTCTTTATATCTTCATGCAGAACATAAAGGATCGATCTATGTGTAAAGTATATAATATTTGTTTTCTCTTCTTCTGATGACAGCATTATAGGATCTGTTTTCATAATAATTGGTTTATACGCGGTGTTATGGGGAAAAGGCAGAGAGATGAAGAAGAAGACTGATCAACGAGCTTTAGATTTAGAATTCAAAAGCTGCAGTTCCGGCGTTTGAAATTCTGGAGACTGATAATATGACACAATCTGGTGATGATGATGATCAAGTTATTACTTGTAGTTCAGTGTTTGTAGTTCATAATGCTCAAGGCATTGAAGATAGGACTAGTATTGAGGCATCCATAGTTGCAGAGAATCAAAAATATTTAGAAGTGAGATTCAATTGTTCAATTTCACTTGACCGTGGAGCTATGATTTCGTAGTTTGTTTTGGTACCCTTATACAGTAATTAGAAAATGACCATCCGGTTATATTATATATTGTAATTTACATGTAGACAATTTGAAATTTTGTTAAAGATCTTTTGAAATTTACATGGATTAGTTATTCATCCATCTGTATTATATTACTAAGATTTTATCGAATGAATATATGACAATAATATGATTTGTTAACTCCAGGGGATTGGTCTAGCGATTAAGGAGGTTTGCTTCATTCCTTGAGTTCCTGATTCAAACTTTGAGGCCATTTATCACACTCTAACATACCTGATCCTTTGGGCTTGAAGGGTGTTCAATAGATTTCAGGTATTAGTTGAGGTGCGCACAAGCTGGTCCGGACAACCTAGTTACCAAAAAAAATTATTAGTAATAACAAATTATTCATTCCTTGAGTTCCTGATTCAAACTTTGAGGTCATTTATCACACTCTGACTTATCTGATCCTTTGAGCTTGAAGGGTGTTCAATAGACTCCAGATATTAGTTAAAGTACGCACAAGCTGACGCAGACACCCTAGTTACCCAAAAAAATTATTAATAATAGTAAAATGATGTGTTTATCTAAGTGTATAACAATATATGTTAATGGAGTAGAATGACTGGTTTGTGCTGTAACTCCCGTTAACTTTTTGAAAAATATTTGTTAATTGTTCGAGTTAAATATATAAAATTTGGATGTAGGGGAAATAAAAATTTAGTCCGTGAGGTTTGGGTTAACTAATTTTAGTCTTCTAAAATTTTTTAGTAATGTTTTGGTTACTGTCACTAACTACTTGGTTCATGTCGTTAGCAAACATAACTATTTTAGGGACCAAAATGTAACTGACAGAGACCATAACGTTATTAAAAAGTTCTACAAAACTAAAGTGTTACTTAAACCAAACCTTAGAACGGTATCGTTATTATCTTGGATGTATGACACATTGTAAGCACATTATTTAGAAACACATTATGAAAAGAAAAAAAAAAGGAACCGAAACACGTGACACTGTTCCATGTGAATTTTTCTCTAAAACTAGACTTTGGTTGACCCATATGAAAAGGAATTAATTCATAATAGAAAAAGGGAATTATTATAGGCAAAAAAAATCAATTTTGATTTCATTTAAACAAAGAGTAATTATAGGGATTCTCATTAATTATTTAAGTTGACACAAAATTGATAATAGGAAAATATGATTCATATGTTGGATATGATATATATTTCTCTTAACCTTGACAGGTTGTCTGCCTACAATGACTCATTCGGGGGTCCCAACAGGTTGGATCTGTGTTGGCGGGGTGGCGAGACTAGGCACTTCACGTCTACGAATGGTGTTGGATCGATAGAGGGTTTACAAAGTCCCAATTTAGGGTTTCTAGTTATGTCCTAATTCAAATTCGATTTTTACATATTTGGGAATAAAGTTGTGTTTGTCATTTTTACAAACTAGTAATTTTATATAACCCCAATGGTTGTAAAACTATCACATACCCCCTTTCCATTCGAGGTTGTTGACGCTCATGAGCTTGAAGATGGGACTAGTTTTGAGGCATCTATAGTTGCAAATATGGAGAATCACATATATTTAGGAGTGAAATTTAATTGTTTGGTTTTAATAGACCATGGAGCTATGATTTCGTAGTTAAATTTTTTAGCCTTGTAATTAGAAAATCATTCGATTATATTATATGATGTAGACAATTCAATGTTTCGCAAAAGAGTTTTGAAATTTACATGTATTAATTATTCACACATCTATGATATATACTAAGATTTTATTGAATGAATGATATAACAATATTATGATATGTTTATCTTAGTATATAAATTAATGTGGGTTTGACTTTTATTTTGACTCCCTTAAAAGGGGTTAAATAGTATTTTAATAGTTTGAATTACTTTGTGCGGTTTTGGGTTTTGGACCAAACTTTTTTATTGTTAAAAATTAATTGTCACCCAGTTTGAAAAGAAATTATTATAGGAAAAAAAGGAGATATCGATATTGATTTCATTTAAACAAAGAGTGATTATCGGGATTCTCATTAATTATATGAATAATAATATTTCAGGTACAATTTTAATATAGTTATTTTAAAAATAAATTAAAAGAAATTACATAACAAGTATTCAAAATTGTTACATCAATTTATATATTTATTACTAATACAGTAAAACCTCTCTGTAGTCATAATGGTGAGATTAATTAATTTTATCTTTATAGGAAAGTTATAACTTAATAGAGGTGTAGTTAAAAAAATTATTGTTTTGATTTATTATTTTATAAGTCATGTTTTAGTAATACAGTATTAGGATTTCAATTCATATTTTAGTAGTATTAGGATTTCAATTCAGCGCTTCAATTGCCTACTTTGAAATGGATAGAAGATCATGTGTTGGAACCAGCAAAGATAAGTGTCATTGATGGAACTGTAAATACAGTTGATGCATGATCAATTGATGTGAAATCATAAACAATTACCAATAGTTTTAAGCACTGCAAAATTAAGACCCCCGAACCTGATGTCGATGAATTGTAAGTTACAAATGAAGTGGATGAGGAGAATAAAAGAGTCATTGCAAAATTGAGTGATCAGATTCGACAACTTCTCTATACTAATCGAATGGATATTAATTTCTTCCTCGATCATCCAAATGAGCAACAAATTGTATATGTTTTAGCTAAAGAAGAAAATATTGCTGTAATTAGACAAGAAAAGAAAGAAAATAATCCTGAGGATAATGGTACAGAAATACAACAAGTTTCGCGCCTTGAGACTCTAAACATGTTTGAGAAGCTAAAAATATTTTGGCTTCAACAAGAAGGTGTCAATGCTAGCGAATTATTACGTATTCGCAAATTAAAATATGTGATAACAACTCTAAAGCATAAATTATTGTCCCAACAATTTTAGAAAAATATTTTATTTCATCTTAAACCTTTAATGTAACATAAAATATTTTTTTTGTAATATACATATAATTATTACTATGTTGAGATAATTTTCCTCAAGGCGAGAATTAAAAAAATTATGACTTATTACAATGTGGAGTTTATTCTTATTTATAACTATCCCAAATTTGGATTATAATTTTTATTACTATGCAGAGCTTATTCTTATATAGATATAAAATATTACTATAAAACCCCTGTATATATCACCATATATTTTATAAAAGAAAAATAAAAGAAGTATTTCTTATAGTAATAATAAAAATCATTATAGGGTGAACAACATCATCCATTAAAGACAATCAACAGTTAATAGTTAATTAAAATCCTTATAATTGTAAACATAACTACAAGAATTAATCAAACCTTAATTTATTACTTCAATAGTTCATCGAACCTGGATCTTTCAATATCTACAGCCTTCTTCTGTTGCTATTGGCATCAAACTGATTCATGTCAAAATGGAACTCAGGATTAAACTGAGAGGTATGTTGATGCTGCATTTGAGATGAGTTATTTTGTAGAACAGGAAACCGCTCAAAAGGCGGCAATGGCTGCAAACTTGAACCAAAGAAATTCACAGGCCTTGGATTTTCTAGCAATGCAGCCATTGGGTCATAGTAAATTGGTTTCACTGATTGAGTGTAAGTATTATATTGAGGTAGAGATAAGTCACCGCCGTTCATCATCATTAAATTCATCGAATTATCGAGAGGATGAAGATCGAACGGTCGCATTTGGAGAGCCTGATTGGTAGGATAATATGGAAGATTAATTTGCCTGTTATTAATTACTTCTACTCCTTCCATTTTATTGTTCTGAAACAAAACCTGAGCATTGTTGCAGCCGTCCATCAAAGCTTTTTCTTCCTTTAAAATTGCAATCTTTCTTCTAGCAACTTCAAGAATGGTGTCGAATTTGGCAAGAAGATGATTAAGTTGATCGTCGGAACAATTTTCTAAACGATCACTCCAGCCACAAGGGAACTTTGCTTCCAAATTATCCTTCCGAATTTTCTCAATTTTTTGTTCAAGTTTTATTCTCCGATTAGCGAAGAAATCAAACAAGTTTAGAGTTTTCATCTCGCGATCAGATAAAGTTGTTTTCTTTCTAAACAAATCGAGAACTTTCAGAAATTCCTCTCTTTTCTTCGGAAAAGTTTCCATCTCTGCCGGGCGATTGTTGAGCTTTGGCATATAGATTATCATGCACGTAGGAACTCCGCAAAGAGTTGCAAACTCCTGAATTTTCTTCTCCAATCCCTTCTTCCTTTTTTGATAAGTTATCATTCGAGACTTTTCTTTTTTAATCAGTTCCATTGTTAACTTTCCGCGGCCCATCGTTTGATCTACAGTGGTAAAATTTAGCCTAACCCAATTTAGAGAAATTATGGAGACAAACAGCTTGAAATCCTGAGAAATTGTCTCGAAGCATTTTTTTTGGTACAAAAAATATTGGTTAAAATAAAAACCCTATTCAACATAGGTTTGTCATTGATATGCATGAAAACAAATTAAAATTAGAGACTAAGAAGAACAATAATAAAGGAAAATTTACAGGAAAAATAAAGGCAAAAGCATTAAACAAACAAGTTTTTACTATAAATTAAGAGGATAATTAAGACTGAGGAAGTACCTTAAAGGTAATGGCTTCTCACAAGGCGACTTTGATCTGGAGCAAGAACGGTAATAATAATAATAATGGAGTTATTTGATTGACCTTTATAGAAGTATGGGATTGAGTTGCCATGAATTAATTCAAAGTTCTTCTTACAAATATGGAAAGCAAATAAAAAATATTCAATTTATTAATTACTTGCATTAATAAGAATCTTAAATAATCCTAATTTTACTTATTTGGCTTTTGAGTAAATAGGAAAGTGGTGGGAATATAAATTCATTATATATATATGTATTTGAAATTTTTTAAAATATTACACACTTTGATTAATTAATATTACCTTCTTATAGGAAATTTTATGCATTAAGGTCCTGCATTGAGTTAAACTTGTAAGAATATTGTTAGTTTATTTCAATGAAGAATAGACATTACGAAAATTTATTCTTTTTATAATTTTTCGTCAGTTTTATTAATCAATATTTTATAATTTTATGTGACATATTATAAGTCCTCACATTTTATTTTAGTGTTACTAATTTTAAGTTTTCTATTTTTTAAAAATAAATTTTTTTAAAAAAATGTGAACTTTTTTTCTGCTCCTATGTTGAGTTGGGCCGCCTGGGGTTTACACAAAATTTGAATCAAAGCCCAATGGTTCCTATCAGCTGTAGCTAGAAACCCAAGCCCATAAATTAAATTACATTTACAAGTAAAAAAAATAATAATAATAAGGCGCTCATGAGCTTGAAGATGGGACTAGTTTTGAGGCATCTATAGTTGCAAATATGGAGAACACTATATTTAGGATGAAATTTAATTGTTTGGTTTTAATAGACCATGGAGCTATGATTTCGTAGTTAAATTTTTAGCCTTGTAATTAGAAAATCATTCGATTATATTATATGATGTAGACAATTCAATGTTTCGCAAGAGTTTGGAAATTTACATGTATTAATTATTCACACATCTATGATTATACTAAGATTTTATTGAATGAATGATATAACAATATATGATATGTTTATCTTAGTATTAATTAATGTGGGTTTGACTTTTATTTTGACTCCCTTAAAAGGTTAAATAGTATTTAATAGTTTGAATTACTTTGTGCGGTTTTGGGTTTTGGACCAAACTTTTTTATTGTTAAAAATAATTGTCACCCAGTTTGAAAAGAAATATTATAGGAAAAAAAGGAGATATCGATATTGATTTCATTAAACAAAGAGTGATTATCGGGATTCTCATTAATTATATATAATAATATTTCAGGTACATTTTAATATAGTTTTTTAAAAATAATTAAAGAAATTACAACAAGTATTCAAAATTGTTACATCAATTTATATATTATTACTAATACAGTAAAACCTCTCTGTAGTCATAATGGTGGATTAATTTTTTATCTTTATAGGAAAGTTATAACTTAATAGAGGTGTGTTAAAAAAATTATTGTTTTGATTTATTATTTTATAAGTCAGTTTTTAGTAATACAGTATAGGATTTCAATTCATATTTTAGTAGTATTAGGATTTCATTCAGCGCTTCAATTGCCTACTTTGAAATGGATAGAAGATCATGTGTTGAACCAGCAAGATAAGTGTCATTGATGGAACTGAAATACAGTTGATGCATGATCAATTGTGAAATCATAAACATTACCATAGTTTTAAGCACTGCAAAATTAAGACCCCCGAACCTGATGTCGTGAATTGTAAGTTACAAATGAAGTGGATGAGGAGAATAAAAGATCATTGCAAAATTGAGTGATCAGATTCGACAACTTCTCTATAATCGAATGGATATAATTTCTTCCTCGATCATCCAAATGAGCAACAAATTGTATATGTTTTAGCTAAAGAGAAAATATTGCTGTAATTAGACAAGAAAAGAAAGAAATAATCCTGGAGATAATGGTACAGAAATACAACAAGTTTCGCGCCTTGAACTCTAAACATGTTTGAGAAGCTAAAAATATTTTGGCTTCACAAGAAGTGTCCTAATCAGTATTTACAATATTTACACATCCTAATAAAACTATGTCATATAAGTTTTTTCTTTTTCATATCAATGTTTATGGACGTTACTGATGAAGTGATATGACCGTTCCTTAAGAAATACTCTTTTATCCTAACAATATTTGTGTGTCACAGGCCAAAATGGTTAAGAAATACCCTTGCAAGTACTCTAGCACTGCATTGATGTGCACAGCAGCAGCAATCCAGGCAACAATTTATGCCCTTTTCACTGAGACAGATCCATCCAAATGGAAACTCGGTTGGAACATCAGGCTCCTTAGTGCTGTTTATAAGGTAATTAAATTAATTAACATTGCACTTCAGTAATGTTGATGCATTTACCATTTGCGATTGATTAATTTTATTCTATCAATTTGCTTGTGCCTCCAGGGAGCTGTGGCCACTGGATTAATGGTTGTAGTTATGGCCTGGTGTGTTCGAATAAAAGGGCCCTTATTTGTGTCAATTTTCAACCCTCTTTCGCTTGTGTTTGTGGCACTGATTGGCTCTTTGATCCTGAACGAAAAACTGCATATGGGAAGGTTAATTTATTAAATGCACTTACCTAGAGTAATTCTCTAATCAGGACTCTTGAATGCAGGACCATACTTTAACACCATTAAATTCATTTATTGGACTGAAATGATATGATAAAATTAATATCAGATGCTCTCACTACTTCTTTATATCTTCATGCAGAACATAAAGGATCGATCTATGTGTAAAGTATATAATATTTGTTTTCTCTTCTTCTGATGACAGCATTATAGGATCTGTTTTCATAATAATTGGTTTATACGCGGTGTTATGGGGAAAAGGCAGAGAGATGAAGAAGAAGACTGATCAACGAGCTTTAGATTTAGAATTCAAAAGCTGCAGTTCCGGCGTTTGAAATTCTGGAGACTGATAATATGACACAGTCTGGTGATGATGATGATGATCAAGTTATTACTTGTAGTTCAGTGTTTGTAGTTCATAATGCTCAAGGCATTGAAGATAGGACTAGTTTTGAGGCATCCATAGTTGCAGAGAATCAAAAATATTTAGAAGTGAGATTCAATTGTTCAATTTCACTTGACCGTGGAGCTATGATTTCGTAGTTTGTTTTGGTAGCCTTATACAGTAATTAGAAAATGACCATCCGGTTATATTGTATATTGTAATTTACATGTAGACAATTTGAAATTTTGTTAAAGATCTTTTGAAATTTACATGGATTAATTATTCATCCATCTATATTATATTACTAAGATTTTACCGAATGAATATATGACAATAATATGATGTGTTAACCCTAGGGGTTTGGTCTAGTAGTTAAAGAGATTTGCTTCATTCCTTGAGTAATTCAAACTTTGAGGTCATTTATCACATTGTGACTTACATGATTTTTTGGGTTTGAAGGATGTTCAATATATTTCAGGTATTAGTTAAAGTACGCACAAATTGGTCCGAACACTTCAATTACAAAAAAAATTAATAATAATAATAAAATGATGTGTTTATCTAAGTGTATAACAGTATATGTTAATGGAGTAGAATGACTGGTTGGTGCTGTAACTCCCGTTAACTTTTTGAAAAATATTTGTTAATTGTTTGAGTTAAATATATAAAATTTGGATTTAGGGGAAATAAAAATTTAGTCTGTGAGGTTTGGGTTAACTAATTTTAGTCTTCTAAAATTTTTTAGTAATGTTTTGGTTACTGTCACTAACGACTTGGTTCATGTCGTTAGCAAACATAACTATTTTAGGGACCAAAATGTAACTGACAGAGACCATAACGTTATTAAAAAGTTCTACAAAACTAAAGTGTTACTTAAACCAAACCTTAGAACGGTATCGTTATTATCTTGGATGTATGACACATTGTAAGCACATTATTTAGAAACACATTATGAAAAGAAAAAAAAAAGGAACCGAAACACGTGACACTGTTCCATGTGAATTTTTCTCTAAAACTAGACTTTGGTTGACCCATATGAAAAGGAATTAATTCATAATAGAAAAAGGGAATTATTATAGGCAAAAAAAATCAATTTTGATTTCATTTAAACAAAGAGTAATTATAGGGATTCTCATTAATTATTTAAGTTGACACAAAATTGATAATAGGAAAATATGATTCATATGTTGGATATGATATATATTTCTCTTAACCTTGACAGGTTGTCTGCCTACAATGACTCATTCGGGGGTCCCAACAGGTTGGATCTGTGTTGGCGGGGTGGCGAGACTAGGCACTTCACGTCTACGAATGGTGTTGGATCGATAGAGGGTTTACAAAGTCCCAATTTAGGGTTTCTAGTTATGTCCTAATTCAAATTCGATTTTTACATATTTGGGAATAAAGTTGTGTTTGTCATTTTTACAAACTAGTAATTTTATATAACCCCAATGGTTGTAAAACTATCACATACCCCCTTTCCATTCGAGGTTGTTGACGCTCATGAGCTTGAAGATGGGACTAGTTTTGAGGCATCTATAGTTGCAAATATGGAGAATCACATATATTTAGGAGTGAAATTTAATTGTTTGGTTTTAATAGACCATGGAGCTATGATTTCGTAGTTAAATTTTTTAGCCTTGTAATTAGAAAATCATTCGATTATATTATATGATGTAGACAATTCAATGTTTCGCAAAAGAGTTTTGAAATTTACATGTATTAATTATTCACACATCTATGATATATACTAAGATTTTATTGAATGAATGATATAACAATATTATGATATGTTTATCTTAGTATATAAATTAATGTGGGTTTGACTTTTATTTTGACTCCCTTAAAAGGGGTTAAATAGTATTTTAATAGTTTGAATTACTTTGTGCGGTTTTGGGTTTTGGACCAAACTTTTTTATTGTTAAAAATTAATTGTCACCCAGTTTGAAAAGAAATTATTATAGGAAAAAAAGGAGATATCAATATTGATTTCATTTAAACAAAGAGTGATTATCGGGATTCTCATTAATTATATGAATAATAATATTTCAGGTACAATTTTAATATAATTATTTTAAAAATAAATTAAAAGAAATTACATAACAAGTATGCAAAATTGTTACATCAATTTATATATTTATTACTAATACAGTAAAACCTCTTTATAGTCATAATGGTGGGATTAATTAATTTTATTATTATGAGAATGTTATAACTTAATAGAGGTGTAGTTACAAAAACTATTGTTTTAATTTATTATTTTATAAGTCATGTTTTAGTAATACAGTATTAGGATTTCAATTCAGCGCTTTAATTGCCTACTTTGAAATTGATAGAAGATCGTTCTTGGAACCAGCAAAGATAAGTTTCATTGATGGAACTGTAAATACAGTTGATGCATGGTCAATTGATGTGAAGCCACAGACAATTGCCAATAATTTTAAGCACTGCAAAATTAAGACCCTCGAACCCGATGTCGATGAATTGTAAGTTACAAATAAAGTGGATGAAGAGAATAAAAGAGTCGTTATAGAATTGAATGATCAGATTCGACAACTTCACTATACTAATCGAATGGATATTAATTTCTTCCCCCATCATCCAAATGAGCAACAAATTGTATATATTTTAACTAAAAAAGAAACTATTGCTGCAATTAGACAAGAAAAGAAATGAAATAATCTTGAGGATAATGGTACGAAAATACAAAAAGTTTCGTGCCATAAGACTCTAAACATGTTTGAGAAATTAAAAATATTTTGGCTTCAACAAGAAGGTGTCATGCTAGAGAATTATTACATATTCGCAAATTAAAATATATGGTAACAATTTTAAAACATAAATCATTGTCCCAACAATATTAAAAAAATATTTTATTTCACCTTAAACCTTTAATGTAAAATAATTTTTTTTTTTTTTTGTAATATACATATAATTATTACTATGTAGAGACAATTTTCCTTAAGGCGGGAATTAAAAAAATTATAACTTATTACAATATGGAGTTTATTCTTATTTATAACTATCCCAAATTTGAATTATATTTTTTTATGATTATATAGAGTTTATTCCTCTATAGAGTATCACTATAGAGGGGTTTTACTGCATATATCACCATATATTTTATAAAAGAAAAATAAAAGAAGTATTTCTTATAGTAATAATAAAAATCATTATAGGGTGAACAACATCATCCATTAAAGACAATCAACAGTTAATAATTGATTAAAATCCTTATAATTATCAACATAACTACAAGAATTAATCAAACCTTAATTTATTACTTCAATAGTTCATCGAACCTGGATCTTTCAATATCTACAGCCTTCTTCTCTTGCTATTGGCATCAAACTGATTCATGTCAAAATGGAACTCAGGATTAAACTGAGAGGTATGTTGATGCTGCATTTGAGATGAGTTATTTTGTAGAACAGGAAACCGCTCAAAAGGCGGCAATGGCTGCAAACTTGAACCAAAGAAATTCACAGGCCTTGGATTTTCTAGCAATGCAGCCATTGGGTCATAGTAAATTGGTTTCACTGATTGAGTGTAAGTATTATATTGAGGTAGAGATAAGTCACCGCCGTTCATCATCATTAAATTCATCGAATTATCGAGAGGATGAAGATCGAACGGTCGCATTTGGAGAGCCTGATTGGTAGGATAATATGGAAGATTAATTTGCCTGTTATTAATTACTTCTACTCCTTCCATTTTATTGTTCTGAAACAAAACCTGAGCATTGTTGCAGCCGTCCATCAAAGCTTTTTCTTCCTTTAAAATTGCAATCTTTCTTCTAGCAACTTCAAGAATGGTGTCGAATTTGGCAAGAAGATGATTAAGTTGATCGTCGGAACAATTTTCTAAACGATCACTCCAGCCACAAGGGAACTTTGCTTCCAAATTATCCTTCCGAATTTTCTCAATTTTTTGTTCAAGTTTTATTCTCCGATTAGCGAAGAAATCAAACAAGTTTAGAGTTTTCATCTCGCGATCAGATAAAGTTGTTTTCTTTCTAAACAAATCGAGAACTTTCAGAAATTCCTCTCTTTTCTTCGGAAAAGTTTCCATCTCTGCCGGGCGATTGTTGAGCTTTGGCATATAGATTATCATGCACGTAGGAACTCCGCAAAGAGTTGCAAACTCCTGAATTTTCTTCTCCAATCCCTTCTTCCTTTTTTGATAAGTTATCATTCGAGACTTTTCTTTTTTAATCAGTTCCATTGTTAACTTTCCGCGGCCCATCGTTTGATCTACAGTGGTAAAATTTAGCCTAACCCAATTTAGAGAAATTATGGAGACAAACAGCTTGAAATCCTGAGAAATTGTCTCGAAGCATTTTTTTTGGTACAAAAAATATTGGTTAAAATAAAAACCCTATTCAACATAGGTTTGTCATTGATATGCATGAAAACAAATTAAAATTAGAGACTAAGAAGAACAATAATAAAGGAAAATTTACAGGAAAAATAAAGGCAAAAGCATTAAACAAACAAGTTTTTACTATAAATTAAGAGGATAATTAAGACTGAGGAAGTACCTTAAAGGTAATGGCTTCTCACAAGGCGACTTTGATCTGGAGCAAGAACGGTAATAATAATAATAATGGAGTTATTTGATTGACCTTTATAGAAGTATGGGATTGAGTTGCCATGAATTAATTCAAAGTTCTTCTTACAAATATGGAAAGCAAATAAAAAATATTCAATTTATTAATTACTTGCATTAATAAGAATCTTAAATAATCCTAATTTTACTTATTTGGCTTTTGAGTAAATAGGAAAGTGGTGGGAATATAAATTCATTATATATATATGTATTTGAAATTTTTTAAAATATTACACACTTTGATTAATTAATATTACCTTCTTATAGGAAATTTTATGCATTAAGGTCCTGCATTGAGTTAAACTTGTAAGAATATTGTTAGTTTATTTCAATGAAGAATAGACATTACGAAAATTTATTCTTTTTATAATTTTTCGTCAGTTTTATTAATCAATATTTTATAATTTTATGTGACATATTATAAGTCCTCACATTTTATTTTAGTGTTACTAATTTTAAGTTTTCTATTTTTTAAAAATAAATTTTTTTAAAAAAATGTGAACTTTTTTTCTGCTCCTATGTTGAGTTGGGCCGCCTGGGGTTTACACAAAATTTGAATCAAAGCCCAATGGTTCCTATCAGCTGTGGCTAGAAACCCAAGCCCATAAATTAAATTACATTTACAAGTAAAAAAAATAATAATAATAATTGCCCAGAAACAGAATTAATATTTCTATTAAAAATATCATAAAATTTATAGCAATATTATAAATAGAGCAAAACAGCCTTACAATCCCCTTTTTTTTTTTTTTTTTTTTTTCGAAGTAAACAATGCTTATTGTTGTGAACTTGTTGAGAGATTTGTAATTATTGTATTTAAAAAAAAAAAACCTCATTTTTAATATATATTATTGAAAACAACAATTTTTTTTTTTTTTAATAATTACAAGTCTTTCAAAGATCATAATAATTTCTTGTAAAATAAAGGGTAGGGGTGGACATTGAAGTAGAAGTGGGAAGAAAATACTTCAATAATTAAAGCTAATGAAGATTTTAATTATGTAATTAAGTTTAAAATAATGGTGATGATGGAGTAACAGTCGCTAATTTGAGCTGATGATCTGGTTTCTCAGCTTGAGTTGGTAAGCAACTTTTCTCCTCCAATAGTTTTTGCTCTTTGCTCTTCCCCCATAATACACTATATAGACCTCCAATTAGCAATAATCCACCAAAAATCCTGCATAATTAAACAAGCGAAAGCTGATCAGATTATGAATTATCGGGTCGATACATAATATCAATCAATTAAAGTCAATCCAACGATTGCTAATTACAAGTGAACGATAAAATTACATACCTTCCTAAAGTAATAATCTCACATAAGAGAAATACAGAACTAATTATGGTGAAAATCAAAGTTAAGGGGGTTGACATGGCCAAGAACACTGGCCCTTTCTTCTCGATAATCCATGCTTGTAAGTAAAATGAAACCCCAGTCACCACAATTCCCTGTCAAAATTTGAAAACAAAGTTTATATAACATATGCATCTTTTTAAAATACAGAAAAATTAAGTTAGAAATTTGAAAGACTTACACAATAAACCACAGCGAGGAGTCTGAGATTCCAACCAAGAGCCCACTCATGAGGGTCTCTTACCAAAACAATGGCAATTACAAAAGATTGAACTGAGCTCATAAGGCATTGGAGAGTTGTAAAGAGAAGCTTTGAAGGGTAGCTTTTCAACACACGAACCTGCATGTTTCATGACACAATAATCAATTAATTTTAAATTAAATAATCAAATCAAACCAATTTTAATTGTATAACTAGCTAGAGGTGTTAAATTAATTAATTCATTACCTGCAATACAAGCCACAAGCCCCAACAAGTGTTGGAAGTGAGCATGAGGAAGCAACCCTTTATCCAAGTTTTGCCAGAATTCTGAGCATGACCCTCAACTTCATGGCTATTATGAAAATAAAAAATGTGAAGATGGCACGCAATTTTGAACTGGGGACCATTGTAAAAGGCCAGAGTGGCTGCACCGCCAGTGCAGATTAATATTCCTACAAGTTTCGCCACCCCTGGAATTGTCCTCAACTTCAACGCCTCCATCCTGTAACACAATATTAATTTTCATATGTTAAAGATTATTGCATAATTACCCATTTCTTAAATGAAAAATATATAATTTCATTTTTTTTTTTTTTTTTTTGATTATTGCATAATTACCCATTTCTTAAATGAAAAATATATAATTTCATTTTTTTTTTTTTTTTTAATAAAAATAGAGGGAGTGGTGCAAGATTTTGCAAAATCCATGATAATGAAGTTGATACTTTTAGATTTTTTTAATTTCTATCGTATTACAAGTTTGGCTTTATCTGTTTTGTATGATTTCAGAGTGTGGATCCTGTGCTTGTCTTTCCACGAGAGGCACAATTAATACACAGAACAGAAAATACAAGCTTCAATTAATTTTTCATGAAATCAAAGATAAAAAAAAAAAAGAAAAAGAAAATAAAGCCACTCTTTTAACACATGAAACACTGTAGACGATTAAATTTCAAATTTATGGGAAATTTATGATATTCTATATATACTTTTCAAATATATTTTTTTTCTTAGGTTAGATAAAAAAAGAATATTGCAATTAATAATATTATATATGTTCAATTAGGAACTGATTATTGTTTATATATATATATATATACAATCACATGCATTCTTTAATTAATTATCCTTGCGACTTTGAAAGCATTAGTATTAATTACCCAAGCTGATGATTTGCTTTATAATTAATCAACAAACAATAATGAAAGGTGTCCAGCTTAACTGTTTTTCCATTTTTCTTTTCTATGTTTAATTTTCTATCTTCTCTATGATTCCCTAAAAAGAGGTCTCACAAATCTTTGTCACCTCAATTAATTAATGCAACGATCGAGCAAGTGCTTACAGCACAAAAAGCTTTCCCTTTTTCTTTTCTTCAACCTCTTTCTCTATAAAAAAAGTCCATCGATCTTAATTTAATTACCAAGTTGAATATATATAATATACATGCACCTACAATTAAAAGAAAAAAAAAAACTTTTGGACTAACAACATATAATATCAATTCATTTATCTAATAAAAAACGCAAACCTCGTTAAATAATTTTAGTATATAGTTTACTAATACAACATAACATTAAAAGACAAAGGAATTTTGTTTCAGTCAAACTTTCTGGTATCAAACTGTATTTATTAGTCAATAGATATGCAAACAACATAATACTCAATTTCATGCTAAAGGTATAAGCAATGAAGGATCGATGTACAAGTTCAAACATGATGCTTCCCATGAAGAATTGCACAATTTAAAAACTCAACAAATTAAATTATCTTTAAAGTGGAAAGTGCTCAATTCATGTGTGAGTGTGAGCATATAGAGTTAAAAATATTTTATCTCTAACAAACAAGACACAAACTATCTTTCTCCGGGTCTCCTTCCCATGAAGGAATATCTAAACATGCGACTCACACACCATCACCACATGAAACAGTTTGGTTCTTTGCAGCATAATTTGGAATGACAATTCATAAATGAAAATCAAAGCTTAATTTAACTTACCCGAGAAGAACTGCCAAGAAGAAAGTTATGACAGGAAGACAATTTGTAGTTGCAGCAGCCAAAGTTGCAGAAGTGTAAATCAAAGCAATACCGTACAAGTCCAAGGTCAAAGTTATCCTGAAAATTTAAAAACATAAGGCTTGCATTAAGTAATTTTCTTCCAACTGTCGAGGTTGGTTTCTTGCTCTTTAAGTCGAAAAATGGATATGCATACCCAAATAACGAGAGCATAAAAATCTTGCAAAAGGTCACAAATGATAGAGGAGGAGCAGTTTTCCTGGTAGAACACAAAGAAATAAAAAAATCATAATTATGCAAGAAACTTAATTAATTAAATAATTAACATGGAAGTTTTGATTAATATTTACCACTCTATGAACATGGAGAGAGGGATTAAGAAGACAGTAGCAGCAGCTTGTCTGTAGAAGATGAACACAAAATTGTTCATACCGCCATTGAATGCCGCCTTGGAGAGCAAGAACATGCCTGCATAAATTGCTTGAACAAGAACCACAGCCAAGAAAGGCTTCTTTAACCTTTCCATTAGTTCTTAATTAAAATTTTCTTTGTGATTGATCAAAGAAACTAGTCTCACTCTCAAATAACAAAGTTAGAAGAACAATAATTGGCGAAGGTTTATATAAGTTCACTAAACCATGGGCAATGAAGAGAATACTCACTGAAAATTACAAGTTTTCTCCTATTGGGACGTGTGTGGTGAAGATGATAGGTTGCTTTACTATGAAGGGACCACTAATTTTTGCTTAGCTAGCCATCAAGTGATCTCTATTTATAGCCCATCCATCCATGCAAATGTTGAAAATGTTTTTTATAAAATGTATTTTGAAAGCAACACTTTGATGAATTGGTTCCCATTTTGACACCTTTTAAAGTATATACTCATTTGCTTTTTCTAGCTTGCTCCACTGTCCATTTCCCTGGAATTTCTCAGGTTAATTCTCTACACTGAAAAGTATTTTAATATCATATTCCAAATGAAAACAACGTGAGATTTAAGCAGAAGATTCAGGCTAGCTAGTATTCATACTGATTCAGAAATTTTTTTTGACTTGAATTTCTATTCAATCATATGTTTAATTCTAATCTAATTAAATGTGTAACACGTGTATATATATATATATATTTCGATTTTGAAAGTTAACCTTTTGATTAAGATGGATGATTAATTAACACCTACCCTAGCTCACATTATAAAAAGAATTTTTAAACTCTTAAACCTTAAATTAATATTAACCGTTTTAGGAACAGTCTTGTGTACTGCGCCATAAAGGAATTATTAAATCTTAAATTTATATGTTGGACCCTTACCTACTAATTGTTTAACGTTTTAGGTTAAATATTGGTTATATAATATACACTTTGCTTCATTCAAAATGTCACAGATTGGAGTTAAATAATTATCACAAAATAATTGGTTATCCCCATATCTCCGTACCATTGAGAGAACCACAATCACACAAAAGATAGACAAAAACAAATATTGTAAGACAAACAAAATACATTAGGATCGTTGTCGTCTTCTGATGGATCTTTACTGAACTTTTTATCATGTTTATAACTGTAATTAGAAAATCACCGTTGGGTAAAGAGACGAAAAGTGAACAGGAAAAAAATAGTTAATTAAATATATCACTTCATTTTAAATTAGTTTACTTAATAATTGTAATGGGTGAATTCATACGTGTAATTATCACTTGTCATTGCAGCAATGCCATCCCTTCACTCTCATCACAATTATTATTTTATGTATTCTTTATAAAAATCACAGACTGTTCTGTTCCTTGGGCCTGTCGGTTCTTTTGTGCTGGGGTAGTTTCCTTTTTAGAAAGTATTCTTTATTCTTTTATAAAATTACCACCCCCCAAAAAAAAAATCACAGACAATATTACTTTTATTATTCAATAATTCATTGACATATATATTAGATAATGTTCTAACAATATTCATCGACAGCTATACTAAATATTTAAAGTAGACGGTTCGAATCCATGAACAATAATTTCATATTCATGATAAGAAATTATTAAGAGAAAATTTCATAAATAATAAACTGCAAGTATTTGTATTTAACATAACAAATCTGTTTATAATTCAATGATGGATCTGGGAGAAACGGTGCTACGTTAATCTTGATATCTTGATACTTCCAGATATAATTTAATAGGAGCTTGGAGCACTAAGATCTTAATTAATTAATAGAACTTTTTTGGAGGTGATGTAAACGCATAATTTAATGAACAAAATCTGGGAAAGTAAAGAAATTCTCCTTTAGTTTCTGATATCCTTTTAATTGCGTCCACTATCATCTTCTTTAAGCAATTAATGACTTGTTTAATAAAAATTTCTCAATCAAGCATCACAGAAAGAACTTTACATATTCGAAGCTAAACATTCACCGACTTAATTTTAGAGGCTTCAAGAACAATAAAGAGACTTAATTTTTGTTCGTCGACATGTTGACCAAGAGTTTGTTAATGTATAATTTAGAGACCCTGGGATTCCCAAAAAAGAAAAAGTATGATTTTTGTTAATATTTTAATTTATTTTTGTTTGGTCTGTCTCGTTTCTTCAGTAATGGCATCACGTCTCATTTCCCACTTCCGCAAAAATAATATTATATTGAATAGAACAACCGATTCAATTATATAGAGCTAGGGAGGAGTTTAACTTGCGTAAAATGCAAAATGTACACTCAGACTGAAATGGGTAGAAACGATTTCTCTCGTTGATTCTCAATTTTATAATGTGATTTGGAAGCCTTAAGAAATGAGCGACCATTTTCACAGATTAATTATATCTGGTACAAGGGATTTAATCATTTGGTCAGTATGGTTGGTAGATTTGATCTATAGAGTAATTCTTTAATTAAGACGTTTTGATATTACTTATGTCGAATCATGTTTGTATATAATTAGATCCATGTCATTAGATTAAAATGACATTTTACTACTCAAATCTAATGATATATATCAGAATATCCTGATTAAAGAATTATTCTTGATTTAATATAAATGCTGATAAAAAGTGGAGAATGGATATTTTAAAAATATAGTATACTATATATTTGATTAAAAAGAATTGTAAATTCATTACGAGAGGGTTCTAGTGTCCAAATTCAGAGCAAGAGAACACAAATGAGAAGGTGTAAACATGGAATATGGTCCCCAAATCTTGATTGAAATGTCACAATTTTCAACTATAAATGTTCAATATCGATCAGTAATTCAACTAAAAATATAAACCACGTGATCTTCTGATTCACTACTACATTGAATCTATATGGTTTAACTGCGAGCTCAAGAGAGTGCATCGAGTCCAGTAAAAAGAAGCCGTATTTGGTCAAAAACCATGAGAAACTTAATTTGTTTTTGGTGCTGCAAATCACATGAACTGTTTGAGGATAGAAATTAAAATGTATACAGTCTTGACTTGAATTCTAAAGCGTCAAAAAGTTGGAAGTGAAGGTGGCTATGTACGACCCGTTTGGCTATAAGAAAGTTAAATGCATGTTTGCAATTTATATGCTTTAATTTTTTGTCATTATTGACCAATTAAGAAAGCAAATGTGTCCCTTCTCTTTATTAAGATATGCACGCTTGTGTGTTTTTAGTCACACAACTGGAATTGAGAGAGAGAGATATATATATTATTAACAAATATTATCTTATACCTAAAATGATGTTCCCATAAACCCTAAGGAGGTCAACGAGTACTCATTTTCTTAAGTTCCTGAGTTCAAATTTTGGGGTCATTTACTACAATAATATTGTGAGTTACGTAATTAACCACCACTGGGTAGCTTATATGTTAACTAAGATTTTTGGATATATTATTTAAAAGGTCTTAAGTTTGATTCACTTGGGTTGCTTATATGGTTGGCCATTGATGAGATTTACTTTGTTGTTAACTTCATTGAAATTAGTTGAGGTACGAGCAATCTAGCCTGGACTACTACATCTTCTTAAAGTGAACTTATTCCTTATTATTAATTTCTCATTGTTAAGAAATTTACACATGTTTCGGCACATTAATTTTTTTCTGATCAACAATTAAAAAATACATGAATAACCATCGTTTTAGAACTTGTTTTAAACTAAGAAGAAAGCTGCAAGTGGAATGCAAATTTATCATGAAAATGATACATGACATCCACATCAATATCTAGTTATATATTGCTTTCATTTTTAATCAAATAATGCATTTAAAAAGCAGTTTCTGCTTTCGGAGAAAGTCTTCAGTATATCAGGTATATTTACATTGAACGTCTTCCCAACAGGAAAAAGAAAGAAAAAATAGTGTACACATGTCTATTTGTTGTTGATTTAATAATTGACATGAGAATGACGTTACTTTTCCTACTTTACGATACGTTTGTAATTGCATGCAGGTTTTGATATGGCCTTCGATCATGCAAATATATACGTAGGTGTATATAATTGAAACCGGTGGTCCTCGATGAATATTTGCTTTTGAATTCCATTGCTATGTTACGTTGCTTTAGAAACAATGACAAGCCCTTGATTGGTTTGATTACAACTAGCTAGAAGTTGAGTTATCAACGTCTTCTTTCTTGCTTTTTCTGCCCCATCAAAAGATGTTAAGTATACATCAAAATGAATGAATAGTGAATCGCTGATCACATAACAAAAGCTAGAACAATTCAACTTTGATCTTATTATTTCGGAATACATCAGTTAGTTGTAAAGCAAGATCCCCTGATTGCAACACATTTATATCTTGATTTGTTTCTTTGTGATTTTGTGGTCTAGGTTAACCGTCCATACTTTGTGTTCAATCATTCATCGAAAGGCTCGTGGTTGCGTCGAAGCCATAAGAATGTAAGGATCTTCCTATGAAATAAGTTGACGAACATTGGCTAGTTCACTTCATGTTCTCATTTTTTACGTTGGCACTTACATGAAAAAATTATATACAAATTAACTATTTATATAAATTTCTAAAATGCAAATCTCGTTAACATATGACAAAAAAAAACAATTTACTGCTGTCAGAAAAAAAACTTAATTTAATTTTTGGCATCAAAAAAAAAAAAAAAAAAAAAAAAAAATAAGTTGTCTTTCAGGGGATTCTTCACATTAAAATTCTGGTCCTTTTTAAAAAATCCAACACATTCACATGTAAGAATTTTCATGTGCGTGTCATCTTGCAGATTTACGAAATGTTTATGGTTCTATAAAAACACCTAAAACAAAACGTAAGTGTCAAACAAGATTTTACGTGATTGAGTAGATCAAATGTTGAACGGTCGAATTACCCGGGTCGTCTTAAGAACATTTGTGACCCTAGCAAAAGTTACTTTTGGAGCCTTCTAATAATATAAGCAGATTTAAAAAAATTATTTCAAATTTATTTTTCTTACCTTTTGAGATGCAAAATCACTAAAGAGGTGGACGATGACTGACAGATAACGGAGTCAGTTGGTGGGGGGTTTTTTGGAGAGCAGATGCTGGGAAGTGATAGGTGGTGAAATGGGTGATTTCCAATGCTAGGATTGATCGGAAAGACTGAGAAGTCACGGCCCAAAGGTATTAGTGGTCGACAATTGGCAGAGTAAATGGAAAGTATGATAGGGGTTTTGGTGAGAAGGCAGAGGGAGAGATGGTGGTTTTGGGGAAGCCAACATGCCAAGTACATGCCGAAAAGACCGGAAAATGGTTGTCACACGCGTTGGAGCTAGGTTGCGAGATTCATAAAAAATGGCCAAATCGAGAGCTATCAGCTGGAAAAACACTAGGAAATGATAAAGTGATGGTTCCGATCGATTTTGGTGAAAAATTCAACCGAAATCAACTCCAAATGGCCGACGCCCGGAAGAGGGGTGGAGTGATTTATGTGAATGTTAAATTTTGGGATTGAATTGGGATGATTATGGATATGTATGACCATTTTAGCCTTTCATTATTAAGAAAATTTAAGTGCTGATTTAGGGGCCAGGTGTAAATTAAAATATATAAAACTAGAAGACAAACTTACCATTTCGTCAACTTGCACGGAATATATGTAAAAAGTTAATAATAAATTTGAGCCGTTTGGTTTTTTTTTTTTTTTTTAGGCCCCTTGATTGGCTAGATAAGAAATTATATACTTTTTATTTTTTTATTTTTGTAATGTATTAAAAAAATTGGCCCTTTCCGGCCTATTTTTTGGGGGCCCTAGGCAGTGCCTCACCTGCCTACCCCTTGAGCCGGCCCTGGAATTAACCGCTGGTTGACCTAAGAGTATGAGCAAGAAGTATCTCATATGATCTCCTAAGTTCGAGTCTCCATAATAGTAAAAGAACATAGAAGATCTAACATGATTTTCCAATATTCGAGTCTCCATACCCTTAATAGGGGTGTCTTGGAGCTCTTTTTATTAGTAATTCCAAGGCTCCCGAAGATTAATTAAAGTTCGTCAGTTGGTCTGATAAACCTCAGTCATACAAAAAAAAAAAAAAAAAAAAAAAAAAAAAAGGTCGAACGTTCTAATCATGTTGTATCAGTTCAGTATGAACCAGTCACAAAATAGATGTGTTTCAAGCCAGTAACTAATGGACATGATAGGACACCCCCCAAAAAAAACGCCAATGTTTAGCTAGCTAGTTGCCATTGTTGAAATATTGTCTTCTCTATTTCGCTTAATTTGAGAAAAAAAAAGGTACTAAAAGATAATCCTTATATCAGAAAGTAAACATTGGATTAATTATTTCAATCTTTTCATATATGGATTCTTAAGACTCAGTCAAAGAAATTATGTTCATTGCATGCGAGAAATTAATTGATTGATTGGACTCGAAAGCAATGAACAATCGTGCAATATTATTGTATTTACACATCATTCTCAATACAAAGAAAGCAAATGGATTTTGCCTACCCTTCGCTCACTTAGTATTATTATTTTGATTGATTTTATGACTTTTAAGCAAGCATATTGACAAGAATGTTCCATAGTTAAATTGATCTAATAATATTAATTATTAAAAACATGCTCTTTGTTAATTACTTCAGTTATTGAATGTTTTTATCATGATTTATCTCTATCAACAATAACAATAATTATATATGGTAATCTCCCAGTGGAACAAATGAGCCGGGTTAGGCGGGTCAACCCTAACCCGGTCCGTATTAGAGAGGGTTCAACCCAGACCGCCTTATAGGCGGGCTGGGTCATGCCAGCCCACAGGCGGGGGGTTTCTATATGGCAACCCCAAACCCGACGGTTGCTATTTGTTTGCATTAGCCAACCGGCGGTTGGCTTGGCCCAAAAAAAATAAAAAAATTAAAATTATTTTTTTCAATTTCCCCCATTTTTTTAATTCTTTTAATTAAACTATTATGATTGAACTCTTACAATAATTTTACACATAATATTAAACTATACTTCTAAATCTAAATATAAAATATATAAACTTCGTAATATTTGACATATGTTATTATTATTTTTAATGGTACGTAAAATAAAAAAAAAAATACTAAAGTCTTATCTCCAATTTCCATGTCTTGTATAATATAATTCATTCTTCTGCTAAATTTTCATCAATTGAATGAACAAATCTAATTTTTCTTATACTACAATTTTATTTATTAAAATTGAATTAATATTTGAAATGTTAAGAAAAAAAATTAATTTAATTGAATTATTGATATTTGAAAAGTTAACTAAAACAATTACATTATTCTTTATAAATTGTTAATTATTTATTTAAAAAGTTAAATAAATAAAACAAAATAAATAAAAAATAAAAAATAGGGCTAACCCGGCCCACCCGCAGCCTAACCCGGGGTAAGGGTTGGCGACCGGCTGGGCCAACATTTCCCAAAAATGGCAGGCCTAACCCGCCTGCCTTTGTTGCAGGCAAGTTAGGACCAACCCACCTAATTAAGTAACCCGTCGCAGGCCAGGCCGGGCCAGGCGGGTTACTTTTCCACCTCTCCCTATTACTTCATCGATTATTTAATGTCTCTAAAATTAAACAACTAATTAAAAGCTAGAAATATATTAAATAATAAATAGTTAATAATATATATCTCTTTGATGACATAAAAGTGATTAAAACATCACTTACAAAACATATATATTAATGTATTAAGAGGCATAGTGGGGATTTGACACAAAGGACACACTAGTTTTGTTCATAAAGTAATCATAAATAGTTAGTCACAAGTGTATTTTTCCATGAGAATTCTCTAAATACGCCTTTATCATATTTTTTTTTTTTAAAATAAAAATCTCTTTAAACTCTATTTAATACTGAAAATAATCCTACTTAATTAGGTTTAAGTAGGTATTTTATTCACTTTTCCCCAATTCCAAACCTAATTAATTCTTTTGTTTATACCTCTTCTTTCCAAGTTCAAATTTAAAACTTTTCTTCTTCAAATTTATATTCATTCCATTGTGTGGCTACTTTCTCCATAACTTTAGTAATATATTTTCATCAAAAAAGAAATATTTGAAATAAAAAATAAAATACTTCAGTGATTTAGAAAATTTTGAGTTAAGGTTTATGTAAAAATTAAAGGTTAAAAACTAAAACACAAATATAAAAGAGAGTATAAGTGTATTTAGAATTACACTATATAATTTTTAATAATTTTCATTAACCTTAAAATTATCAAAACAGAAAGATCATTTAAAGTGGGGACACAGATAAATTTGATGGAGGCTATAAATCACTTTTTATAAATAAAAATCATCAAAGGCCTAAGGCCGAAGTAATAAAGCCCAAAGCTCTATAAAATATACCAAGGCAAGAAAGGTTAGGTATGATAACGACTCACAAAACTAGAGATGGTAATTCTACCCCACCCCGTATAGGACAGGGATTCTTCGAAATAAGCGAGGACGGGGATAGATATCTCCCTACCCCTTACCTGCCCTATCCCCCCTTTAGGTATCAAAAATAACAAATTACCCCTAACAAAATGTGTTGTCAATGAATCCATGTTTATTTTAAGTGGCCACGAGTAATTAAGTAATTGCAACTATAGATGTAATAAACTCTAATCTCATCCCTATTCATTTTCCCTTTCGCTGCACATCTCCTGACGGCCACTCTCATTCTTTCTTCCCCCACCATCTCTCCTCTTCCTACTCCCACCAACAACCCTTCCCCACTACTTCATCTTTCCCTAGCCACCAATATGTTCTTCCCCTACCGCATCACCTCGCCAGCTCCACCAGCAACTCCATTTCTTTCTTCCTCGTTGTCTCACCTCCCCCAACCCTAACAAACCCGATAAGACTCTTTCGATCTTCCAAGATCGTCACGCTGACCTCAAGCAAGGCCCAACTATGGCCTAGAAAGAGAGAGCCACCCTTTAACCACCGATATTTTAAGTAAGTTTATTTCCAGTTAGTTTGTTTTTCAACTGTTGCTGTTAGATTTGTTGTATTTTTTTTGTTACGGTGGATTGAATTTGTTCTTGGAAGCAATGAATTGGTTGAAAGATATTTTTTTGGGTCAATTTTGATTTGTTGTGGTGGTGGTGACCTAGACTAAGTTCAAGGTGAGGTGGGGACGGGGGTCAATATTTCCTCGTGGAACGAGGACGGGGGTTCCTCGTCTTCCCTGTAGCAGGGATAATTACATAATCAATTAATTGGGACAGGGACAAGGATGAGGAAATCCAGCCCCACCCCGTTGCCATCCCTACACAAAATGCTAGTTCAACTCTATATGCACTTCATTTTGATAGTCACTTCGTATTCTCAAATACAGATTGATGAACTCAACATCAAAGAGGACACAATGGCAACCCTACCGACACCCTTTCTAACATTATATTTACTCTTTGTAGTAATATGGGAAGAACTCAGCTTAAAGAAATATGATATTCAAATTTCTGCTCAATAATAAAATAGTTAACCCTAAGGGGGCGTTTGGTTGGGGGTTATATAGGATTACTAAGGTTATGTTATCTTATATTATTTGATTACCACATTTGGTTATCAAGTAATATAAGATTTCTGTAATCTTCCAATACCAATAGTAGTTACTATTGCTAATATTGGAGATAATCTGATAACCTCTATTTTCTTAGGTATTATAAGATTACTTAGTTATCTTATTTTTGTTATAATTTTAGCCCTTACTAATAAAAATTTTGGACAATAATGCCCTTGTTTTAAAATCAATTTACATGAATCTACCTTTTACAATTTTACCCCAATTAATTAACTTTTTAAACAAAATTACCCTTGAATTCAAAACAAATTGCAGCCCCACCCCAACCACCTAGCGCTGTTGGTCCGTTGGCAACCACTGCCGATCGCCAGCAACTGGCAATCTAACGGCACACAGAAGGCGGGAATGGCCTCCTTAATAGCCTTGACAACCAAATCGATGCATCTGACTGAAACTGACCAACTTAGATCTAGTTTTTCTTGGCCAGATCTATCACGATATGGCCATTTCCGACTATATAGCTGGCCGAAATGGCCATCAACACATAACGCCATTTCCCGCCTTTCGTGCATCGTTGGTTTCCAACTGCCGGCAATCGACAGTGGCTGGTTGGTGGGGGTGCATTGTTGATTTTTCAAACTTTTATTATGGGGTTGCTTTTACTAAGTTTTTTAAATGTAGAGGGGTTAAAAATAATCTAAATAATAATATTAATTAGAGGATAATTCAGTAATTTAAATACATATTAACCAAATATTCCTCACAACCAAACATATAATATAACATACCCATCAATTTATTTCAACCAACTAAACACATTTTCCAAACATTCCCGTAATCTTCAAGTAATCTTATTTCCACTAATATAACATTCTCATAATACAACGTCCAAACCAAACACCACCCAAAGTAAGATTTTACCTGGTGTTATATCTATAGGTAGGGGTGGGCGGTTCGGTACCTACCCAAAATGTCGAAACTAGAACGGAACCTGTTGGTTCCAAGATTTGGAACTAGAATCGGAACCGACAGTTTCGGTTCTTAGCACCCAAAACCGGAACCTGTAACATCGGTTCCCATTCTAGGTACCCTAGACATTACTGTTACCCCCTAGAAGTTTAAAAAATGACAAAAAACTCCTTAAAATTTTACAAATACCAACCCCCCAACCCCACCCCACCACCCCCACCCCCCCCCCCCCCCCCCCCCCCCCCCCCCCCCCCCAAAGACATTACATGTTTAGATGAAAAAAGGAAAGAAATGAAAATTTGACATAGATTAATCAGTCAGATTAACTAAATAATAAGAAGTAAGACTTTACAGCTGCTGAGTTTTGCATCAACACTGATTTGACTAGTTTTTATTGACAGGAATAAGAAGTACTACATAGTCCTTGCAAATATACAAACATTAGGGATGGGTGTGGGTGGCTCGGGCAGGGACGTCATTCCCCGATATCTACCGCCATGTCCCGCCCCACCCCGTAGGGATCGAATCACTCTCATCCTCGTCCCAACCCAACCTAATGAATTGGGCTTCGCAAGGAAATTCCCCCCACAGGGATTTCATCCCCGAACGAGGATTTTTGCCTCGTAGGGATTGAAACTTTTTGCATGTTCCTACGAAAATAATTTTAAATAATTTTAATTATTTTAATTGTAAGAAACTAGCACGTTGGTAGGTACTATATTTGACAATTTGACTGTTTAATTTTAGTAGTTAATTCATTAAAAAGACAGAATTTAAGGTAAGAAAATATAAAACCAACAATTCAATCTTAATTTTTCATAAAATTAATATAATTAAATTCAATCTTAACATAATTTACTAGGTAAATTGATTACTTATTTAATTGTATGAAGGATTAGCTGCTTAGGCTTAATCAACCCTGTTAATTAAATAATTTTTCATAAAATAAATATATCTATATCTAATCTTAACATAATTTATTAGGTAAATTGATTAATTATTCAATTGTATGAAGGCTTAAGCTTAATTAGCCTTGTTAATTAATTAATTATTTAAAAAATTAATATAACTAAATTCAATCTTAACATAATTTACTAAGTAAATTGATGAATTAATTCATAAAACACTATCTTCACTACAACTAATAAAATTAGTCTATTTGTGAAAGGGACAAATCTCATTATCCCAAGTTCCCAATATTGATTAAGTTTAACATCATATTTAATTGATCAATTAATTAATTACAAGGATAATTAAATTTGTGTAATTTGTAAGTCGTTAATCAATTGTGTATATTCTTATATTGGTTTGGTAAATTGTAATAGACTAATCAAATTTATTTTTGGGTCATGTATTATTATTTTGTAAAATTCACAAAGTAATAATACATATATTTAATTATTAGATTTCCTCGTTTAAATTATATTTTCTATAAATTTAATACAAACATTAAAAAGTATTATAAAAGTAAATATCATAAATTTAGATATATTACTTAAAACCATGATTTAAACTCTAACTTTATATACAATCTCGGAAAGGAAAAAAGAAATTCTCAATAAAAAAAGGCGGGCCGGGGTTGAGGTCTGGGGCGGGGATTGCACAATCCCCTCCCTGGCCCGTCCCCGAGAGTAGGGATTTTTCTGAGGATCATCCCCGGTCCTATCCTCGATATCTTTGAGGATTCCCCGCCCCATTCGGGCTAGGTCGGGCCAGGGCAAACGCCTATCCCTACAAACACAATCATAATTTGGATGGCTTGATGGTGGAGTCACTTTTAAGATTAGGATTAAGCAGTGAAGTTAAATTTCTATGATAATGATGGTGGTGTTAGTAAACTATTTGACTAGATCATTGTGAGATACTTTTAAAGAACTTATTGATCCAAATATTGGACAACTGCTACCCATTCAAATTGCTTAAAAAATGTTTCAAATTAATGTTCATTCCATTAGGAATAAAGCAACATGAATTGCTTTTGCGACCGCACTTATAAGCATTTGGGAATAAATATTTGTGTGACTAGGCCCACGCACACGCGGCCTTTCATTGTTCAATTCCTAAATAAAAAGTTTTGAAGTATCAAATGCAATCAATGTGGCATCTATAGTCTATAGTTCATGAATAAATATAGAGCAGCCTTCTAATATCTATTGTTGTTGTTGTGAGAAAAGAAAGCAGATTTTGAACGAAGTTTCTTCAATTTTGCATTTAGGTGTGAGTCAAATTGGGTATTTTAGTTTGACGAATTTAAATTTTAATTGTAAAATTTCATATAATCCCCCTAGATTTATATGTTATTTATGTAAGTTTTGATTCCCAAGTACCAGTCAGTTCATACCAGGTGGAACCGAAACTGGAATCTCACAATGTCGATTCCAGTTTTTTGGAACCAAACCTACCTGTGATAGCCGATTCCGAGTAGGAACTAGAACCGGACCCCGGGTGACAGCCGGTTCCGGGTAGGAACTAGAATCGGACCCCGGGTGCCTGCCAATTCTGGTTCCGACTTGTTCTTTTGCACACCCCTACTTATAGGTCACTTATATAATGTTTTAATTTTTGTTTCATTTTCCTTCTTAGGGCTGATAGATTTATGTGGATGAAACATCAAGCTTATCTATATCATAATTGGGTTATTTTATTTTTTTTATTTTTTATTTTTTTAGCATGGAGTAATAAATCCAAAAACTTTGATCAATCTACATCTTTACATTGAATATAAACATTTAAATTATCTTATTGTACGACAAATCGATAGCTTACCAACACCACATGAGATTCTCTCACAACCCGATTTATTGAGTTAGTAACATTATCGAATCGATATTTAATCTTTCCCTATATGCTACTAAAAACAAGAAGAAATTAATTAAGTCATACTAAAATGGGCATCTCTTGGGCCTAAATCACACCACCAAATTTAGACCAAACTCGACCCGACTGGCCCAACTTGGCATGGCCCAAATTCATACCTAGAGGTGGCACGCGCCGACACGACCCACAATTTTTTTTGGCCTACCATGAAAATTTTGCACCAGCCATCGCTATGGGCCATGTGGGTCGTGTCGTGGGCTTAGGTTTTAGCACATGGGCAGGCATAACACAACCCACAAATTAAAAAAAATAAAAAAATTAATATTTTTTTAGAAAAGCCTATGCGACATGTGGGTTGGCCCACGAAGGCATGGCATGGCACGGCCTAGGGCCATGGGCCTTAAGTTTGATTCTTTGGCACGGCACGACATGACCACATTTTTGTGACTCGTGAAAATTTGGCCTAGCACGACTCACCTACCGCCACTCTATCATACCCATCGCGAGTAAAGCTACAGTTACATCACACTCCTACCATTCTCTTACCCATGACATGGCAAATGATGTGGTGTGCCACCTCAAATGTCATGCTAGCGAGTTGCCACGTCACCCCCAAAATGTTAAAAAAAAAAAAAAAAAAAAAATTGCTGCCACAAATTTCAAATGCAACTTTTCCTAAAACAAAACCGTAAACAGTTTCAATTTCCCTCAAAAACAAACCCAGCACAATTTCTCCGTAAATTTCTTTCAATCTTGAAAACCATAGCCAGCTGATCACACCCGACCAGGACGTCGCCCTCACCATCCCAAACTGGTTTCACTTAAATATCCTTTCACTACCACCACCAATCTCAGTCGCCGCCCAACAAACGTAGCATTCCACGTCGGCTGAGTTCGACATCATTTGTGTGTTCTTGTCATGTATTTGTCGAATTTGCAGGCTGTTGGGGGCTTTCGACAATATATGGTGGCCTAACATGGCAAAAACATAAAGGAAAGATGAGTTAGCACTTCTTCAGCTGTGGTAAGAGACTACTCAAATTTAGGAAGATTAAATTATATTCAATTGGTTAGTAGCCATGCCGTTCTAAGACAAATTGAGGCACAAACTTGCAGCCATTAGTTGCACAAAGGTGAGAATAGACTTGTCAATGGTAGTTGCATGAAAATTGATATGGTTCAAATCCATGTGACTTGTCTATGTCAGAGGGGCAACCGCTATCAATGAAAAATTCCTACTCAACTAAGCCATTATGTTTTTCTGATTATTCTTGAGCTCTTGTTGCATTGTAAAGAATCTACCCATAACTTTTCGAAATTGTTGCGAAGTTTCCCCATGAACAAATTGTTTTACCTCGATAGCGCTATACTTTTCTTTCCCATTGCAATAAAATATGTTATGGTTTGTGTTATCAGGTGGGTTGCCTGCTTGTACTTTCTAGTAAATATGTTGTAGATAAAGGACAAATTGAATGTTATGAACTTTACTGAAGCATAACTACTTTGTGAAATCAGGAACAACAGGAGTTGAATGTTTGTTTTTTTGGTGAGGGAAGACAGATCATAGGAAGAACTGCAGATTGTATTTGAACTGGATTGTTGATGGAATACAAGATTAACATGCTTATTGATTCGTTTGGAGTTTGTTTGGAATGGATGGCAACATGTTGCTTTGTCTTTGAAGACCTTCAATGAGAGAATTGATGTAATTGAGACAAGTTATACATAGTTGATTAGATTTGATGTTCAGCTTGGCAGTAGCTTAACTACCCTTTTTTTTTTTTTTTTTATGGCCTACAATATCTGGTTAATTGGAAGATAACTGATGTGTTCACATTCCGTTTATTTAATTGTTGGTTACTGGTTGGATTTGTCACATTATGTATTTTTTTTTTTTTAATGCTAGTAATTGCAGTGTTGTTGGATGGTAGTAATTCTAGTTTATACCAATTGCTTATTAGGACTGTAAACGAGCCGAGCCGGTCGCGAGTCGGCTCGGCTCGGCCGATAAAAGCTCGTTAGAGTCGGCTCGATAGGCTCGGTTCGACTCGATCGAACTCGATTCGTTAACCGAGTCGAGTTCGAACACAGTGAAGCTCGGTCGTGGGCTCGCGAGCCGGCTTGGCTAGTGGGCTCGCGAGCCTGGCTTAGCTCGTGGGCTGCGAGCCAGGTACGGCTCGATTAAGCACTATACTTCACAGGGGTTTTGCTGTTTTTTAAACTATAGTATTAGTATTAAATGCTATTTTATAGTGAAAAAAGTTTTAAAAAATGACAGTTTCCCCCCAAAGTGCAAATTTCAATAAAACGATATTGCAAACAGAGCTTCAATTTCAGTTCTTGCCCTAAATCCCAAATACCCGAAATCCCAAATAGCGAACCAAACACTCTGAAATCGGTATCTCCGCACCATCTCCGGTCTCGACAACCGGAAAAGGAGGCCCACCACTCTGAAACTTCCAGGTTTATTTTATGCTTTAGAGAAGTGAAAATGATGTACCGCAAATATGTTCGATGAGTTGGTGGATGCATTTGCTATAAATTCATTCTTGCTTTACAGATGAATCAATTCCAATCAGACTATGTGAAGTATTACTTGAACTTGTTCTAGTTGATGAAGAGGACCGTCGGTATTTTAAGCAGTAGGAAATTACAATTTATTGGCTTCTAGAAACTTCTAAATTGTTGCACATGAAATCGGCATTTCATCCTTGTGAGAAGAGAAATAATATTAGCTGCTTCATAAAACCTTGTTAATCTTGAAAGTTGAGGATGCAAATTGCTGGAACGGGATTGTGGTTCATACAATGGTTGTATACTTCACTTTGAAATTCCATTTTTGACTCTTGAGTTTCTTGTCTGTATATATGTACTCTGTGTATATAGTACATACAGTGGACATATGCTGCTTAAACACTGAAGAGTCTGCCAATATTGAATTTTTTGGTTGATTATCTTTGTCACTGATTGAACTGATTAGGTTGAATAAAATTTATGATTGTCTTAATAACTCTCGGGTTCTGGTTGTGATGTTTTTTGAGTGTACTTATGTACTTGGTTGTCTCTTCATTGGATTGGTAAATGGTATTATGGTATTGGTTGATTATCTTTGTCACTGATTGAATTGTAGGTTGAATCCAATTTATGATTGTCTTAATAAATTTCCGGTGCTGGTTGGTGATGTTTTTGGAGTTACTCATGTACTTGGTTGTCTCTTCTTGGATTGGTAAATGGTAATTATGGTATAAGATTGTAGCCCTCAAGTATAGCTGTGAAAAAAATACGGGCAATTTTCTCAATTATGCTGTGAATTCAGAAACAAGTTAGCGTAATCAGTCAGAGTTTTCAATTGAGGATGTTTCCACTGATTTATGCATTTCTCATCTTTTTTTTGGCATGCATGAGATGTTTTGAATGCACTTTGTAGGTTATATGAGGATTTTCAAATGTGCAGAAATATATGTTATGCGATACATTTATGACAACATATTTGCTCTTTGAGTTGTTCGTTTACATTTGATTCTACTAAATGGTTTGCAAATGTCGGTGTGATTTTGTTTTGCTGTATGGATTTATTTAATAATTATCACGACATAATTACTAGTATAGGTGCTCTAGGTGTTTCTTTCATCATAGCATCTCTCTCTCTCTCTTGTATCTCTCTCTCTCTGTCTCTCTCTTTCTATTATATATATATATACATACATACATAATATATGTATGTAATGTACATATATATGTATGTAATCTATATTGTATACATACTATATATCATTACATATATGTGTGTATATATATATATACATACATATATATGTGTATATATATATGTATACATACATACTGTGTGGTATGTATATATATAATATATATATATTATATATATATATATATATATAAGTTGCATTGATTGAAGAAACCATTTTGGGTATATATTTTTGTAAAATGAATATATTATGTCAATATATGTTATTTTAACTTTATGATATGTCTAACGATAGCGGTAATTCATTTTTCAATTGTAGGTATGGCATCGCAGACAGTTCTTCAGCACCCCTACATTGGATGACGTCGACGATTGTGTTATGGTAAGAGCAGTTGATCGGCGTAACATTTATGGAAGCACAGGTGGTACCGAGCAAAGTGTGAGTAGCCCGAAAATGTTGAGAATGACAATCAACTAGAGAGGAAGAGAGAGCGAAAACATCAGTTGTTGTGGTCAGAATTTACGGAGGTGGTTTCCCTGGTGGTATAAGGAGGGAGAGTGCATTCATTGTAAAAAAAGTTGAAAATCACTGCCAGAGGAAGCACAACACAATTCAACAGACATTTGAAAAGGTGTGCAAAGAGAACAGCTCACTTGAGGCAACAACAATAAATCCCCCATTCTAATTCTCAGGGTGGCTTAAGTCCTGCCTGCTTACGGGGCCAATTCAGTATGTTGAAGATGAGGGAATTTATGCACATCGGGTGCTGATGCATGAGCATCCATTTTCTATTGTGGAGGAAGAGGGGTGAACAAATTGATGAAGTACGGGATTCCTGAATGGACTCCAATATCCCGTAATACTTGTAAGAATGATTGTATGAAAGTGTTTGAAAGTGAGAGACAGAAGTGCTGACCTATTGAAGGGTGTTAGGAAGATAAGTCTGACCACAGATCTATGGCCAGGCAACCAGAGGATGGAATACATGGTTTTGATTGGGCATTGGATTGATGATCATTGGAAGTTTAATGACGGTATTGAACTTATTCATTTCCTCCTCCCCATTCTGGTGTTGCCATTGCTGATGCAATTTTCAAGTGTTTGTGGATTGGAGAATTGAAGCTAAGGTCCACACGATACGTTGGATAATGCTTAAGCAATGATGTGCAGTAAAAGTGTTGAAAGATAATTTCTAAGCTATGGGGAAGCTCATATGTGGGGGCAAGATGTTTCATGTGAGGTGTTGTGCACATATCTTGAACCTGGTTGTTCAAGATGGTCTTCATCAGATTAGAACACTTATTGAGGACATCCGTGATACCGTGTCGTATATCAATTCATCGGAGAGTAGACTAAAGGTGTTTAGAGATTGTTCAACACAGCCGATTGCCATCTCGCAAGCTTATTCTTGATTGCAAAACGCGATGGAATTCAACATAGATATGTTGACAACGGCAATGCAATTAGGCGTGTTTTCCCTTGTTTGAAGGGAGGGATTTGAGTTATCATTATTGTCCCAGGAGGAAGATTGAGACAAAGTTGAGAAAATTTGTCCTATTTTGAAGGTGTTTAGTGCTAGTCGAACTGATACGGGAGTGATTATCCGACGTAAATTGTTTCTAAAACAAGTTTGTACAATAAAAATTATGTTGGATAATAAGAGTCGGGATGGAGATCAGTTTATACAGACCATGATTTGGAAAATGAAAGAAAAGTTTGACAAATATTGGGAGAATGATCTACTGAGGGTGTGGCTGCTATCTTAGATCCAGAGAGATGAGGGTAATTGAATGGGCGTTCCTAAGATGTATCCTCAGGCTGAATCGCGGGCAAATATGGATGTTGTTCGAGATGCCTTGTATGAGGTATATAGGGAGTATGTTGATGCCAGTAAAGCATCGACAGCCGCCGCTTCTGCATCTACAGGGGGGGCAGTTCAAGAGGTGGGGAGGGGTCAGGGGCAGCGGTAGAGATGGCGGATGATTGGGATGATTTTAGTGGATGGGGTTGAGACGGTTGAGCCAACGAATCAGAGTTAGACTGTTACTGGGAGAGGGATGCCATAAATGTGTTGGGGACGCTACGACATTTGATGCTTTTACCTGGTGGAAGGCTAATTCAACAAAGTTCCCTATTGTCTACCATGGCTCGTGGCAATTAGCCATTCCTATTACTACGGTTGCTTCTGAGTCTACTTCAGCACCGACAGTAGGGTTGACACGTACCGACGTCGTTGGCTCCCAACACGGTGGAGTGCTCTTATGTGGATGTGATTGGAGCAAGACATTGAATGGGGTGAAGAAAGGATGTAAAGTAGGTTACATACTTATATGAATATTGTTTTTATTAAATTAGTTATTACTTTATATTTATACTAACTAAACTTCAATTACTCCTCTTTGTCATTTTCAGGAAGAGTAGCAACCGTTGGAGATCAACCTCCTATCCCATAAGTTCCTGGGATTCGTGCATGGTTTGGCTGTGTAGGAGGCATGCATAGGTAAAACTTTTATTTCTTTTGTCTTGTTTCAGATTTACATATTTTTTCTTGTATGTTCCTTAAAAAATACTTATTAAAGAACATTTTCTAGAGGTAGGGGGAAATTGTGGTTTTCATCGAAGATAGGCCTACTGCAGACTACTGGTGAATAGTGATTTTGATTGGTGGATTGTATATGTACTCCTAAGAATGTTATTTGCATATATTCAGAACTGTTTTTTGATTTCGTAAGGTAATAGACATTTGTAATGTTCGAAACTGTCATGGTTAATTCAACATTGGATGTAAATATGAAATGTTGTACGCAGGTAAATTGCTGTAAAAAAGGGGAACTTGGCTCGATCAACCAGATAAATGGTGGTTTGATCGAGCCTTATCGAGCTCGATAAGGCTGGGAGCTCGCTATCAAGCCGGCTCGAGCTCGAGCTCGAGTCTCAATTTTGAGGCCGTCAGGCTCGAGCTCGAGCTCAAGTCTCTTTTGAGGCTGTCAGGCTCGAGCTCGAACCGAGCTCGACACTGTGTAAATGAGCCGAGCTCGATAAGCCAAAAGCTCGACTCGGCTCGGCTCGTTTACACCCCTAGCTTATTTCCACCATAATATGACTTCAATTACCTGCCCGACAATTACAAATGGCTCAATTTTTTGTCTGAAACTGTTAGGATTATTTTAGAATTAGGATAATTATGTTAAGTCTTTATAGTTATCTTTTATATATATAAGTTTTTTATAACTATCATTTATAATTAGCATATCTATATATGATAGAATATGTTATCTTATTAATTAGATAGAATATCTTATTAGATTTGAATTAAACAATTAAAGTCCTGAGGAGTCATTAGAGTCAAGAGTAAAGCTATTTAATAGCCTAATTCTAGATTGTGGTTATCAATAAAGAATTTTGTCTAAATTTCTCTATCTCTTGTTCTTGGAGTCTCTGCTCCTCATATAAACAGATCTTATCCAAACCCATCATTGGTGCTCTCGTTCCATTCCGTGTCTGACCCTTCTCGCCTAATGGTTCTGGAAGAACTTGTCTCTCAACATGGAGCCAGTTGGACGCTCAAGAGGCCAAACTTGACTCCCTAGAGGGTCTTTTGATGGCTATTACACAAAACTGACTGCCATTGACGCCAAGTTAGAACAAGAACGAAGACAAAAAGAGCTCATGGAGGACAATGATGCAAATGGCGATGGTACTCCCCCGCCAAACTTGAGTTCTCATTCTTCTGGGTCTGCACCACCTTTTAAGCCTTTTCGATTGGAGATGCCCTGCTTTGATGGCACGAAATTGTAACTCACGACCTTCTCCCTAGAAACCAAAGTCATTCTCAAGTGGGCCCCATCAACCATTCTATCTATTATGTCGCGGTTGTTGTCAGCCACAAGTCTACTGTTGACCTTCCCTTGGTCCCTCTGCGTCAGAATAACAACAATCCTCCACCACTACTACCAGCCTTCACCAAGCCTCCCACGCGTTCCGATCTCTCTATGATGTCACTATCTGGCATCGTGTTGGCTCACGACAAAGGAACAAGCGACTTCTTTATCGTGCTGATTTTTTACCCGGGTGGTGGAACTTTTGTCATCTCTTTATTGCCTTGGAATTCATTTGCGTCTATGATTTCTTATGGTGCAATATCTTGCAACCTTAAGGACAAGATTGAACCAAAGGGGAAGGCAATGTTAGGATTATTTTAGAATTAGGATAATTATGTTAAGTCTTTTATAGTTATCTTTTATAATTATATTAAGTCTTTTATAACTATCATTTATAATTATGTTATTATCTTATTAGGATAGAATTAGGATCATCTTATTAATTAGATAGAATATATTATTAGATTTGAATTAAACAATTAGAGTCCTTTTGGGAGTCATTAGAGTCAAGTATCAGGCTATATAATAGCTTAATTCTAGATTGTGGTTATCAATAAAGAATTTTGTCTCTCTTGTTCTTGGAGGTCTCCGTTCCTTATATAAACAAATCATATCACAAACCTTATCAGAAACTTAAAATGAAAAATACATTAGATGAACCATAGCCGCAGCATTGTCATTCAACATTAATTTGTTCAATTGCATACGTTACAAATGGCTCAATTGCATTATAAAAACTTGTACATAACATACATTACAGCAGCGAGAATATAAAGTGATGAACTTGCTGTTTTGATCAGTATCAATTCTATCCTCCGATGAATATGTCGATTTATTTTTTGTGGCATATGTTATCAAATTGATCCTGGTCGTCCTCTTCCAATGTTTTCTCCTGCTGAAGATTTACGACACTCCGAATAATTCATTGACATCAAATGAACTAGTTAACAAACAAAATTTCAAAAGTATAGTCGTCATACAATTGATTTTTTCAAGTAACAAAAGAAAATAATAAATAAATGAAGTACCAAAAACCAATCACCATGATATAAGAAAATTTAAATTTTACTCTCTAAATATTTGTTTCACGGGCAAATCAAAACTATTAGGCACATGCTTTGATCAAATATAAATCTTGGACTTATGTTGAATAGGTAGGTGCATGAATCAATGAGATGAATTTGTTCAATTTTAATGGGACCAATTCAAGAAACTTTCACCAGGATTGATCTCTAAACAATTACTCTCATTGACATTTATCAAATCTGATGTTGTTATGCCTAAAGAACGCAAGGCTAACGTAAGGTCCAGTAAGCGTACAAAAGTCAGAGCCTGGGTACACCCGCAGCCGAGTCACGTGAGGAAATGAGCAGCATGCTTTTGTCAGAATAGTGGGAGCGTGCCAGGCCAGCCAGAAGTTGTGGTGATCCCACGTGTCCAATTCCTACGCCAAATCGCGTAAATCACTCTAGAAGGTGGGCAATGTGACATAAAGAAGGATTTGCACGGATAATCCCACCAATTCACAGATTCAGTAATGATAACCTTAATCCATCCCACTATAAATTGAGAGCTTCTCTCTCATTTAAGGGATTAGTTACTCTCTCTCAAGAATATATAGCACTCTCTCTCTTGTACTATCATTTGTAAGTCAGTCCGCTAAAGCGACCTGACCCCTATCATTAATACAAACATCAGTAGACGTAGGACTTGCTTCCTTAGCATCCGAACCACTTTAAAAGTTGTTCCCATTGCATTTACTCTCATTTTTTCTTGCATTCACGTGTGTCTTCTGAGCCAGCTTAGCATTTCACACGTGCGTTTCGTTGGTGTCAAAAGCACGCATCAACAGATGCCAATAATTCAAATCTAACCAATAACCATGCCCCATAACTAAATCAAAATCCTTGTTCCCAAATAGGCCACCAATTAGTACCATTGAAAGAGTCTCTTCGACACCCAAGTTACCAGCCACTGGCACTCCTACAAAAAAGCTAGTTAGACCTTTTAAACTAAACGACATATTTCATTACTAGCGTTTCAATTCGAACACCCAATTCCTATCAAACCAGAAAAATGATACACATATAAACACATTAATTAACCAGAGCAAACACCAGATTAGAACTTGAGTTTTGTTTAAGGGGTGGTGGTGCGGTGGATAGCGGTTGAGATTGTCATCAAAATTCCGATATCGCTTAAAAATCCATTCAATATCATTGATAGGCCATTGATTACAAAATAAGCATTCCATTTTAGAAAATCGGATAGTTGACGACCTGGTGCGACTCGGCAGGCACTCGTCAAACTCAGCCGACATGGAATAGCTACTTTTGTCGGTGGACGGCGGCTGAGATTCACGATGGTAGTGAAAGAGGAATATTTGAAGTGAAACCAATTTGGGATGGTGGACGACGGCGACCTAGTCAAGGTGTGATCGGAGAATGTAGTGCCTATGGTTTTCAAGATTTAAAGGAAATTTGGGGAGAAATTGTGCTAGGTTTGTTTTTAGGGAAATTGAAATTGATTTAGGGTTTTGTTTTAGGAAAAGTTGCAGAGGAAATTTAACTCTTCGGACCTCCCAAGTTTGCATTTAAATAAATGACCCTAAAAATATTTTTGAATTTTTTTGAATTTAGAAAAGCTGACGTGGCACACTTAGGATTCATTAAACATTTAAAATGGGTTAAACTGAAAAGATTTAAACATATGTGGGTAAAATCATAATTAACGAAATTTTGTTTAAATTTTGAAATTTGAAAACGAGCCCCCACCTTCAAAATCGCTTAATCGAGCCATATACCCAAAAAATGACCAATGAACACATTTCATTTCTCTACGATTTCCAGCAACGATAGTGCCTTAATTCCGACAAATATTCGATCCTAAAGCTTCCCTACACACAACCATGGCTAACATTCACAAAGAGAAGGAAAACCTAACCCCACTCCGAATCCTAGAACCAACAGTTCAAAGGCTATCGAAGAAGACGCTCTGGTGGATCATCCAATGAGTCAAGGTGGTCCAGAGGCTAAGGAGACAACGACGGCACAAGAAAAGAGAGAAAAATTGGGAAATGGTTTTGAAGAGGAGGACGCTGGCGAGAATTCAAGTGAAGAGGAGGAGGACGCTGAAGAAAGGGTACGCTTTTTACTTTCTTTCTTTTTTAATTTGATGAGAAATTCGATTGATTTGTGCAAATTTTGGGATATGTAGTTGGTTTTTTTGTTATGATGGTTGTGGCGTTTTGTCGAACAGTTGGCAGGCATGGGGGGAAGGGCTTTGTTTGGCTTCCAAAGGATGAGGGAAGGCAAGGGAGATGTAGGGAGGTTGTTTGTGGGAGGTTGGAGGGCTGGGGATGGCAGGAGGTGGTGGAATAAGGGCAGCCCTCCAACCCCCTTATTCTGGCACCTCCTACCATCCTCAGCCCTCCAACCTCATGGAACCTACCACAATAGGCTCTGTATGGCTTGCATTGGCTTCCCCGATCCTGTCAAGGCCAAAAACATGCACTCCCCGATGCCCTCGAAGGCTATATCCCCCAAATTGTCAACTTATTGGTTGTTTTGGCTTTTTTTGCTGATATTTAGTTTATATCGTTTGTGTAGATTTTGCAAAGTGTAAATTATAAAGACTATGGGTTGGAGATTGTAAGCGATAAGGTACCATACTTCCCCGTAAGGGTGACAGTTATGTCAAGTTGGCAAGTTTTTACAAGAATATTGGAGATTTTAAAGGAACAGAAGAAGTGTATGGACCGGTTTAAAGAGAGTTGTTTCGGTCATTTTGTGAACATCGGAGAAAATTGGAAGAAGGCTTTCTAGGGGCAGGGAGTGCATTATATGTTGCTGCACTCAGTAAAAACCCAAGAAAAAAAAAATGAAAGGTGGTTCGCAGTGGATGGGAAGCCACTATGATTTAGGATGATGGAATATGCCCTAGTGACAGGCTTAAGATGCAAGGCATTTCTAGATGCGGAAGAGCAAGAGAGAATAAAAAAGAGTAAGGCAGCCGATAACTTGGCTAAAAAGGTTTTGGGGGGGAAGACGTCTATTACGAGACGTAATTTAAAGGAGAGGCTAGGAGAAGTTGGGTTTACCTCTTTAGACAAGTTCAAGATGTGTCTGGTATGATTCGTTCATTCGATCCTAATTAGGGATGTATACGAGCCGAGTCGAGTATCTCGGTACTCGAGCTCGACTCGTGATGAACAGTAGCGAGCTCGAGCTCGAGCCAAGCTCAATCGAGCTTTAATATTCCTGTTCGAGCTTGAGCTCGCAAGTCTGAAGTGGTACTCGAGCTCAAACTCACAAGTCTGAAGTGGTACTTGAGCCTAACTGAGCTCAATAATTTATTGTATTTTCTCTTTCTTCTTTTCACCTATCAATATCATCTCATTTTTTTTTTCTCTTTCTCCCCTCATTTTCTCTTTCTTCTTTTCACCTATCACCTCATTTTGTCACCTCAACTTTTTATTTCTCTCTTTCTCCCCGTCTCTTCTCTTCTATTTTCTTACTTCTTCAAATCTTCTCCTTCGTCTATATTTTTTTTTTTTCCTTTCTCCCTATTCTCTTCTCTTTCTTCTTTACTTCTTCCATATTCTCTTCTCTATTCTCACCTCCTCTTCTCTTTCTTCTTCTGCTCCTTCAGATTTTCTCCTTCATTATTTTTCTTTCACATTCTAAGCTCAAATGGAACCGAGGATGAATGAAGGTGAAAGAGATGAGTCTTTGTTTGAGCTTTGAAATGGGTTTTGAGTTTTTGTTTGANCCATATGAATGATGGTCCTAATGGTAACTGATTTCTGCAGGATTGCTATAGCTAAAGGAAAGTCATACAGCTACATACTTCAACTTGCAATTTCTCTTGGCCAGCTCTACGGTACTGCTGTATACTTCATAACTTCTTACTTGGAAGGCGATAAATTTGCTGCAAGCCCATATTACTACTATGCATACTACGTTGCTGCCAATGCCTCGTGGGTTGTAATACCTTCACTCATATGTATCCGGTGTTGGAAAAAGATATGTTCAGCTGTTCAGCTACAAGGCCAGAAGAAGACCAAAGTTCGCTGAGGTAGCATCCAGTATATTTCATTTGGGAACGTGGTAGTTTGGGATGACGTATTTCATTGTGTTGTTATTTCATATGATGGTAACGTTCTTAATTTATTAAACCTCAAGTGGGTTTATGTTGAAACAATAATTTATGACAATCAACCAGAGGTGCTTCTTTCCGGAGGAAATTTAACGAGAAAATTTAACTCCTTAGACCTCCCAAGTTTGCATTTAAAAAAATGATCTTGAAAATATTTTTCAATTTTTTTTTAATTTAGAAAAACTGACATGGCATACTTAGGATTCATTAAACACGTAAAATGGGTTAAAGTGAAAGGATTTAAACATATGTGGGTAATATTATAATTAACGGAAGTTTGTTTAAATTTTGAAAATTAAAAATGACCTCCACCCTTCAAAATCGCTTAATTGAGCCAAATACCCCAAAAATGATCGACGAACACCTTTGATTTCTTTGCCATTTTCGGCGATGAAAGTGCTCTATTTCGGCAAATATTTGATCTTAAAGATTTCTTACACAAAATCATGGTTGATATTCAAAAAGAAGAGGAAAACTCAACCCCACTTCAAATCCTAGACTTTGGCGGCGGCGACAGTTCAAAGGCTGTTGAAGAAGACGCTTCGGTGGATCATCCAATGCGTGAAGGTGGTCTAGAGGCAGATGAGACAACAACGACACAAGAACAAAAAGAAGAATCGGAAAACAGTTCTGAAGAGGACGTCAGCGAGAATTCAGGCGAGGAGGAGGACGCGGGTGAAGAAAGGGTACGTTTTTTACTTTTTTTTTTTTTTTTGAATTGGATGAGAAATTTGATTGATTTGTGCGAATTTGGTGGAGATGTAGTTGGTTTTATTGTTATGGTAGTTGTGGCATTTTGTCGAACAATTGGCGAGCATTGGGGGAGTGGCTTTGTTTGGGTTTCAGAGGATGAGGGAAGGCAAAGGAGGTTGTTTGTGGGAGGTTGGTGGTCTGGGGATGGCAGGAGGTGGCGGAATAGGGATGTGTGCGCTTTGCGTGGCCAGCCCTGCAATATGCAGGGCAGCCCTCTAGCCCCCCTATTCTGCCACCTCCTATCATCCTCAACCGTACAACCTCATGGAACCTACCACAACAACCTCTGTAGGGCTTGCATTTGCTTCCCTGGTCCTCTTGAGACCAAAAACACCCACTCCCCGATGCCCTCGAAGCCCATATCCCCCAAATTGGCAGCCTATTGGTTGTTTTTTTTTTTTTTTTTTTTTTTTTGGTTTATATCGATTGTGTAGATTTTCCGAAGCATAAATTATAAAGACTATGGGTTGGAGGTTGTAAGCGATAAGGTACCGTACTTCCTCATAAGGGTGACAGTTAGGTCGAGTTGACAAGTTTTTACGAGAATAATGGAGATTTTATGGGAACAGAAGAAGGGTATAGACCGATTCAAAAAGAGTTGTTTCAGTCATTTTGTGAACATCAAAGAAAATTGGAAAAAGGCGTTCTGGGGGCAGGAAGTGCATCATATGTTGTTGCACTCGGTTAAAAGCAAAAAAAAAAAAAAAAAGAAAAAAAAAAGAAAAAAAAAGAAATGTGGTTCGTGGTGGATGGAAAGCCACTACGTTTTGGGATGATGGAATATGCCCTGATGACAGGCTTAAGATGTTGGGCATTTCCAGATGCGGCAGAGCAAGAGAGAATAAAGAAGAGTAGGGCAACCGATAACTTGGCTAAAAAGGTTTTGGGGGGAAGGCATTTATTACAGGACGCAATTTAGAGGAAAGGTTAGAAGAAGGTGGGTATACCTCTTCAGAAAGGTTCAAGATGTGCCTGGTATAGTTCGTGCATTCGATCCTAATGACTATGACTCAACAAAAGCTGTTAATATGGATTGGGTGAAGTTTGCAAGCAACATGGATTTCTTTAATGCTTATCCGTGGGGACGAGTATCATTTCAGCTAACCATGGACTCCTTGTAAGGAAAAGACATGACATTAAAGCAGCACCAATCTGTCGAGAAGAATAGACCGAGCACGTACAATTTGTTTGGCTTCCTATGGGTAATGCAGGTAAATATTAATAGCTTTTTGTTATATTTTTTGTATTATATGTGTTTTAATTATGATATGGACTATTTTTTTACAATGTAGGCTTGGATGTATGAGGCTGTCCCTGTCCTAGCTAAGGCGGGGGGAGGATGAAGACTTCGGATGAGTAATCGCAATTTCCTAGGATGTGCCAATATGTATCTACATTATGCCATCACCGATGTAGCCTTTGGCCAAACGCTAGTAACTACTGTTAGAGTAGATGCCCTAGAGCCAATTAATTATTGTAGAATTGACTCTTTGTAATAATGTTCATTAATCAATAAAAGACATTTTATTCTATACCGCGTAAATCATTATTATTGCAATATGTATTGATATATGTCCTTAGAATGGTAGAACCATGACGAGGGTATCAAGTGTTTCAAATCTTGATAGTGAGAACCCTATGAGCACATATGGTGGCCATTCTAGAAACGTCCGTATCCCTAGTATTATTCTGAAGTAAAGGCATAGAATATACGGTAAGGCTATCATAGTGTTGAACGACCCTGTCGAAAGGCAGTGACTGATCTCACTTGTCAAGGTTGTTTGGTGACAACCTGGTGCAACACATGTGTGCTTGCTGTAGGCGAAGACACCGCAGCAAGTTCACTGGACTGACCCACCAGAGGATTTCATATGGATGGTAACCCTAGTGTCTATGGAACAAATCCTCTAATGAATGGTGGTACATGTGATCCTTAGACTTGAGATCACTGGAGCTCCTTGTGCACCGATTGGTGCAGTTTGACACTAGCCTAACGCAGTTATGTTCAGAGCTGTCAATACGGTGGTGATTGGCTGCATCAAGAAGTGTATCAAGACTATGGTGGATTGACAGAGGATTCATCACTCCTGGGTACGGGAGAAGTTATCTCAGGGCGCAATTCAGTATATGGCAATGACACTAAAACTGTGGCCACAGTGGGATTGAGTTGTTGCTCTATCCGGATTATAATACAGGTCGTTGGTCCAGAAACTAAATACATAATATCGAGAGTAAACGAAGGTTGAAACTATTTCTATGCCTTCGTCTTGTCGAGATAACAGATGATGAAAGGATCGAATTGTACAGTAACCATATCGTTGATAGGTAGCTACTTTGCTGAATCTGAATCTATCGGGTGGCCATGATGCCTTGCTAGGGGCCAATCTTGGTCTGTGTATTAGTGAGACGATTAATTGGTGTTAATCACGATACTATACACTGCCGGTATGATGAGGATCCTATGGGTCAAACACATAGAAGATAATTTAAGATCCAAGAAGATGGAATGGCGTTTTCGTCTTTTTAAGGCGATAGGGTATTTTGGTAATTTCACAATGCAATTAAATTTGCTGAAGGTCATAGCCTTTATTTAATTAGAAAAATTAAATAAGTGAAATTACGTTTAAATATGTGTTCACATATATTTAATTAAATCATCATTATTGTTAAATGTTAATATATAGATTAAATATATATTAATTGATTTTAATTGAGATAATGATGAAATAAAAATTAAATATCTAATTGTGAGTGTTTGGTAACATAAGGTGTTTAGGTTGGAGCCCAAGCCTATTCCATATTGGAATAGGGTAACTAATTTTTACTATAAAAGAAAATTGTTTCTTTGTAAAATAATGAGACTTTTTCATTATTTCATTCTCTTGAAAAACACAAACATTGTAGCCCCATTTCTCTCCCACGGCAGAAACCCATTTTGCCTAAAATCAATTCATTTTGATTTCATTCTTCTTTAATCTTAAAGCCAAAGAGGATCTAGCAAATCTCTCTTTGGTTCTTTGTGATTGTCTTCGTGTAGACTACGTCAGTTCGATCCTACGCTTGGGTCGGTAGCAAAAACGTTCAAAGACAAACGTGGTGGAGCCTCCAAACGTGCGTATGATTCTCTTAACTCATGATTAACCTTTTTGTGCAGATTTTACTTTAATATAAATTGTAAAATTATACCCTTGATCTTGGCTCATGTAAACGATCCTTATATTATATTTTTTTTGTTTCCGCTGCGTATATGGATCATTTACTAACAACTACATATGACAGTGTAACGAAAAAGGCCATTGGTATAGGTGCAACAAGGGGAGGCAAGCAGAAAAGATTGGCCACAGATGACTTCGACGGTGTCCTTGATGATTTTTAGTTTGATGACAGGATGATGTAGTATGTACGGGGGGAAAGGCCCAAACATGGCAATAGTTGGGCAAACATTAAAAGAGCATACTGCATTATGAACATCAAGGATATACATTAGATAACCGTCATCGCGCTACTAGAGGAGGGCTTGCTGTAGATCCTTGACTGCAACCCCAGTATTTGTCGAGAGAGGCGGTTAGAGACGGAGTTGCAGCCAATGTGTGTATTGTTCCCGCGGTTGTTGTGCGATAGCCGGATGTTTCAGCACTTGGGTGATGAACTACTGATGGGAAAATGGCCACTCAAGCGCCTTCTCGTCCCGACAAATGACTCAAGGTAAATTTTGTATAAAACTTACATAATACAATTGTTTTATAAGTTGATTCTAATGCTAATGTCTTCCTCCTATTGTAGTGCTGATTGTGGGGCATATTCACTGAAATTTATTGAGTTCCACATGACCAACACCCCGATGCACGGCTTGAATGACGAAACAATGAGCAACTGTCGGGAATGTTGGGCTGTTGAGTGCTTTTATGGGCATATGGATCCCTTTTGACCGACGATAACCCAATCCAAGTCATTGTTGATGCTATCATCAAAAGGTATGGAATTGGACTTAGAATTTTGTAGTTTATATGATGCTGTCTTATTGGGTTGTCTTGAATAATTGGATTGTCTTGAATTGGATCAGCTGGTGTTGTTAGGAGTCAGGTTGTTGATACTTGGGTTGTGGTGCTACTGCTGATGCTGATGCTGAAGGTGTGCTGGATAATTTTGGAGTATGGGGAAGTGGCTGAAGAGAATGATGAAGAGGAGGGATGGAGGCGGCCAGCCCTACTTTTGTTTTGGGTGTATATAGGAGATTTATTTGTTGTATATAATGTTGTAATTTAATGTAATTGACACATTTTAGATTAATACAAAAGCAATTCAGATTTCTCTCACTCTTTTGAGTTTGAGTTTATTTAGTATTCTTGTTACATGACATTGATGTGTTGATGCAATTAAGTTGTCAAATTCAGGAGAAAATAGGGAATTAATATGTGTTGGTGATTTTAGTTTGTCAAAATTCAGGAGAAAAGCTGGAAAAAATATGTATTGCCCATGATTGCTTAACCGATATATAAGCAACTACATATATCGCTTAAGCGACAAAGGGTTTTCTATAAAGGATCGCTTAAGCGAGACAATAAATCGTTTAAGCAATCATGCATCTGGGTAGATGTTTATACTGTCATGGAATTGATCACTTAAGCGATTCAAAATCGCTTAAGCGACCAAGGGTATAAGCAAAGAATCACTTAAGCGAGACCATAAATTGCTTAAACGATCGTGCATCTGGGCAAATTTTGATTCTGCCTCAGACTTAATCACTTAAGTGACCAAGGGTAAAAGCAAAGAATCGCTTAAGCGAGACCATAAATCGCTTAAGCGATTGTGCATCTGGGCATATCTCGATTCTGCCTCGGACTCGATCGCTTAAGCAACCAAGGGTAAAAGCGAAGAATCACTTAAGTGAAACTATAAATCGCTTAAATGATCGTGCATTTGGGCAGATCTTGATTCTGCCTCGGACTTGATCGCTTAAGCGATACCAAATTGCTTAAGTGACCAAGGGTAAAAGCGAAGAATCGCTTAAGCGAGACCGTAAATCACTTAAGCGATCGTGCATCTGGGCATATCTTGATTCTGCCTCGGACTTGATCGCTTAAGCGACCAAGGGTAAAAGCGAAGAATCGCTTAGGCGATCGTGCATCTGGGTAGATCTTGATTTTACCGGACTTGATCGCTTAAGCGACCAAGGGTAAAAGCGAACAATCACTTAAGTGATCGTGCATCTGGGCAAGTGTTGATTCTGCCTTGTACATGATCGCTTAAGTGACCAAGGGTAAAAGTGAAGCATCGTTTAAGTGATCTTAACTCTTGCTTATACGTGATCGCTTAAGCGACGGTACCATATCGCTTAAGCAACTAAGGCCATACACAAGATCGTTTAAGCGAGAAATGAAATCTCTTAAGCGATCCAATGTATTCGGATTATTTTTATTGCCTTTCACAAGATCGCTTAAGCGATTCCTTTTATTTTATTTTTTTGGAATAGGTTGTCCCATATTAAGTGACGTTAATGTGAACTTCGGACGTTCACAACATCACATGATTATTAACGTTAATGTTAAGCGACATCGGTTAGTAACACTTACTAAAGTCAATTAAGAAGGTTTATTTGCAACCTAATTCCATCAACACATATTAAAGTTACAATCGTATGATATATGGATGAATGTCATAGCACACTAGCATGACATGTTAGTAGAAACGTACTTGATTTCACAAATATGGATGATGTATTTGAGAATAATTAGATTGAAATAAGCTTCAATTTTGATTGTACGATTAGTTCAGTGAACCATGATCTGTCTTGTGTCAATTGATTTGATTATTTATATCACTTAATCGATTTTTTTTAAAATTATTTTTTAATTAAATTAGTTCTTTTACGTTTGTACTTAAACATGGTACATAAACATGGAAAAGAAATATTAAAGTATAGAATGTTTTTAAAATACCAAAGTTTATTACCCTTAATCACTTAAGTGATATATGGGGTTGCTTAAGCGATCCCATCTATTTAGCCTTGGTCGTTTAAGCGATATATGGTTTCTTTTAAGAGATCCTGTCTATTTAGCCTTGGTCGCTTAAGCGATAATAAATCGCTTACACGATCTTGTCAAAGGTAGAATAAAGGTCATCTGACTATAGTGGATCATTTAAGCGATCTTAGGTCTCTCTTAAGCGATCCAGTATGTTCAGACTTAGTCGTTTAAGCAATCATGTCTAGGCGCTTAAGCAATCACGTACAAGCAAGGATCAGGATCACTTAAGCGACGCTTGACTTTTACCCTTGGTCGCATAAGTGATTAATGATCGCTTAAGTGATTAATGATCGCTTAAGCGATCATGTACAAGGCATAATCAATACGTTCCCAGATGCACGATCGCTTAAGTGATTGTTCGCTTTTACCCTTGGTCGCTTAAGCGATTTGGGATCGCTTAAGCGATCAAGTCTGAGGCAGAATCAAGATCTGCCCAGATGCACAATCACTTATACCCTTTGTCACTTAAGCGATTTGTGATCGCTTACGTGATCAAGTTCGGGCCAGAATCAAGATCTACCCAGATGCACGATCACTTAAGTGATTTAAGGTTTCACTTAAGCAATTCTTCACTTTTACCCTTACGATCGCTTAAGTGATTTTTCACTTTTGGCCTTGGTCACTTAAGCGATTCTTAATCACTTAAGCGACCAAGGTTATTTTTCTTCTTATCTCGCCGATCTTTTGATATTGTGCATGTTTGAGTGAGAAATTATATTCCGTATTATGGCTGAGCTTTATATTCAGTCATAACCATTTATATTTATGAAATGAGGTATGTTTCTACTAACATGCCATACTCGTGACTAATTCAGTAAATTGATTGATTGTCTTGATACGGCAATGATGTTGATAATATTTATTTTGCTTGTCTTGCTTCTTTGAGCAGCTATCAGTGCTGTTCAGAGGTAATATGCGAAATTTTACTAACTTAAACCCTTTTTAAAATTGATGAAAATGAAAAATAATTAATTTGATTTAATACGTTATAAAAGATGATTTATTCAAGGTAACAATAAAATTTAAAACATAAAAAATTGAAAACAACAACTCTTCAACGGTTGGCTTTGGCAACTCTCTCGATTTCATCATTCTTCTTGATGACATAGCTAGAAATACAAGGACATAAAATCAGTTTAATGCACCGCAAAAGAGAAACATAATAACTTCATCAGATCGCTTAAGCGATCTGCTTGTCAGATCTACATATAAGAAAAGATCACTTAAGAGACCTTACGTCGCTGAAGCGATCTGGTGGCCACTAGATCTGATTTGAGCAGCAAATCGCTTAAACGATCTATTGTTCAGATTTGCAAATAGCAATCTTATGTAGTTTAAACGATCCAATCTTATCTGCAGATTGCTTGCTTTCTTGCTACTGATCAATTCGAACCTAATTTTTTGGATCTGCATGTGATCGATTCTGGCAACTGCTTCTCTTGTGGCCAGCTTGCTTGCAAATTGAGCACTTATTCATCCTCCGGGGAACCTTAGAGGCTGATGAAATACGCTTAACTCTTTTTCTTCCCTATTCAGTCTTCTTGAATGGCGGATGGATGATAATGTGAACCAACTCTGGTGGCACCACCCATTGCTCTTCTTGAGGAACTAGATATATCATTTTCGAATAAGCTAGCATGTAGTAATTTGCCATATAGAAAGGGGAGCAAAGTTCCATGTAAATTCTTAAACCAAAATCTAGCTTCCGTTGGTGTTTCAATGCTACTAGTGCATGAGGACAAGGTAAACGTTGAATGTCAAGCACTTTACAGTTGCAAGTTTTACTAAGAAGGTCAACTAGGGCAACCGAACCATAGCCGCGCACGGTGAACTCTTGAGCATTAAGAGAATAGGCAAACAATGCATTTGACAGTTCCTCGCAATAATTTTTCAACTGATGGAACAAGTGTTATGGTAAAATTATCTGACTCCGTACAATGCTCATGGAACCATCGTGACAATGTCATCTGGATTGCATCAAAAAGGGCAACTATTGGAAACTCTCTTTCTATTAACAACTTCAAATTTATGGACTCGGCTAAGTTCGTGGTCATGACATCAAACCTTCTTCCAGGAAACTAAGTTCTACTCCATCGCTTAAAACCAACATCATGCTCAAGATACTTAGCAATTCTATCATCCTTGATTCGGATTTGACAGAAGTGCTCCTCAAACTCATCAACTCAATAAGCTTTTGCTGCCATGTAGTATGTCTGAAGGAGGCTAGCACACTTAAACTTTTGTTTTATGTTCTCACCAAGGTGCCTCATATAGAATCCGTGATGTGCTTGAGGGTAAATAATGGCAATCCCCTTCTTTATAGAGTTGTGCCTATCAGATATTATGCATAACTCGTCACTGTCAGGCACTATCATATGTAATTGCTAAAAAAACCAAGTCCACGACTTGACATTCTTAGAGTCAACCACACACCATGTAACAGGATATGTGTGATTCTCGTTATGCTGTGCAGTGGCCACCAACAATGTATCTATATACTTTCCCATCAAAAAGCAACCATCAACAGCCAACACCTTTCTATTGTTTAAAAAACCCCTTATAGAAAAACCGTAAGCAACAAAAAAAATATTTAAACCTCATATTCTTGTCCCACTTCAAAGCTGTCTTGCTACCTTGGTTTATCAATTCAAGCATATAACGGTATGCTTCTAATATTGCGTACCTGTGTTTCGGCGTGCCCCTCACAAAATCTTATGCATGTTGTCTCCCTTTCTAGCATTTCTAGTAACTAACAGCACATCCCAACTCTATGCGCACAAGTCTCTGAATGTCTTTAAGAGATGGACCTTTCTCTTCAACGAACTAACTTTTGACAAATTGTCCCATAACATCAGTGGAGACTTGTCAACGCTCACCTGAAATATGTTACAAACCATATGTGTTCTCACAGGTATATGTGTTAACAATAAATTTTCCGGACTCCGTCAACCTTCTACAATAAACCCACCACTTGCACTTTCGGTCAAGACATGCAACCGTCACTACCAATGAATTAGACTTTTTGGTGATGAACTCAAAATTACCTCTCACGGCAACAAGTTTTGGCTTCCTCGCCACTTCCTCTTTGTTGTCAAATAAATACCCTACGCATAAGTCCGATCCATCAGCAAAAACATGAGCTGATTCACTACTACCTGTAATTTCGCCTCTGAACCTGCATAAAGGACCATAGTGTTCTCTTCCTCACAAACTACACCTTTACATAATCTGTATTTAAAGGAATCCCTACATCTACGGGAACATGTACGAGGTCCTCCTCATCAACATTTTCATTCTATTGCATATGACCAACCTCTTCTACAGTGTCCTTCTCACCACCTACTCTTGATTTTTCAACTAAGAAATCAATGCCCCCGTAGTTCAAATTAAAACCAGCATTCTCTTTTCCAACTTTCTCGTTATCCCCTTCCTTTGAACCAACTTCCAACGGTTTATCTACAAAAGAAACCCTTAAAATGGGTCTCAAACCATTATCGGCCACATCAATCATATATAATTTCACACCTTCATCCGACTTTAATATAGTAGGAGGTACCTTATAATGTTCAAGAACTCTGCTTAAAACATACTTCACAACTATACAACCACGTGAGCAACTCAAATCACCTCTTCAAATTATTTCATCAATCAACTCATCAAAACTAACCTTTATACTCACAACAATTGGTATAACTTCTTTGCTCTTCCCAATCCACTTCCAACAACTTTCTTCCTCCACCTACTCACCAATATATTCAACGCCTAAAACAACTTGTCCCATGTCTAATAATAGCCAAGTACTTATAATGCAAGAAAAAAAAATATTATTAACTAGTGTATTAAGGGTTGAAAGATTTTAAAAAGAATCTGCAGAGTCGTTTAAGCGATCTGGTGTATCGCTTAAGTGATCTGGTATATCGTTTACTGGATCGCTTAAGCGATCTGGTATAAATAAACCTGATCGCTTAAGTGATCTTCTGCCATTTACCTGATCGTTTAAGTGATTTGTTGCCATACACCAGACTTATGGCAGATTGCTTAAGTGATCTTCTGCCATATACCTGATCGCTTAAGCGATCTATAATCTACTGCATTATACCAGACATACCAAATCGCTTAAGCGATCCATCATATCTAGAATGCATTTTCAATTATCTCCACCTACAATCGGTGCTACCACCCCCAGCTACCCACAATGCAAGAAAATATTCAACAAATTTCACTCATTTCAACTTGCATTACATCAAACACAACCCAACAACCTAAACAACTAAATCAAAATCATAACCCAAACCCAATCCATCATTAAATCTTTGTAAATCGAAATATAAAATGAAAAAGAGAGATACACATACCTGGATGAAATGTCAGGAAGAGGAGGAAGAGGATGAGGATATGTGGCTGAGAAGATGTTAATGGCGGAGGAAGAAGATAATGTTAATGGCGGGAAGAAGAAGATGTACATGAAGGAGGAATAAGAAAATGTATAGGAAGAAGAAGATGTAGACAAAGCTTAGAAGAAACAACAACCAGGGGAGGGATGCGTTAATGGCGGGAGGAAGAAGAAGAACGTGTTTGGGTTTGTTTGCAAGAATTTCGGCTCTTTGGGGACATATTGTAATTTTTAAAAGATTACACAATACTTCATTAATCTTAATTAACCACTAATCATGTTTAATTAACCTTAATCAGTAATAAGGCTATTTACTTAACACTTTCAAACTACATGGCCTTTTAATTAAATTTGAACTTGATTTGGCTTTTTAATAAAATGCCCCAAATTTAACTGGCTGGACCTCCCAAGTTTGCATTTAAAAAATGACCCTGAAAATATTTTGTAATTTTTTTTAATTTAGAAAAACTGATGTGGCACACTTCAGATTCATTAAACATGTAAAACAGGTTAAATTGAAAAGATTTGAACATATGTGGGTAATATTATAATTAACGAAAGTTTGTTTAAATTTTAAAAATTAAAAACGACCCCCACCTTTCAAAATCGTTTAGTCGAGCCATATACCCAAACAACGACCGGCGAACACCTTTGATTTCTCTGCTATTTCTGGCGACAAAAGTGCCATATTTCTGGAAAATATTCGATCCTAAAGCTTCCTTACACAAAATCATGGCTGATATTCACAAAGAGGAAGAAAACCCAACCCCACTCCAAATCCTAGACTCCGATGGCGGCGACAATTCAAAGGCTGATGAATAAGAGGCTCCGGTGGATTATCCGATGAGTCAAGGTGGTCCAGAGGCAAAGGAGACAACGGCATCACAATAACAGAGAGAAGAATTGGAAAATGGTTCTGAAGAGGAGGACGCCAGCAAGAATTGAGGTAAGGAGGAGGACGCCGGTGAAGAAAGGGTACGTTTTTTACTTGTTGTTTTGAATTTGACGAGAAATTTGATTGATTTATGCGAATTTGGGGGATATGTAGTTGGTTTTATTGTTATGGTGGTTGTGGCGTTTTGTTGAGCAGTTGGCGGGCATCAGGGGAGTGGCTTTATTTGTGTTCCAGAGGATGGAGGAAGGCAAGGGAGGCCGTAGGGAGATTGTTTGTGGGAGGTTGGAGGGTTGGGGATGGCAGGAGGCGCACAACTGTGCGTGGCCAACACTGCAATATGCATAGCAGCCCTCTAGCCCCCCTATTCCGCCACCTCCTGCCATCCTTAGCCCTCCAACCTCATGGAACCTGCCACAATAGCCTCTATAGGGCTTGCATTTGCTTCCCCGGTCCTCTGGAGGCAAAAAAACACCCACTCTTTGATGCCCTTGAAGCCCATATACCCCAAATTGGCAGCCTATTGGTTGTTTTGGCTTTTTTTTTTTTTTTTTTTTCTGATATTTAGTTTATATCGATTGTACAGATTTTCTGAAGTGTAAATTATAATGACTATGGGTTGGAGGTTGTGAGTGATAAGGTATTGTACTTCCCTCTAAGGGTGACCATTAGGTTGAGTCGGCAAGTTTTTACAAGAATAATGGAGATTTTACAGGAACAAAAGAAGTGTATGGACTGATTCAAAGAGAGTTGTTTCGGTTATTTTATGAACATCGGAGAAAATTGGAAAAAGATGTTTTGAGGGCCGGGAGTGCATTATATGTTGCTGACGTAGTTAAAGCAAAAAAAAAAAAAAAAAAAAAAAAAAAAAATGAAATGTGGTTCGTGGTGGATGGGAAGCCACTATGTTTTGGGATATGGAATATACCCTGATGACAGACTTAAGATATGGGGCATTTCTAGATGCAGAAGAGCAAGAGAGAATAAAGAAGAGTAGGGCAGTCGATAACTTGGTTAAAAAGGTTTTGGGGGAGAAGGCGTCTATTATGGGACGCGATTTAGAGGAAAGGTTAGGAGAAGGTGGGTATACCTCTTCAGAGAGGTTCAAGATGTGTCTGGTATGGTTCGTGTTAGAGTAGGTGCCCTAGAGCCAATAAATTATTGTAGAATTCACTCTCTAAAATAATGTTTATTAATCAATAAAACGCAATTTTCTTCTTTATCATGTAAATCATAATTGCGTGTATTGATATATATCCTTAGGATGGTAGAACTGTGACAAGGGTATCAAGTGTTTCAAATCTTGATAGTGAGAACCCTATTATCACATATGGTGGCTATTCTAAAAATGTCTGTAGCCCCAGTATTATTCTGACCAAGGACACAGATAATACGGTAAGACTATCATAGTGTTGAACGACCCTGTCGAAAAACAGAGACTGATCTCACTTGTCAAGGTTGTTAGTCGACAACTTGGTGCGACACATGGGTGTGTAAGTAATTGATCTACCAAACGCAGCAGAAAACAAATATTCAATCGGTAAATCAATTACCTTTTTGCCAAGATCCGAGTATAAATTATGCCGTTTATATGTTTATAAACAAAATCTGTGTAAAATAAATCATAGTAAATAATCCATATAAGGATTAAGAACACATTATCGACGTTTGGAGGCTCCTTCGAATATCTCTGATTTCGGACACGAACATTGTTCATCGGTTACTGTTCACCAGCTATTGTTCACTATCTACTATTCACATGATTCTTCGCTAATCGATCTAAGGTAGGATCGCACTCATGGAAGTCCACACGAAGATAATCCGAAGAACCGACAATTGTTTTGGTAGAACAACTGTCGGCATCAAGAATCAAGAACAATCAAAATTGAAAAATTTTCTTCTTCACTTGAAGAAGAAAACATGAGAGAGAGAGAGAGAACCTTTTGGGCGGCTAGGGTTTTAATTGAATGAATAATTCTTTTTGTTTTAATTTTAAGTTGCACTTATATAGTGCAACAATTAAAACCCTATTCCACTTAGGAATAGTCATGGGCTCTAACCCTAGTTCACTCTTGCAACCAAACACACCCTTTATGGCATTTTAATTAATTAATTATTATTATAATTAAAATCAATTAATATATAATAATATATTAACATTTAATTAATGATAATAATTCATTTAAATATATACAGAGATATATTTAAATATAATCTCACTAATTTAATTTTAATAGTAAAATTAAGTATAGGCAACAACCTCAGCAAATTTAATTGCACTGTGAGATTACCAAAATACCATTTTGTCCTAAAAGACGAAAATACATTTCTCACAAATTGATTCTTAAATTATCTTCTAAGTGTGTGACCCATAAGCTCCTTATCATATCGACAGTGTGTAGTATTGCGATTAACACCACTTAATCGTCTCACTACACACAGACCAAGATTGGCCCCTAGAAAGGCATCATGGCAACCCAATAGATTCGGATTCAGCGAAACTGCAGCCTGTCAACAGTTTGGTTACTGTGCAATCAAATCCTTTCATCATCTATTATCTCATCGAGACTGAGGTACATAAATAGTGTCAACCTTAGATATCCTCGACATGTTTGTATTCAGTTACTGGACCAATGACAAGAATATTAAATTGGATTAAGCATCAACTCAATCCCATTGTGGCCACAGATTTAATGTCATTGTCATTTACTGAATTACCCAGTGAGATAACTTCTCCTATACCCAAAAGTGATGAATCCTTTGTCGATCCACCATAGTCTTGATACACTTCTCAATGTAGCCAATCACTACCGTATTGATAGCTATGAATAGAACTACGTTGGGCTAGTGTCAAACTACACCAATTGGTGTACAAGGCGCTCCGGTGATCTCAAGTCTAAGGATCACATGCACCACCATCTGTTAGAGGATTTTTTCCATAGACACTAGGGTTACCATCCATATGGAATCCTCTGGTGGGTCTGTCCAGTGAACTTGCCTCTAGTAAGCACCCATGCGTTGCACCAGGTTATCGGCAAACAACCTTGACAAGTGAGATTAGTCACTGCCTTTCAACAGGGTCGTTCAACACTATGATAGCCTTACCATATTATCTGTGTCCTTGGTCAGAATAATATTGGGGCTATGGACCTTTCTAGAATGGCCACCATATGTGACCATAGGGTTCTCACTATCAAGATTTGAAACAATTGATACCCTTGTCACGGTTCTACCATTCTAAGGACATATATCATTACATACACGATATAGAAGAATATGTCTTTTATTGATAAATAAACATTTATTATAGAGTCAATTTTACAATAATTGATTGGCTCTAGGGCACCTACTCTAACAGATTGTTTGTTGTAGACAAGTTCACTGGACAGACCCACCAGAGGATTCCATATGGATGGTAACCCTAGTGTCTTGGAATAAATTCTCTAAGGAATGGTGGTGCATGTGATCCTTAGACTTGAGATCACTGGAGCGCCTTATGAACCAATTGGTGTAGTTTGACGCTAGCCTAACGTATTTCTATTCAGAGCTATCAATACGATAGTGATTGGCTGCATTGAGAAGTGTATCAAGACTATGGTGGATCAACAAAGGATTTATCACTCCCAAATACGGGAGAAGTTATCTCACAGCGCAAGTCAGTGAATGGTAATGACACTAAAGTTGTGGCCACAATGGGATTGAGTTGTTGCTCAATCTAATTTATTATTCCGGTCATTACTCCAGTAACTGAATACAAAGATATTGAAGATAACTGAGGTTGTCACTATTCTGTACCTCAGCCTTGATGAGATAACAGATGATGAAAGGATCGGTTTGCACGGTAACCATATCATTGATAGGCAAGTTGTTTCGCTGAATCCGAATCAATCGGGTGGCCATGATGCCTTGCTAGAGGCCAATCTTGGTCTGTGTTTAGTGAGATGATTGATTGGTGTCAATTGCGAGACTACTCACTGCCGATATGATGAGGAGCCTTCGGGTCACACACATAGAAGATAGATTAAGGATGAATTGGTCAGAAAGGGTGTTTTTATCATTTGTGATGAAAGGGTATTTTCATCATTTATGATGGAAAGGATATTTTCATCTTTTGAGATGAAAGAGCATTTTGGTAATCTCACAGTGCAATTAAATTTGTTGAGGTCGTTGCCTATATTTAATTTCATATTGAAATTAGAATTAGTGAGATTATGTATTTAAATATATTCATATATTTAAATATTATATATATTATTTAATATTAATATTAGTGAAGATAATATATATGAAATATGAAATTCATATTTGAATTTAAATATATATATTCAATATTAATATTTGATGATATTAATAAAGATAATATATGAATATGAAAATCATATTTGAATTTGAATAAGATGCCATGTGGATTATTACCTTGTTTGAAAATGAGGATTTACTATTATAGTCATGGAATAAATTTATTCATAACTAAATTAGGGTTTTAATTTTTGTTGCATATAAAAGGCAACTTAAAATTAAAATAAAATGGGAGAATACATTAATTAAATCCAAGCCACTCATTTCACTCTCTCTCACGTTTTTCACTTGGTGGAGAAGAGAATTTTTCTTGAATAAAATTATGCATCCTTTTTGCTTGTGTGTCTTGCTAGCACTTGAGACCGCAAGTCAATCGCCATCCTGTCTTCATGTGGATACCGAGAGTTCACTCTTATCTTAGAGTGGGAGCAATTCGTATCGATTGAATGAGCCTCCTAATGCTAGTATGAAATCTAGAAATTTTATATTCAATATCATTTCATATGTAAATAACGTAAATCGGGTATAAGGTTCTTGGGTTCAATGTTGGTGTTTGAGATTTTACTTTTGTTTTCTGTTGCGTAAACCCTATCAGCGACTAACAGTCTGTGCATTCGATTTTAATGGCTTTTGACTCAACAAAAGCTATTAATATGGATTGTGTGAAGTTTGCAAGCAACATGGACTTCTTTAATGCTCATTCATGGGGACGGGTATCATTTCAGCTAACCATAGACTCCCTGCAAGGAAAAGACATGGAGTTAAAGCATCGTCAGTCTGTCGAGAAGAATAGACTGAGCACATACAATTTGTTTGGCTTCCCATGGGCAATGTAGGTAAATATTAATAGCTTTTTGTTATATTTTTTGTATTATATGTGTTTTAATTATGATATGGACTATTTTTTTATAATGTAGGCTTGGATGTATGAGGTCGTCCCTGTCCTGGCTAAGGCAGAGGGGTGAATGAAGACTTCGGATGAGCGACCGCAATTTCCTAGGATGTTGCGGTGGCACATCGAGAAGTGTACCCATTAGGATTACGACAAAATAGACATGGAAATTCAAGCGGCCCGGGTAAGATTAAAGGATTAATCTTTCGAATATGCACTTGCTTTTCAATGTGGCTTAAATTTGATTGATTTTTTTTCTTATTTCAGCGAGTCCTTCGTCCTTTCCTCACCGCTACTAAGGATGAAGCGGAAGAGGAGTATGTTACATCTTTTAAAGTGTTGGACGATGTAGCAGATGAAGGGATAGAGCGCCTAATGCGGGACCTAGAAGGGGTCACGTATGTGAGCGTAGTTGCAGGGCCACTGCTGGAGAATGTTGTTGACGCCAAGGATGATGAAGCTCCAATCGACAGGAAGGAGAATGAGGAGGAAGATGAAGAGGTTCGTACGCCTCCACCCAATTGGCAAACTGGTACAACAAGTACTACTTTGTTGAGGCATCAGGGTCGGGAGAATGAGGTGCTTAACCTCATAAACGGTCTATTTGAGAGTTTTACAATAGCCGTTTATGAGATTTACAATAGCCATTTATGAGAGGTTTGAGAAGATGGAAGAGCGGATGAAAAAGGTGGAGGAGAAAGTTGATAGGGTCGCGGAGAAAGTTGGTAGAGTGGAGGAGGAAGTTGGTGGGGTATTGAAAGTGGTTGAAGTGCAACCTGAGCATAAATGAGAGAACCGAAAGAGTTAGCACGTAATTTCTCCTTACACAATAGTAACGTATAGAAAGAAGAGGAAAGCAAAGAAAAAAAAATGAGGAATTCCGTGAAAGTGGAGAAACAAAAATGGAAGAGGGTAAGGAGGAAGGCGGAGGAAGGCGGAGGAAGTGGGAAAGTGAAAATCGAGGAGGATGAGGCGGGACGCAAAGGAAGTGAGGAAGTGAAAATTGAGGAGGAAGGCGAAGGAAGTGGGCTAGTGAAAATGAAGTAGTTAAAGGTCGATTTGTATAGGCCAATCGATAAGGAAAATAAAAAACTATTCTATGCCTATTACAATGATTCTGGAAGTGATGGGCATGTGAAGTGCAAGACCGAGGATTTGTAAGTAAACGGTCCCGTATACGCAGCGGAAACAACAAATCATAATATAACAGGATCATTTACATGAGCCAAGATCAAGGGTATAATTTTACAATTTTATCATAATAAGAATCTGCAGAAATATTAATCATGAGTTAAGAGAAAACAAACGCACGTTGGAGGCTCCTCCAAGTTTGTTGACGAATGTTTTGCTACCAATCCAAGTGTAGGATCGAGCCCACGTAGTCCACACGAAGACAATCTCAAAAGAACTAAGGAGGGATTTGCTAGATCCTCCTTAGCCTTAAGAATCAAGAAGACAAATCAAATGAATTGATTTTGGGCCAAAATTGGATTCTGCCGTGGGAGTGTCAAAATGGGGGCTGTGTGTTTTTGTTTTCAAAGAAAAAAAATCCTAATGAAAAATCACACACTTTTCTTTTTATAGTAAAAACAATTTGCCCTAATCCCATACGGAATAGGCTTGGGCTCCAACCCAAACACCCTATGTTGCCAAACACTCCCAATTTAATATTTTATTTTTCCATCATTATCTCAATTAAAATCAATTAATATATATTTAAATATATATTAACATTTAACAATAATGATAATATATTTAAATATGTGCGAACACATATTTAAATGTAATTTCAATTATTTAATTTTTCTAACAAATTAAATAAAGGCTACGACCTCAGCAAATTTAATTGCACTGTGAAATTACCAAAATACCCTTTCGCCTTAAAAGACGAAAATGCCCTTCTTTCTTCTTGCATCTTAAATTGTCTTCTATGTGTGTGACCCTTAGGCTCCTCATCATATCGGCAGTGTATAGTATTGCGATTAACACCAATTAATCGTCTCACTAATACACAGACCAAGATTGGCCCCTAGCAAGGCATCATGGCCACCCGATAGATTCGGATTCAGCAAAGTAGCTACCTGTCAACGATATGGTTACCGTGCAATTCGATCCTTTCATCATACGTTATCTCGACGAGACGAAGGCATAGAAATAGTGTCAACCTTCGGTTACTCTCGATATTATTTATTCAGTTTCTGGACCAATGACCCGTATTATAAACTGGATAGAGCAACAACTCAATCCCACTGTGGCCACAGTTTTAGTGTCATTGCCATATACTGAATTGCGCCGTGAGATAACTTTCTCCCGTACCCGGGAGTGATAAATCCTCTGTCAATCCACCATAGTCTTGATACACTCCTTGATGCAGCCAATCACCACCGTATTGACAGCTCTGAAAAGAACTGCGTTAGGCTAGTGTCAAACTACACCAATCGGTGCACAAGGCGCTCCGGTGATCTCAAGTCTAAGGATCACATGCACCACCATTCGTTAGAGGATTTGTTCCATAGACACTGGGGTTACCATCCATATGGAATCCTCTGGTGGGTCAGTCCAGTGAACTTGCTGCGGTGTAATCGCCTACAACAAACACCCATGTGTTGCACCAGGTTGTCACCAAACAACCTTGACAAGTGAGATCAGTCACTGCCTTTCGACAGGGTCGTTCAACACTATGATAGCCTTACCGTATTATCTGTGCCCTTACTTCAGAATAATACTGGGGCTACGGACGTTTCTAGAATGGCCACCATATGTGCTCATAGGGTTCTCACTTTCAAGATTTGAAACACTTGATACCCTCGTCACGGTTCTACCATTCTAAGGACATATATCAATACATATTGCAATAATAATGATTTACGTGATATAGAATAAAACGTCTTTTAATTGATTAATGAACATTATTACAAAGAGTCAATTCCATAACAATTGATTGGCTCTAGGGCATCTACTCTAACAGGATTATCCTCGAGAGTGTTTTGAAAAGATGTTAACGATGGGCAGGTGGCTCGACGACTCGGTGAGTTATTTTCCCTTAGTTTTGCTTATGTTTTCCATGAGGTATTGTATACTTATGATGTTGTTTTTATTTGATGTAGCACATCGATGAGGTATTGACACTTATGAGGCTAGGACAGAGCAATAATGTTTATATTTTGTATCCGCACTATGCCATCGCCAATGTGGCCTTTGGCCAAACGCTAGTAACAATATATGACACTTTAATGAAAAAGACCAATGGTAAAGGTGCAACAAGGGGAAGCAAGCAGAAAATATTAGCCATAGATGACTTCGACGGTGTCCCTGATGATTTTCAGTTTCATGATAGGATGATGTAGTATGTACGAGGGGAAAGGCTCAAACATGGCAACAGTTGGGCAAACGTTAAAAGAGTATACTACATCATGAACATCAAGGATATGCATTAGATAACCGTCGTCGCGCTACTAAAGGAGGGCTTGCTGCAGATCCTTGATTGCAACCCAAGTATTTGTCGAGAGAGGCTATTGGAGACGGAGTTTTAGCCACTGTGTATATTATTCCTATGGCTGTTGCGGGACAACGGGATGTTTCAGCACTTGGGTGATGAACTACTAACGGGAAAGTGGCCACTCAAGCACCTTCCCGTCCCGACAAATGACTCAAGGTAAATTTTGTATAAAAAGTACATAATACAATTATTCTATAAGCTAATTCTAATGCTAATGTCTTTCTCCTATTGTAATGCTAATTGCGGGGCATATGCACTAAAATTTATTAAGTTCGACATGACTAACACCTCGATGGACAACTTGAATGATGAAACAATAAGCAACTGTCAGGAGCGCTGGGCTGTTGAGTGCTTCCATGGGCATATGGATCCTTTTGACTGACCAGAACCCAATCCAAGTCAGTTGATGTTGTCATCAAAAGGTATGAAAGTTGGACTTAGAATTTTGTAATTTATGTGATACTATCTTATTGGGTTGTCTTGAATAATTAGACTGTCTTGAATTGGATCAGCTGGCGTTGTTAGGCGTCAGGCTATTGATACTTGGGTTGTAGTGTTATGTATGCTTTGTGGCCAAGGTTGGATAATATTGGAAGGGATGCTGTAGAAGAAGACGAAGAGGCTGTTGCTGTTGCTGCTGATGCTGAAGGTGTGCCGGATAGTTTTGGAGGATGTGGAAGTGGCTGAAGAGAATGATGAAAAAGGGGGATAGAGGCTGCCGACCTTGCTTTTGTTTTAGGTGTATATAGGACATTTATTTGTTGTATATAATGTTGTAATTTAATGTAATTGACACATTTCAGATTTGTACAAAAGCAATTCAGTATTTCTTTCCCGAGTTTGAGTTTGAGTTTATTTAGTATTCTTATTACATGGCATTGATGCGTTGACGCAATTAGGTTGTCAAATTCAGGAGAAAATATGAAATTAATGTGTTGGTGATTTTAGTTTGTCAAAATTCAAGAGAAAAGCTGGAAAAAATATGTATTGTCCATGATCACTTAAACGATATATAAGAGACTACATATATTGGTTAAGCGACCAAGGGTTTTCTATACAGGATTGCTTAAGCGAGACAATAAATTGCTTAAGCGATCGTGCATCTGGGAAGATCTTTATTCTGCCATGGACTTGATCACTTAAGTGATCCAAAATCGCTTAAGTGAACAAGGGTAAAAGTGAAGAATCGTTTAAGCAAGATCAAAAATCGCTTAAGTGATCGTGCATCTAGGCAGATCTTAATTCTGCCTCGGACTTGATTACTTAAACGATACCAAATCGCTTAAACGACCAAGGGTAAAAGTGAAAAATCGCTTAAGCGAGACCATAGATCGCTTAAGTGATCGTGCATTTGGGCAGATCTTGATCGCTTAAGTGATACCAAATCGCTTAAGCAATCAAAGGTAAAAGTGAAGAATCGCTTAAGCGATCGTGCATCTAGGCAGATCTTGATTCTACCTCAGACTTGATCACTTAAGCGATACCAAATCGCTTAAGCGAGGGTAAAAGCAAAGAATCATTTAAGCGAGACCATAAATCGCTTAAGCGATTATGCATCTGGGTAGATATTGATTCTACCTTAGACTTGGTCGCTTAAGCGATTCCAAATCGCTTAAGCAACCAAGGGTAAAAGCGAGGAATCGCTTAAGCGATCGTGCATCTGGGTAGATCTTGATTCTGCCTTATACGTGATCGCTTAAGCGACTAAGGGTAAAAGTGAAGTATTGCTTAAGTGATCTTGATTCTGCCTTGGACATGATTGTTTAAGCGACTAAGGGTAAAAGTGAAGCATCGCTTAAGTGATCTTGATTCTTGCTTGTACGTGATCACTTAAGCAACTGTACTAGATCGTTTAAGCGACTAAGGCTAAATATACAGGATCGCTTATGCGAGAAATGAAATCTCTTAAGCAATCCAGTGTATTCGGATTATTTTTATTATGCCTTTCACAAGATCGCTTAAGCGATGAAAGCTTATAAACACTGAATTGCTTAAGCGATGATAAGATCGCTTAAGCGATTCCTTTTTTTTTTTTTTTTTTTTTCTTGGAGTAGGTTGTCAACCCCATATTAAGTGACATTAATGTGAACTTTGGATGTTCACAACATCACATGATTATTAACGCTAATGTTAAGTGACATCGGTTAGTAACACTTATTAAGGCCAATTAAGAACGATTATTTGAAACATAATTTCATCAACACATATTAAGGTTACAACCGTATGATATATGGATAAATGTCATACCGCACTAGCGTGAGATGTTAGTAGAACCGTACCTTATTTCATAAATATGGATGATGTATTTGAGAATGATTAGATTGAAATAAGCTTCAACTTTGACTGTACGATTAGTTCAGTGGACCATGATCTGTCCACGATTAGTTCAATGGACCATTGTTCAAAATTATATTTTAATTAAATTAATTTTTCTACGTTTGTACATAAACATGAAAAATAAATATTAAAGTATAGAATGATTCTATATAATACAAATTTTAATGTTTTTAAAGTACCAAAGTAAATTACCTTTAATCGCTTAAGCTATTTATGGTTTCACTTAAGTGATACTAAATCGCTTACACAATCTTGTCAAAGGCCGAATAAAGGTCATCCAACTATACAAGATCATTTAAGCGATTTTAGGTCTCTCTTAAGCGATCCAGTCTATTTAACCTTAGTCGCTTAAGCGATCACTTTCAGTTGCTTAAACGATCACGTACAAGCCAGGATCAAGATCGCTTAAGCGATGCTTCACTTTTATCCTTGGTTGCTTAAGCAATCATGTCAAAGGCAGAATCAAGTCACCCCAGGTGCACGATTGCTTAAGTGATTTAAGGTCTCACTTAAGCGATTCTTCACTTTTACTCTTGGTCAATGATTGCTTAAGTGCTCATGTCCAAGGCAGAATCAAGTCACCCTAGGTACACGATCGCTTAAGCAATTTAATGTCTCGCTTAAGCAATTCTTCATTTTTACCATTGGTCGCTTAAGCGATCATATCCAAACAAAACCAAGATCACTTAAGCGATTCTTCAATTTTGGCATGAATCGCTTAAGCGACCAAGGCCATTTTGCTTCTTATCTCGCCGATCTTTTGATATTGTGCACGTTTGAGTGAGAAATTATATTCCGTATTGTGGGTGAGCTCTATATTCAATCATAACCATCCATATTTGTGAAATGAGGTACGTTTCTACTAATGTGCCACACTCGTGACTAATTCAGTAAATTGATTGATTGATTGACTTGATACGACAATTATGTTGATAATATTTATTTTGTCTGTTTTACTTCTTTGGGTAGCAATTAGTGTCTAATAATCCTATTTTTCCCTATGATTTTGCATTGAATTTTGATAGGATTTAGGATACTTCTCATACAATTTGGGCCATAATTGCTACCTAATTCTATTAATTTTTCTTTGCAGGCCTAAACAATGATTTTGAGCATAAATGATAGTTTTGAACGTAAATTGCGTAACTTGAGCTCGGAAATTCAGAATGGCCTGAATTTAGAAGATTTGGAAAGCTAAGAAGAAGAGCTACAACTTTCATGTTTTGGGTTTTCCTAATTCGGATTGGACAAGGGTGAAAACTATGCTTGAAGTCGTGAACAATATGTTGGAAACTGAAGAAAAACGTCTTTGGACGTGCTTCAGTATTTTTGCCATAACTTGCACTGTAGACCTCGGATTTGGTTTATTCTTGAACGAGTAGAAATATAATGATGTTTAACACTTTTCTAGATTCAGACTATATAATGCTCAAATTTTGCCTGAAAGAGTCTCGCCGCGTCAAGGAAAAATATTTGTCGCGGCGAAACTGCGTCAGATGTGAAAAATAAAATAATGCATTTTAGCTTGCTAGGGCTTCATATTTAAGTGAGAGAGGTATAAATTAGGACGAAAAGGAAGGGAAAAGAGTCTTGGTTCGTCATTTGGAAGGCAGCTCTTGGAAGGAGAAGATTATTGAAGATTCGGGCTTCAAATTAGAGAAGATTTCTCCATCTTTTGTTTGTTTTTCAATGATGAACCTTGATTCAGTTTGTTTTTGTTATTTTGTTTTGTTTTTTAGTATGAACTGGGTTGTTTAGCTAGGGTTTGATGTAACCTTGATACAATGATTCAAATTTATATGTTTTGATTTACATTGAGTTTTAATTTCATGATTGAGTGTTTATCTCTTTGCTTAATGACTTTTGGATGCTTGATCACCATTCAAATGTATGTTGTTCAAAATGAGACTGAGAAGTGATTTGTGATTGTGCCTCTTGGGATAAATACCATAGATTGAGCGAAAACTAGAGATAGATAAACGCGATCTATGAAATCTAGATAGAATTTCATAAAGCTTAAAAGACTTTGAACTATTAATCTTCATTTTGTTGGGTGGGGAAGCTTCATAGAGATAAGTAGGAAAATATAGCCTGAGAAGGTATGTCTTTCAACTTAGAGAATTTGATTTTCAATCAAAGAATTAGAACTTGGGTAACAGATTCTATGATTTGGGTTAGCGTATCTAGGTGAAATCAACACCCTAGCATTTTTTTAGCATTGTTTAATTAGTTAAGTTGTTGGGTTTTGCTTTAATTTCTTTATCATTCATTAATAATTTGTTAATTTGTATTTAGTTTGTTAATTTTCCATCAATCCAATTTAATGTTGCTTCAATTAGGACTTAAACTAGAGAAATCAGTACTTAGTAACACTATCCTCGTGGGAACGATACTCTACTTATCACTTTATTATTTTTTGCGACTAGTGTACTTGCTACATATGCATGTTTGTGAAATCACACATCAGTGTCGTACATAAGTAATATGCAAAATTTTACTTACTTAAACCCTTTTTAAAATGGATGAAAATGAAAAATAATTAATTTGAATTAATACATTATAAATGATGATTTATTCAAGGTAACAATTAAATTTAAAACATAAAAAAATTGAAAACAACAACTCTTCAACGGTTGGCCTTGGCAACTCTCTCGATTTCATCCTTCTTCTTGATGACATACCTGGAAATACAGGGATATAAAATCAATTTAATGCACCACAAAGAGAAACATAATAATTTCATCAGATCCTTTAAGCGATCTTTGGTCGCTTAAGCAATCTTCAGTCGTTTAAGCAATCTGCTTGTTAGATCTGCATATAAGAAAAGATCGCTTAAGCGACCTTACGTCACTTAAGCGATCTAGTGGTCACCAGATCTGATCTGACCAGCAGATCAGTTAAGCAACCAAGGATCGTTTAAGCGATCGTCTGTTATCTGCAGATCTGAACATTAGATCGCTTAAGTGACCTAAGATCGCTTAAGCGATCTGATCTTATCTGTAGATTGCTTGCTTTCTTGTTACTGATCAATTTGAACCTAATTTTCTGGATCTGCATATGATCAATTATGGCAATTGCTTCTCTTGTGGCCAGGATGCTTGTAAATTGAGCACTTATTCATCCTCCGGGGAACCTCACAGGCTGATGGAATACACTTAACTCTTTTTCTCCCATTTTCTATCTTCTTGAATGGCGGATGGATGATAATGTTAACCAACTCTACCAGTACCACCCATTACTCTTCTGGAGGAACTGGATATATCGTTTCCGAATAAGCCAGCTTGTAGTGATTTGCTATATAGAGAGGGGAGCAAAGTTTCATGTAAATTCTTGAACCAAAATCCGGCTTCTGTTGGTGTTTCAGTGCTGCTAGTGCATAAGGACAAGGTAAACATTGAATGTCAAGCACTTTATAGCTGCAAGTTTTACTAAGAAGGTTAACTAGGGTATCCGAACCATAGCCGCGCACAGTGAACTCTTGAGCATTAAGAGGATGGGCAAACAGTGCCTTTGACAGTTCCATACGTTCTCGCAATAATTTTTTAACTGACGGAACAAGGGTTGTGGTAAAATTATCTAACTTCGTACAATGTTCTCTGGATTGCATTAAAAATGGAAACTATTGGAAACTTTCTTTCCATTAACAACTTTGAATTTATAGACTCAGCTATGTTCGTGGTCATGACATCAAACCTTCTTCCAGGAAAGTAAGCTCTACTCCATCGCTCGAAACCAACATCATTCTCAAGATACTTAGCAGTTCTATCATCCTTGATTTGGATTTGCCAGAAATGCTCCTCGAACTCATCAACTTGATAAGCTTTTGGTGTCATATAGTATGTCTGAAAGAGGCCAACACATTAAAATTTTTGTTTTATGTTCTCACTAAAGTGCCTGATACATAATCCGTGATGTGCTTCAGGGTAAATAGTGGCAATCATCTTCTTTATAGAGTTTTCTCTATCAGATATTGTGCACAACTCGTTACTATCAGGCACTATCATAGGTAATTGCTGAAAAAACCAAGTCTGCCACTTATTGTTCTCATAGTCAACTACACACCATGCAACGGGATATGTGTGATTCTCGCTGTCTTGTGCAGTGGCCACCAACAATGTACCTCTATACTTTCCCGTCAAAAAGCAACCATTAACATGCAACACCTTTCTCATATTTACAAAACCCCTTCTAGTAGTACCGTAAGCAATAAAAAAATAATTAAACCTCATATTCTTGTCCCACTTCAAAGCCGTCTTGCTACCTTGGTTTGTCAACTCAAGCATATAACTGTATGCTTCTAATATTGCGTACTCATGCTTTGGCGTGCCCTTCACAAAATCTTATGTGTGTTGTCTCCCTTTCCAGCATTTCCAGTATTTCTAGTAACTAACAACGCATCCCAACTTTGTACGCACAAGTCTCTGAATGTCCTTAGGAGATAGACTTTTCCCTTTAATAAACTGACTTTTGACAAATTGTCCAATAACATCAGCAGAGGCTTGTCGATGCTCACCTGAAATATGTCCCAACCCACATGTGTGCTCACAGGTATATGTGTTAACAATAAATTTTCTGGACTCCGCCAACCTTCTACAATAAACCCACCACTTGCACTTTCGGTCAAGACATGCAACCGTCACTGCCGATGAATTAGACTTTTTGGTGATGAACTCAAAATTACCTCTCACGGCAACAAGTTTTAGCTTCCTCGCCACTTCCTCTTTGTTGTCAAATAAATACCCTACGCACAAGTCCGATCCATCAGCAAAAACATGAGCTGATTCACTACTACCTGCAATTTCGTCTCTGAACCTACATAAAGGACTATAGTGTTTTCTTCCTTACAAACTACACCTTTACATAATTTCTATTTAAAGGAATCTCTACATCTATGGGAACATGTATGAGGTCCTCCTCGTTAACATTTTCATTCTATCGCATATGACCAACCTCTTCTACAGTGTCCTCCTCACCAGTTACTCTTGATTTTTCAACTAAGAAATCAATGCCCTCGTAGTTCAAATTAAAACCAGCATTCTCTCCATCAACTTTCTCATTATCCCCTTCCTTTGAACCAACTTCCAACGGTTTATCTACAAAAGAAACCCTTAAAATGGGTCTCGAACCATTATCGGCCGCGTCAATCATATATAATTTCACACCTTCATCCGACTTTAATATAGCAGGAAGTACCTTATAATGTTCAGGAACTCTGCTTAAAACATACTTCACAACTATTCAAACACATGAGCAACCCAAATCACCTCTTCTAATTATTTCATCAATCAACTCATCAAAACTAACCTCTGTGCTCACAGCAATTGGTATAACTTCTTTGCTCTTCCCAATCCACTTCCATCAACTTTCTTCCTCCACCCACTCACCAAAATATTCAACACCCAAAACAACTTGTCTCATGTCTAATAATAGCCAAGTACCTATAATGCAAGAAAAAAAAAATAATTATTAACTGATGTATTAAGGGTTGACAGATTTTAAAAAGTATCTGCAAAGTCGCTTGAGCGATCTGGTGTATCGCTTAAGCGATCAAGTATATCGCTTACTGGATAGCTTAAGCAATCTGGTATAAATAAGCCTAATCGCTTAAGCGATCTTCTACCATTTACCTGATCGCTTAAGTGATCTGCTACCATATACCAGACTTATAGTTGATAGCTTAAGCGATCTTCTGTCATATACCTGATCGCTTGAGCGATCTACGATCTGTTACATTATACCAGACATATCATATTGCTTAAGCGATCCATCATATCCAGAACATATTTTCAGTCATCTCCACCTCCAATCGGTGCTACCACCCCCAGCTACCCACAATGCAAGAAAATATTCAACAAATTTCACTCCTTTCAACTTGCATTACATCAAACACAACCCAACGACCTAAACAACTAAATCAAAATCATAACCCAAACCTAATCCATCATTAAATCTTTGTAAATCAAAATATAAAATGGAAAGGGGAGATGCACATACCTGGACGAAATGTCAGGAGGAGGAGGATTTGTGGCGAAGGAAGAAGATGGTGTTAATGGCTAAAAGAAGAAGATGTATAGTAAGGAGGAAGAAGAAGATGTAGACGAAGCTTAGAATAAACAGCAACCAGGGGAGGGATGAGTTAATGGCGGGAGGAAGAAGAAGAAGATGTTATGTTTGGGTTTGTTTGTAAGAATTTCAGGTTTTTGGGGACATATTATAATTTTTAAAAGATTACACAATACTTCATTAATCCTAATTAAGCCATGATTAGTGTTTAATTGTTATTAGTTTGTCTTAATAAAAAACAGGGTCATTTAGTAAAGACTAAAAAACTACATGGTCTTTTAGTTAAATTCAAGGCCAATATGGCATTTTAATCATTTGCCCCTTCTGACATTAACTAGCAACTTCTAGTGCTTAATTTGATGAATTGGATGCGTGGATCAGCCACCATTTATCATGTCATCTTTCTTACACTCTCAATCTTCTCTTGACATGTTTAGGGTTGTTTTATCCATCATGTTTGATCTTTGCTTCAAAGACGGGTTAAATATCACCTAACAGGTTAGTTTTTTGATTTGATAGCGAGCATGAGTTTGGTGACACCTTAACATCACACGAGGAGTGACAAATTATAACAATGAGATGGAGGAAATTTAACTCCCCAGACATCCCAAGTTTGGACTTAAAAAAATAACCTTGAAAATCGGAGGCTTTTTTTTTTTTTTTTAATTTAAAAATCTGACGGTGCCACACTTAATTGTAATTAAACATGCAAAAAGGGGCTAGAGTGAAAAGATTGAAACGTATATGGGTAGTAGTATAATTAATGGAAATTTGTTTAAATTTTGAAATAAAAAACGATCCCTTCCCTTCAAAATCGCTTAATCGAGCAGTATACCCAAAAAACGACCGATGAAACACTTTCCATTTCTTTGCAATTTCTGGCGATAAAAGTTTCCTATTTCTGGCCAATATTCGATCCTAAAGCTTCGTTACACAAAATCATGGCTGATATTCACAAAGAGGAGGAAAACCCAACCCCACTTCAAATCCTAGACTTTGGCAGTGGCGGCTGTTCAAAGGTTGTCGAAGAAGACACTCCGATGGATCATCCGATGAGTGAAGGTGGTTTAGAGGCAGAGAGACAACGGTGGCACAAGAACAGAGAGGAGAATCGGAAAATGGTTCTGAAGAGGAGGACGCCGATGAAGAAAATGTACATTTTTTACTGGTGGTTTTGAATTTGATGAAAAAATTGATTGGTTTGTGCGAATTTGGGGGATATGTAGTTGGTTTTGATTGTTAGGTGGTTGTGGCGTTTTGTCGAGCAGTTAGTTTCTTCACCACTTCCTCCTTGCTGTCAAATAAATAACCTACGCGCAAATCTATTCCATCAGTAAAAACGTGAGGTGATTCACTACTACTTGCAATTGCCGCCTCTGAACCTATATAAACGACCATAGTGTTCTCTTCCTCACAAACTACATCTTTTACATAATCTGTATTTATAGGAATCTCTACATCTATGGGAATATGTACGGGGTCCTCCTCGTCCACATTTTCATTTTGCCCCACATGACCAACCTTTTTTATAGTGGTGTCCTCACCACCCAAATCACCGCCTACTCTTGATTTTTCAATGAAGAAATGAATGTCCTCATAATTAAAATTAAAACCAGCATTCTCCCCACCCAAATCACCACTTACTCTTGAACCAACTTCCAAAGCTTTATCCATTACCGAAACCGTTAAAATCGGCCTCGAACCATTATCGCCCACATCAAGCATAAACTTCACATCTTCATCAGACATAAATACAACAGGGGGTACCTTAAAATTTGTAGGAGCTCTGCTTAAAACATAATTCACAACTATATCACTACGTGAGCAACTCAACCCACCTCTTCTAATGATTTCATCAATCAACTCATCAAAACTAACTTCTGTACTCACAGCAATTGTTTTAACTTGTTTGCTCTTCCGAATCCACTTCCAGCAACTTTCTTCCTCCACCCACTCACCAAAATATTCAACACCCACAACCACTTGTCCCATGTCTAATAATAGCCAAGTACCTATAATGCAAGAAAACAAAAATTATTAACCGATATATTAAGGGTTGACAGATTTTAAAAAGCATCTCCAGAGCCGTTTAAGCGATGTGGTGTATCGTTTAAGCAATCTGGTATATTGCCTACTGGATCACTTAAGCAATCAAGTATATCACTTAAGCGATCTGGTATAAATAAGCCTGATCACTTAAGCGATCTTATGCTATATACTTGATCGCTTAAGCGATCTGCTGCCATATACCAGACTTATAACAGATCGTTTAAGCGATCTTCTGTCATATACCTGATCGCTTAAGCGATCTGCCATCTGCTGTATTATACCAGACTACCATATCACTTAAGCGATACAATAAATCACTTAAGCGATCTATCAGATCCAGAACACATTTTCAGTCATCTCCACCTACAATCGATGCTACCACCTTTAGCTACCCACAATGCAAGAAAATATTCAACAAATTTCACTCATTTCAACTTGCATTACATCAAACACAATCCAACAACCTAAACAACTAAATCAAAATCATAACCCAAACCCAATCCATCATTAAATCTTTGTAAATCAAATTTTAAAATGCGAAGAGGAGATACACATGCCTGGACAAAATGTTAGGAGGAGGAGAAGGCGAATCTTTGGCGAAGAAGATGTTAATGGCGGAGGAAGAAGAAGATGTAGACGAAGCTTAGAAGAAACAACAACTAAGGGAGGGGTGTTAATGGCAGGAGGAAGAAGAAGAATATGTTTGGGTTTGTTTGCAAGAATTTTGACTTTTTGGGGATATTTAATAATTTTTAAAAGATTACACAATACTTCGTTAATCTTAATTAACCATTAATCATGTTTAATTAACATTAATCAATAATAAAGCTATTTACTTAACACTTTAAAACTATATGGCCTTTTAATTAAATTTGAACTTTGATTTGGTCTTTTAATAAAATGCCCCAATGAGATGTGGGAAACTTCTTGCCTTTTGCCTTTTGGATTTATTTGATGATGTTAAATGGCATCTTGCATCTCTAGGTTTTAAGTTGATATTTGCTTAGAGAAAACATCAATAATGTAAAAGGTGAGTTGATGGGCATCTTTTAGAAACATTTTCTCTATCTTGTCCTTTCAAGTTCACTTTCTCACTTCATATTCATACCACAAAACCTTGCCTCCAATAATTATTCAGCAAAAGTTAATCTTCACTAGAAAACACTTTATACAATAAAGTGTCTACCCCAGAAAAACCTTTTGTACTTGTATTCAATATAAATATATTATAATCCAAATTCTTTTGTTTTTTATTGTAGACTTATCAAAACTGATTTTTTAAATGTCCAAACCCATCTAAGTACAAATCGTTCATCTTGAGTACATATTATATGTTTTGTATCTAAATCGTAAGAATGTACCTATCTAATTAGAGACTTTGAGTAACCGAAACACATCTACTTAACTGAGAAGATCCTAAATACATATTATCAGCCTTTGGTCTAACCAACACAGATTTGCTATGTTTTTCACCCAAAAAGTGTCTGCTAAATTGATGGAAACCAAGACTTATAAACTCACATAGACTTTTTATGCTAGGGATACCAGTGTGTCAAATCTTATTAAAATTAAAATAAGAGTATATAACTTAGTCATAAGTGTCACAGTTTCAAATTTTCAAGGAAGTCAGCCAGTGTGGGACACGTTAGTTATAAGTCTATGGCGTGCATCATGATGCATAGACCAGGTCTGGACCTCTGAATTTATATGCTTTTTATTCTCTTCATTTTGCTCCTTGTTACCAGGAAACAGGCAAATATAATGGAGTGGAGCACCCTGGAAATCAAAGTTATTTCCTGCACTGATCTCAAAACCTTTAACTTCTTCCAGAAGCTATCTGTGTATGCAGTAGTCTCCATCGCCGACGGCGAATTGAAGAAGAAAGAGCAGCAGCAGAAGTGTCTGCAGCGCCAAAAGACTCCCATAGACAGAGAGGGAGGTTCACATCCTGAGTGGAATCACCTGTTGCAATTCAATCTCAGAGCCCTTGGTGATGATTTCAGCCATCTTTTTGTCAGCTTTGATTTGAATTGTGAAGGTGTTGTTTATGGCAACAAAACTATTGGGAAAGTTCGAGTTCCGTTGCAGGATTTGATCGATGAATTCAATGGAGCGCTGAGGTTTGTCAGGTATCAAGTTCGCAGCGGCGATGGAAAGCCTAATGGGGTTCTGAATTTTTCTTATAAAGTTAATGGGCAGAAGATCGTTGAGAAGGGTAATACAACTTCTCCGGAAGTAAATCTACCAACAAAAGTTGATCATACTTCTGCAAAAGTTCAGTACCCTTCACTGGAAGACGATGAGAAGTCGCAGAAAGTTTTTTATCCTTCTCTGGATTATGTTCAGGTTCAATCTCCTTTACCAGGCTATTGTTCACCTTTGCCAAAGTATGAGTATAGATCAACAGCACAAGTTTATGGTACGACTCAACCATCACCGCTGGTATTATCACCAAGACAACAACTTATGCATCCTGTTATGATGTCAAATGGGTCATTTTGTCATCCATACATACAAACTCCGGGACCATGGTACATGTTGGAGTCAACTTATGGTTATAATGTGTATGGTGGTTCTGGAATTGGGCATTAGGCAGGGTTGATTTTGAAACATGGAAGCTCTGACCAGGTCCAAAACACAGAGTTTCCAAATCTCTGGTTTATGTGGATTTAAAAGCAGTAGCAGGTGAACTTTAAGTCAGATACTATGGGCTAATAGTAGTTAGGAATATGTTATATTATTTGGATAGCTCTAATGGTTCATACAAGAGTAGCGTTAAATACAGATGAATCCTAGTGGTGATTGAGTTGTGTAGTTTGCAGTGCCATGAAAATATGAGTTAGCATTATAGCTTGGAAAACTCTGTTTCAATTGATACTATGTTTACGTTTTGTTTATTCTGTAACAATGTATCACTTTATTAGTTCACTATTATGGATTCTAATGACATGAGAGAAGGGTTAGTTGTATTGTTTGTAAAAGCTCATATGAGAAGATTATTCGAATTCGTTTTTGCTTTTAACTTAAATAAAGAATATTCCAAGAATAAACCCATAAATTAATTAAAATTTTGTTGGTGAAAAAAATGTATAAATGGTTGTCAAGGTCAGTCTACCTCACGGGAGACTTTGAATTGAGGGCCAAATCAAGACAAGGACTCGTTGATGTTGCTGCGGGCCAAATCAAGACAAGGACTCATTGATGTTGCCTTGATGCCTTCACTGACCCATAACAACTTGAAGAAATTTTTGTTTTTACAAGTTAATAATCTTACTAATTCAATGATGTAATTAATCCCCATTTTCTATTTTTTTTTTTCTAGAGTTTTGACGCAATTTCCATTTGATATAGGTGAAGACTAATTTGTTGGACTAAATGTCCAGTAATATTATATATAGGGTCAAGATGTGATTTAATTTTTAACTTAATGTTTTGCGCTCTTTATAATTAGTTTATTATTGCTGATTCAATAGTGATAAGACATATATATATATATAAAGAGGGTATTTGGATCATATAATGTTTTATTATATGGATATATTATATTAACGAAATGAAAAATCACTTTGAAGATTACTGGGAACTTTTAAAAAATGTGTTTGGTTTGTTTGAATAAATTGTTGAATAATATGTTTGGCTGGAAGGATAAATGGGTGGATATGTTATATAGATTACTAAATTACCATCCTTTTTAAATGTTAATATAATAGTATTTTTTATTATTATTTTTTTAATCATTTTTTTAACCCCCTACATTTGAAATTTTACTAAAACACCCTAGTCATATAAAACTTTAATTTATAGCAAAATCACCCCCACCCACCCGAAGCCACTGTCGACAGCTAGTGACCACCGCCGACAGTCGACGAAACGGTGCACGACTAGCCGTATATAGCTGGCTATGCGTTGGCAAACGGCCAGATCTATAGCCATTTCACGGCCAAAGATGTGGCCGTGAAACAGCCACAGATCTGACCGTGAAAAGGCCAGATCTTTGGCCATGCCATTTCACGGCCAAATCTGTGGTTGTTTCACGGCCACATCTTTGGTCGTGAAGCAGCCATAGAAAGCCTAGATCTGACCATTTTCGGCCATGGATCCACGGCTAAAAAAGGCCTTATCAGCACACGACTAGCTAGATCCCGCCAGTCGTACACCATTACGGCGACTGATACCGACGGTCGGCAGTGGTGAGTCACGGACGACAGTGGTCTTGGGTGGTTGAGGGTATTTTGTTAACTTTTAAACTTTTTTTTGTGGCTAGGGTGTTTTACCTAATTTCTCAAATTTAGGAGGGCTAGGTAATTGTTATTTGGTAGACATTTGAGGGCAATTGTGTTCGAAATGGTTTTTAATGGGTAGAAAAATTGGATTACCCTGATAATGTTTTAATAACAGCCCCTAAATGGGTAATAAGATTACCCCCCACATTACCAACAGTAAAAACTATTTGCAATAAAATATTACCGTAATATTTTATTACTTGCAAACCAAACACAGGAATCTTGCAAAATAAACGAAGATTACCCCTGTTATTTTATATACCTTCTATCCAAACAGCCCCAAAGAGAAAAAAAAAATTTACCTTACATAATTAGGAGTGCTTAACGAACCGAGCTGCTCGTGAGCCTGCTCAGCTCGAGTTCAGCTCGTTAACTGCTCGGTTTGTCTGATAACTAGCCAGCTCGCTCAGTTCGTGAGACAGAACGAGCTGAGTTCGAGCCATGCTCAGCTCAACTCGTTAGGCTCGCAAGCCGAGCCTGGCTCAAAAAATTGGGGGGTTTTTTGAGGTTTTCTGAAGTAATGGGATTGAATTAAAATAATGAAACACAAGTTTTAAAAAATAATAAAAATGGCCCCCGTTATTAAAATCCCTAAATCGTCGATTTTCGTCGACAGATGAACACTTGTTGTAAAACTCATTCCAAAGTCACGATTTTCGTCGCCGTCATCAGCACAACTTCCAGTTGGATTTTTATCATTAGATACCATCTTCTTCGTCGGATTTTTTTCGCATTTCTTTGCATTTCTCTGTTCGCCACGATTTCTTTGCATTTCTTTGTTCGCCGTGAAAGGGATCTGCGACGCCGTCGACCATGGGAGAGATTATATAAAGCACAGGGTGTATTCATTTACACCTAGTCGACGCTTAGCCGCGATTCATTGTCTTTTCTCTATTCGCCGTGAAAGCCATCTACGACGCCATCGACCGTCGATTTCTCAGGGTAAGGTTGTTTTTTTTGGCTTTGTTCTTCGGTTGTTGTTGCTTATGAAACCCATCTGAGATTGATTTTTGTGAACGATGTCAATGGAATTTTAAGCTAGTTTTTTGTGAATTGTTTATATGTAACAAGGGGCTTTTTCCGGTGAAACAATTCAGGGAAGAGCAGTCTGTCGTGTTGTGGTCATTGACCGTCATGGTGTTGCTGTGAAACCCATACAAGAATTGTTGAGCCCTTGATCTGGTATCCTGTATTCCTGGTTAATGTTTGTGTACTATCTATGAAGAGCAGTCTGTCATGTAGGCTAGTCTGTTTCATTGTTTGTTTAAATTGCTTTACTTAATTTGTTATTGTTTGTGGTTGTGGTTGTGTTGTGGACTTGTGGGACAAAATTGAAATTGCAAAGGAGTTTGTTAATTTGTTTGTGGACTGTGCTTGTGGTTGTGGTTATGGACTTCTACTTGTGGGAATTTGTTTTACAGTAGATAGTAGAAGGGCAATTTATAAATTTGTTTGTGGTTGTGGTTCTGCATTTGGTGGTGGGGACTGGGGGCTTTGTTATATATTAAATTGAAAAACGGTGAAGGGCAGTGATGCCTAAATTGCAAAAGGGTAAAAGGCAGTGCAATGTAAAATGGCAAAAGGGTAAAGGGTATTTGAATTGACATGTATATAGTATTGGTTAATTATATTAATCTATAAGGCATGCCTTTGTTAAGCACTCGTAGAAATCACAGGGATATCTTTTTATTATTATTATTCATTTAATTGAGTTTTGTTTCTTAACTTTCTGTCAATTATCAGCATAATATCATGGATGATAATGTTTAGAATGAAAAAGAAAGTTTTCTGGTGCTCTTGGAAAGTGTCTGAAAGGATAGTTTGAAAAGTATAACTATAAAATATAAAATTATTTGGCATATTAGGGGGAGAAATCTTGGACTAAAAAGTTGGAAAGAGATTTATAAATATGATGGTTTATAAATCTCTTTCCAACTAACTTAGGTTTATAAATCTCTAAAGAATCTTTTTAAAGGTGGGTCTAGTAATCATGTTAGTCCTCCTTAGACTAAACAGAGTTGAGGAATTAAAATTGTTGAATGGTAAAAACGATGAACACGAGAAATTAATTATAATTAGAGCTGCCTTTTAATGAAAGAAAGTCATATTGCTCAAATTGATGCCCTTGTATTTAAGCAAGTGAAACCGCATTAACTTTACTTGAAGTCAAACTAAGTTAGTTGAGTTATACCTCTCAGTCTAGATTTTGTGACTAAATTCTCCCATATGATTTATTGCTTTTTGTAGTATTTTGATCCACAATTATCCATTATTATGACTTACTGATTTATTTTTTTTCATTTATAGGTTTGTAAATGGAGGGTACTTCCTCAAGCACCCCTACAATACAAGATACAATTACCATACACTAGGCGGTAACTTTAACTTGAATGCAACCACAACAAATACGGAGCAAAGTATTAGTAGCCCGAATAATGGTGATGAGAATGAAAATCCAATTCATAAGAAAAAAAGAGCGAAGACATCAGTGGTATGGATGGAGTTCAAGGAGGTAGTACTCCCTAATGGCACCAAAAAAGGCATAGTGTACTCATTGCAAAGTAAAGTTGTGTATTAATGCCACCGAAAACACCACCCAGTTTAATAGACATCTAAACCGGTGTTTAAGGAGAAAATCTTCCATAAGGCAACAACATTTTAGTTTTCAAGTGTCAGTAATGATGTTGCAACTACTATTTTGCCAGCTTTAAGTGGGAAGTTTGGCATGTTGAAAATGAGGGAACTTATCGCCCATTGGGTGCTCATGCATGAGCATCCATTTACAGTTGTGGAGGAAGAGGGCTTGAACAATATGATGAAGTATGGGATTCCTGGATGGACTCTGGTTTCCCGCCATACTTGTAAAAAAGATTGTATGAAGGTATATAAAAGTAAGAAGGCCAAATTGAAGACTTTGTTGAAGAGTATGACAAAAATCAGTTTGACTACAGACTTATGGAATTCAAGGAATCAAAAGATGGAGTAAATGGTGTTGACCGGGCATTGGATAGATAGTACTTGGAGGCTGAATAGACGTATCCTCAACTTTGTTCGTCTACCTCCTCCCCGGACTGGTATTGCGATTGCAGATGACATTTTCAAGTGCCTAATGGGATGGGGAATTGAAAATAGGCACTTGAAAATAAGGTATATATTATTTATGTGGATAATGCTTCAAGTAATGATGTTGCGATTAAGGTTTTGAGGGAAAATTTTGAAGTTTCAGGGAAACTCCTTTGCGGAGGTAAACTGTTTCATGTAAGATGTTGTGCACACATTTTGAACCTAATTGTTCAAGATGGACTTTATCAAATTGGGCACATCATTGACGACATCCATGACAGTGTGTTGTATATCAACAGTTCAGAAAGTAGGCTTAAGGTATTTTATGAGATTGTTCAACAACTTAAATTGCCGTATCGGAAACTTATTCTCCATTGTAAAACAAGGTGGAATTCTACCTATGAAATGTTGGCAATGGCAATTAAGTTCAAAAAGGTTTTTCCAAGATTGAAAGAGAGGGATATCAATTATCATAATAATCCGAGTGACGAGGATTGGGAGAAAGTGGAGAAAGTCTATGACATTTTAAAAGTATTCAGTGGTTCAACCAAACTCATTTCAGGAAGTGATTATCCGACGTCTAATTTATTCTTGAAGGAGGTGTGTGTAGTGAAATGTATGTTGGATAGTAAAAGTAAATCTGAAGATGATTTTATTAGAGTAATGGTTAGGAAAATGAAAGAGAAGTTCGATAAATATTGGGGGGAATGTAATGTGTTGATGTCTGTGGCTACTGTATCGGATCCTCGGTTGAAAATGAGGGTTATTCAATGGGCATTCCCTAAGATGTATTATGAGGCAGAACCGCGGGCAAATACGATGACGGTGCGGGATGCATTATATGAGTTATATAAGGAGTATGTTCAAGCTAATCAACGTGTGACTATCGTTCGTGCTTCTATATCAGAAGGGGATAGACATGGAGCCATTGGTGAGGTGGCTACGGTTGAGGGAGCCCAGGCCTGGGATGATTTTAGCAATTTTCTGGACGTGGTTGAAACTGTTGATCCTAGTAAGTCTGAGTTGGACTTTTATTTGGGAGAGGGAAGCCATAAGTGTGTGGGGGATCATGACTCATTCGATGCCTTACAGTGGTAGAAGGCAAATTTAACCAAGTACCCTATATTGTCTACAATGGCTCGTGAGATACTAGCCATCCCAATCACTACGGTTGCTTCAGAGTCTGGATTCAGTGCTGGGAGTAGGGTTATTGATAGCTACAGAGCTTCTTTGTCACCAACTACGGTGGAGACGTTGTTATGTGGATGTAACTGGTGTCGCACTTTGAATGGAGTGAAGAAATGGTGCAAAGTAAGTTCCATTTATTATTATTTTTGTTTAATTCAATATTTAAAATTACTTTATTATAACCTACAGTTTATTTTTATCTTTTTCAGCTTCCTGTCCTGTTAGGTGATGAGAGTCAGCAGATTGGTTGATTCACCCGTGAGTTATTGGCTATAGCAATAGGATTATGCAGGTCTATATTTATTAGTTTTGTGTTCAGGTTTGCATTTTCATCTTTACGGTTTATATAAAATGACAATTGTACTTAATGTGTTTCACTTTAATTTGTTTGTAGGAGGAGTGGGCTACAATGGACATATAGCCAATTATCTTTTGAGGATTCTAGTCATTCGACAATTTATATATTTTATTTTGCTGTTATATATATTTTTTTATGGTTGGGGATGTCATTTGATGTACAGTTATGCTAACCCCCCATTTTATTTTGATGAAAACTTAATTAAGTCAAGTGAACTAAACAAAAAACCTTAAGTTCACTTAACTTAATTTGTGGTGCATACAGTATGTTGAATGATAAATTGTATGTACCAGTAGCATTTCATTTAATGTTTATTTTAAGTAGGTTTAATTGTTGGGTGATGTATGAGGACATGAGAAGAAAAAAATTGCAATATGTGGGATTGAGAAGTTGTCTGAGGATGGCAAAAATGAGAGTCAAACATCAAAAGGCAAGTAATTTTAAAGCTTTCGGAAGCAAAATCAGCTTTAATTTTTAGTTTTTAAGTTAAATTTCAGCTTAAAACAGTAAAGATTTTGAGAATTAAACAATTACAGTAAAATACACTTCATATCACAACTTAAAAGGGAAGGGAAATTCAGTGACAAACTTGAAAAAAATCACAGTTTAAAGGAAAATAAGAAAAAGGGCAGACGCCAAACAAAAAAAAAAATAAGAAGAAAAAAAACAAAAAATATGGCAGTTTAGAAGAAAGAAAAACAAAAAAAAAAATTAAAGGAAAATAAGAAAAAGGGCAAACGCCAAAAAAAAAAAAAATAGAATTTTTTGGAGCTAGCTTGCTAGCCGGCTCGAAATACTCTTAAATTCATTACGAGCCGAGCTGAGCCAAGCCATAGAATCTGAGGTTCGGCTCGGCTCATTTCTTAATCCCATTTCACGAGCCGAGCTCGTTAAGCCGAAAACTTGGCTCGGCTCGGCTCGTGAACATCCCTATACATAATCAAAAGTAGACATATGACTTTAGAATTTTGAAGTTTTAGAAGAGTTCAAATCAGAAAAAAATGATAAAGATAATAAAATTACCCCCTACATTACAAACAATAAATACTATTTACATTAAAAGATTACCGTAATATTTTATTACTTACAAACCAAACACAGGAATCGTGCAAAATAAACGAAGATTACCCCCGTTATCTTATATACCCCCTATCTAAACGGCCCCAAAGAGAAAAAAAAAAAAAATTACCTTACATAATCAAAAGTAGACATATGACTTTAGATTTTTGAAAGTTTTGGAAGAGTTCAAATCAGAAAAGAATGATAACTTTTGTTATATTTATATCAACAATTAGTTGTGGAATATTTAGAAGCTATTATGAGCAAAAGATAGTGTTAAAAAAAAATTATATATTTAGAATACTATTTTAATTAATAATTTAAATGCAAACAAATAAAATTAACTCACTTGAGGTCAAATTGTTTTTAGTCAATGAAGTTTGATTTCTTAATTTCCAAGTCAATGCCATTGAAATTAATTAAACACTCCACATGTGAAGGTAGAACTTGCTTGCACCATTGAATAATGATTAAGAAAATTTCTAATAAATACCAATGAAATATTTTTTTCTTGGTATCGAAAAAAAAAATTGTAAACCAAGTTGAATAGGTATTAGTAAGTTTAATAAAATTTGTAATATTATTGATGTTAATATTAGTATAAATATTAAAGAATAAACAAAATGATCAAACACGGTAGCCTTGGATAATATCGTATCATAATTTTTAATTTAATATAGAATAATTAGGGCCATACATGCATGAATTTACAAAAAAATAAAAAAAAAATATTGGCATACCAAACATTGACCTCCACCTCACTAATTTTCTCTTTTTAACTCCCATTTTTAATTTTAAGTGAGGATATGACTGTCATAAAAAAAATATATTTTTTTTGTAATCTTTTTCCTCCATACTTTTACTTCAAAGATTTATATTTTTAGTATTAAAAACTAAAAGTAATATAAATCACCACAATAAACAATAAAACCCGAAATTGCCTCAATTTGAATTTGTGATATCGGGTGTTTTGTTTTAATGGAATGAAATTGGGTTTTTCTTTTGTCAAGGTGGGATTTGAAGTAATTATTTGATTATGAGAGCTTTGGGTTGTGATTCTTGAACAAATTAAACCTTGATTATATGAAACGATGTTGATTAATTTTGTATTATGTTATTATTAATTTTGACTTATTTAAAATTATATTTGAATTTTGATAACTACAAATATAAAGCTATAATGTAAAAGTATGGAAGAAGAAAGATTTTTTTGTATTACAATTATATCATCACCTAAAATTGAACATATGGGGGATAAAACAGTTCCTCGTTCTAAATCCATGGAATATTGGTTGGATCTATTTTGTATGGGCTTGGTTGACAATGAAAGAAGCCAACTTACATTGGTTATTTTGTATGGAGCACAGACATGTTTCCACCCAAGGTTTAGCGAAATGGCAAGTTCTCACCCCTGTGTTCATATAATCCAGATTCTCCACTCTTAAATTAATACCGTTAGTGATTGTTGGGTCTAACACAGATGTAAAAGTGTTATTACCAAACTGTTCTCCCATCTTCTTCTTCTTCATCTCCCCCTCTTCTCCATCTTCACCCTCCCATTCCTACGTTGGCCTCCTACGACACCACCACTAGCGTCCCGTCCTCCTTACACCAAAGCCCCCATGATTTCCACTTGATTGCTCCTACCAATCGTCGGTCAGCACTGGTTTAAGGTTATATATTACGGTCGATGAGATTGGGATTTAGAATGACCACTTACCCTTTAACTATTATATTAAACAATTAAGGGTGCGTTGGTTTAGTATTTTGGATAGGATTTTAGGGATAATATTGGGTTATTGGATAGGGGAGTATTACGAGAAAATTTTAAAAATTATGAAAAAGCCCTTAGGTTTACTAATTTAACTAAAGACCCTAACATATAAATGACAAAAAACCCCCACCACCTGCAGTGTCAGATTCGGCCACCACCGCCGGAATCTGGCCGAAAAATTTTGTTACGGCACAGACCGGTCGGATCTGTGCCGTAACACGCGTTATGGCTTCTCGGCCAGATCCATGGTGGATCTGGTCGGGAAAGGCCAGATCTACGGTCTGTTATGGCCGTCGACGCGGAAAAGGCCAAACGAGGGCCATCTTGCCGTCAGCGACGGCCAAAGATGTGGCCGTGTTTTCGGTCAACGACGGCTAGATCTGGCCGGAAAAGGTCACAACGGTGAACTTCCGGCCATTTCTGGTCGGAAGTTAGGCGTTGTACAGATTCGGCTATCACCGACGGTGGTTGCCGGAATCTGACAAGTGGGTTGATGGAGGTGTTTTTGTTAATTTTTAAACTTTTTTTTTAGGGGGTATTTAGTGAAATAATAACCTTGGGGTTTAAATGAAATTAAAAAAAGTAGGGGAGTATTTCTGGAATAATGTGCCAAACATTATTTGGAGAATAGGATCCAGAATAGGGATAAAAATATTAGCCAAACATGCAGTTTAGTTAATTTAAGGGTGAGAGTCTGGAATATATAAACTAGGAGTGGTAACTTACCATTTCACTAAACCTTGGGTGGAGATGTCATTTGCTCTTTTGTATGAGCCTAATGAGAAAGGCCCATGAACTTGGGGATTATTTATTTACGCTAAGCATCCAACCATTAGTTAATCTTGCTTTAAACCATCATTAACACTTTTCATTAAAAAATAATCTCAAGTTTGGGTTAAGGTTCACAACCTACACCAAAACTTACTTAATCATACAATTAAGAGTTAAAGTATCTTAGCTAGCTTAGATACACGGCACTAATTAATTAAAGAACGTCTTTGAATCAAAGTTAATTAATTAATTAACCATCATGCTGGGTGATATTTTAGTAGATTTAACAAAAATTTAAACTCTGCTTTGTGATCGACAACTTAGAAGTTGCATGTTTGGATTCTTCCCTTTAAAGGAAAACAAAAAAGCTAATAAATAATTGCCTCTCTTAGAAACAACTAAAATTGGATCAATTTGAGCTATAGAATTTGCATTTATTTTGTTGTTTCTTCAAATGGGAGGCATGTGCTTATGAAGTTCATTGCATCCTTAATTGATTTAGGCTTTTGATAACCCCAAAAAATAAAAATATTATAATCTCTTTTATTATTATTATTTAAAGGATTTTATTGTAATATATGAGCAAAGCATGTGCTATATGTCCTTAAGATAAGGCCAGAACTAATTAAAATGAAATTAAGATTAAGTTTTATTTGATTGAGAAATAATTTTCGATAGTAAGATATAATAGAGAAATTAATGAATTATGCACTTTTTAAGTACTCTTTATAGATTATATGATTATTCTTTTTTCTTTTTCTTTTCTAAGTAAACTCATTATTAAGTTATTTAAAAATAAATAATTATCAAATAATGTTCATAATTTTGAAAAATAGCTTATACTCAATATAGAATCAAAATATCAATGCCTAATTACATGAAAAAGGAAAGTACAATTAAAACCAAAAATATTGCTGAAAATTGATAGGAAAAATGATTTCTGGAAAGTATTTCATTAGTATATCAAGTGTGTTTTTCTTTTTATTTTTCACGCTATTTTATTTTAATTTAATCTAAATTAGTGTCCTCAATTTATAATGGTTATATGTATTAGTTTTCAAAATTATGAAAACATATTGAAATAAATTTAATTAGTGAGTGAAATTTGAAGAAGGGATTTTCACTTTGAAAATCTTAATACTTTTAATCTTTAAAAATGTGTTTGATAAAATACTTCTAAACTATTCTTAAAATTTAAAACTATAAAAATAGAAAAAAAAAAATTTATTTTAATATAAGAGCTAAAATGACATCTAAAAACTACTTTTGAAAATTCTATTCAAAATTTAAATGTCAACCGCCCAAGTATTTTAATACATAAATTAACACAATTTTTAAGTTTTTAAATTAATGTATTTGAACGGTTAAAATTTTATACAAATTGTGTCAATTCTAAAATGCATTATGTAGTTATATTGAGTCTCAACCATCCAAAGTATTAGATTGAAATTTCGCAGTTAACTTTTGAGTTTTACATCAAAAGGCATAAAAAATGCGTTATAATTTAGGTAAAAAAACGTTTCATATTAATTCTATTGGATCAAATTATCTTGATAGAAAATTTGATAGAACTATTATAATACAAATTCGAAAACTTTGATGATTTAATGACAGAAAAAATTGAAGAATTGACAATGAAAATAATTACTTCTAACTTATCATTTAAGTCCATTGAATTTTGATTGATCGAAACTATGGACAAAAAACCTGTTTAAATTTTTTCAAAATTTTGTGTTATATAACTTAACTTAACCCAACTTTATTGCATCAAGGGTTAGAAATATGATAAAATAACAAAAATCCCCTTGAGATTTCAGAAATAACATAAATTTCTTTACCGTTAAGTTTTAGGTGTTAAAATAAATGGTGAGCGGGTAATTTGATAATATTTATGAACTTTTAACTGCATATATCTTAATGACTCACTAACAATTTCTTAACAGTAGAGTGATTTTTGTTATTTTAGAAACTTCAAGGGGGCGTTTGGTTTGAGGTTATGTGGGATTATTAGGGTTAAGTCATATTATATTACTTGATTATCATATTTGGTTGTCAAGTAATATAAGATACTAGTAATCTTCAAATTTCAATAGTGGTTACTATTGATAATATTGGAGGTAATCTGATTACCTCAATTTTCTTAGGTATTCTAAGATTACTAAAGTTATCATTTTTTGTTATAATTCTATCTCTTATTAATAAAATTTTAGGACAATAATGCTCTTATTTCTAAATTTATTTACATGAATATAGTTTTTACTATTTCACCCCAATTAATTAATTTTTTGGACAAAATTACCTTTGAATTCAAAACAAATTGCAGCCCGCCCAAGCCACCATCGCCACCCACCTGCCATCGGCAACCACCGTCGCAGCCAACTGTTGCCTAAACGGTGCACGAAAGGCCGAAAATGGCCACCGTGTGCTGATATGGCCATTTCCGGCCAGATTGTGCCAGATTTGGCTGTCAAATGCCAGATCTGTCACCTCTAATGGTGCACGAAGGCCATTTTCTGACTTTCTTGCGTTGTTAGGTTGCCGGCTGCCAACGGCCTACGGTGGTTGCCGGCGGTCGACAATGGCTGGGTTGGTGGGGGTGCTTTGTTAATTTTCCAAACTTTTATTATGGGGTTTTTTTTTGCTAAGTTTTTAAATGCAGGGGGGTTATACCATCCAAATAATAATCAATATTAAAAAATAATATAATAAAATATTTAATTAGAAGAAAATTCAGTAATTTAAATAACAAACTCACCAATTTATTTCTCTCAACCAAACATATTAATATAACATACTCACCAATTAACCAAACACATTTTCCTAAAGATTCACAGTAATCTTCAAGGTAATCCAACATTCCTTAAACCAAACGCCTCCCAAGGGAATTTTTGTTTTTTATCATACTTTAGGAAGTTTTATATTTATATCCATATAATAATATATGAAACATTCTACCTTTACCTTAATATGATCTTCAAGTATTATTGAAAATATTAAATAAATTAAAAATCTTAACTATAAAGTTTTAACATATCTTGCAATGCCATGCAGAAAACAAGTAATGGAGGTAGAATCTTTAGTTTGCTTTTATGAAATCACTTTTTCTCACAGCAGCTTTTTTATTTATTTCTTTCACCCTCCAAATTTGCTTTCTCCACTCCCTTTCTCTTTCTTGTATTATAAAATTATTTTGCTCTTATCCGCCATGCGTGGCATCTCCTGATTAGCCGAGCTCTATATTAACAACTTTCTAATTACCAAAATACCCTAACTTTTCCACTGATTGGATAATTTTAGAGAGAATTCGGTCTTTTGTTTCAACTATTAGCCTTTTAGTCATTTCACTTAATGAACCATTAGTTGATCATTAATTGATTTGAAAATTATACTGAAAGAGAAATATGGTATTGTGTAATGTGTTTATTTGATAACTTTAAGGCCGAAAACATAAGGACTAAAATGTAATTCCACCTAAAATTGTACCCAATAGTATCATTCCAAGTGGTTGGTACATTGATGATTTCTGCTTTGAGAAGCTTCGGCATGCTTTTTGCTTGTCACCCACTTTCACATTCACCCCACTACCAAAACCCCTAAAAGCAACTTTGTGCTTTTTGCTTTCTATTTAAATCCACCAAACACAGCCTTATTCTTCATGCTAACCCTAATCTCGGAAATCACCTCCAAAATTTCCCTTCTCTTTCCTTAACTTTTCCTGGTTTCTTTCTTTGTCTGTTTTTCTTCAGATTCTTCAATTCATCTCTGTTTAATTACAACCCAAAAATGAAGAAAAAGGCTTCCGCTTTCTTCAAGAAAGTGATTTGCCTATTGAGTTCTATCGTTAAAGCAAAATCCATGTCTGTCAAGAACAAAACCAGCGCGGTCAAGGCTCGCCTCATTATGTTTTCTTTAATGAAGAACAAGAAAGTTCTTCTCGGCACGATCTCGAACAAGATTCATGGCCTCCTCGGTCACCACGATGATCATGAAGCTGATCAGAGCAAAGCCATTGTTCTCTACAATGCCATCGCTGCCACGGAGCCAACTCAGTCGAGCTCGAGCTATACGCATCAGCTGGAGTACTATAACAGCGATAATGACAACGATAACGAGAAGTATCCAGATCTTACTCATTCGTTATTCAACGAAGAGGGTTTCGAGTTCGACGACGATGACGATGACGATGATCAAGGCGGGTCGATAATCGATCTGGTGAAGAATTCTAAAGAAGAAGGAGGGGAGGATTTCAGCTTGGAAGAAGAGATTGATCATGTTGCGGATTTGTTCATAAAGAGGTTTCATAAACAGATGCGTTTACAGAAGCTTCAATCTTTCAAGAGGTTTCAAGAAATGCTTGCCAGAGGCGTCTGAAAAAATAAATTTAATTAAAAAGTAATTAATTTTTAAGTAAATATGGTAATATTGTAACATTGCATGCATGCAGTTTCATTAATTTGTTTCTGTGCGTTAAAATTTTCAGCTACGTGTTATTATTAACTCGTTTTTGGTTAAACAGCTTCAACCGATAGTTGATCTGATGAGCTTTTATCTGAATAAATACAGAGTAGTGCATATGTGCTATAAGATGTTCAAAGTTTGGAGAAGTTCAGATCAGCATAGGATCAGAGATCACTGTATATAAGTGCTTTTTTAGGAGAATCTTGCTGCTTTTATTTAATAAGCAAGCTCCATTTTCAGGAATCTTGAGACAATTATATATATATATATATTAAGTAGCTTTTGATCTGGGCATTTTTTGCCTTTGGAAGTAATTGCTTCCTTCGAGGCCGATATGTTGTAACACTATATTAATGGTGTAAAGTTTTGTTGTATGAAATAAAATTGGATCTAATAAACCAATCTTGTATTTCAATTTTACAATACTAGCTAATTAATTAATTTATTGAACACAAATTGCTCAAGCTATGTAGTCCACGTCTGAATCCATGTCTAACCTCTACTTTGATAACAAATTAATGTTATGTGCCCAGGCATCTCAAAAAGTTAATTAACTTTGCAGATTTGAGTTTGATTAAACCACTTTAATTAATTACCTCTTTTACAAAGTGTTGATTGATGTGGTTTATATGGTGGCCTCAATTAACCATTGAATAAATCCCACACCAAATATCTAATACTATTTATCATTTTCTTTCTCTCTTCAATTTCTATACGGTACAACATTATGTCATGTGAAAGACTATTAATCATAAAATTTAATATTTATTCCAAAAATCAACATTACATGCCGAAAATTATAAAAACAATAATAAAATTCTGTACTTAGAAAAGGGAAATGATTTTTAGCCCCAATACCTAATTAATTATACTCCCTCTTCCCAATTTCATATTTGAAACTTACCATTTCTTCTTCATATTCAAATTCATCATTTTGTGTGATTACTTTCTCACTATGTTTAGTAATATATTTTCATTTATGTAAGAAGTAGAGGTTAAAAATTAAAACAAAAATGTAAAATAGAGTATGAGTGCATTTCTAGTAATTTTCATTAAGGTTAAATTATTAAACAAAAAGGATACTAATAAATTTGATACAGGCTAAAAAACATTTTCCAAATTTGTATCGGAAAGCCTAAACTAGTCGGGCCGGATTTTAAGTAATTTTGGGCCCAATAAATCAACTTTGTAAACAAAAGCCCAAAACACACACCTTTGGCGCTAAAATTTCCCGCCAAAAAGTATCTTCATGATGCCACTTTTGTTACTTCGCTATCTCAAGCCCTAACCAAAATCTCATCTTTCCACTTAATCCATCATCTTCACGATCAATAACCCAATGGCCGATACTCCATCAACGCCCGATTCACCGACGTCCGCCGGGTTCAACTCCGACCAGCTCCCACCGAACACCAGCCAGAATTACTCGACGGACGATGAGGCGGCGGTGGATCCCGAGATCATCAGAGACGAGCCGGACGTGCCTGAAGAAGAAGAGGAAGGAGAGGATCTGTACAATGACAATTTCATGGAGTAAGTTATTAGTTCTGGTTATTTTTAGGGGTTATTTTTTTGGTTGATTAGGGTTTAGTGGTTGATTTTGGAGGAAATGAAATGTGATGCAGTGATTATCGGCGAATGGATGAGCACGATCAATATGAGTCGCTTGGATTGGATGAGTCTCTTGAAGACGAGAGAGATTTGGATCAGATTATGGCGGATCGAAGGGCGGCCGAGATAGAACTTGATGCTCGCGATGGTGTTGTTTTAACTAACCCTAACCGAAAAAAGCTTCCTCAGCTTCTTCATGATCAGGGTAAGGATTTATTTTTGATGATTATATTGATATTAATTTTTTTTTTCATTTTCAAATTACATTGTTTTTATAATTTTATTTTACTGAGAAATGGAACTAGGATATAATTTCGGGTTGGATTTTGTAGCCTGTCGAATTATGCTAAAAAAAATCAGTTTTAGTATTATTCAACTGTTGTTCGTGTAATTGGTTGTGTTATTATTGTATTTTATAGTTTTCATTGAAATATAGGTTTGGGGAAAAATATTTGTTGATAATGTTGAAGTGTTCAGTTTGTTGAGTACTAAGTTGTGTGGTTTGACAGCATTTTTTAGTTTGGAAAAATCTTTGTAGAAAAGATGAATTGGAGGGTATTGAGAATTGAAAAAGAAAGTGACTGATAAGGTTATAATGTTGGTTTTCTATGGTTTGGTTGCAGATACTGATGATGACAACTATAGGCCTTCGAAGAGGTCTAGAGCTGATTTCAGGCCAAGAAGAAGCCAGGATGATACTGATGGTATGCAAAGTTCGCCAAGAGATGATGTACCCATGACTGATGCTACTGATGATTATCCATATGAGGATGATGATGGGGATGACACTGAGTTTGAGATGTATCGTGTTCAGGGAACATTGAGAGAGTGGGTTACCCGGGATGAAGTTCGTCGTTTTATTGCTAAAAAGTTTAGGGAATTCTTACTAACCTATGTGAGTGCCAAGAGTGAGCAGGGTGATTTCGTATATGTACGTTTGATCAATGAGATGGTGTCAGGTAAAGAGTCTGCTCCAGCATAGGTTTTCTTTCATTTTGGGAATTATTAGAATTGAAACAGTAAGAGATTAATGTTAAAATTACACCTTTAATGTTGCTTATGCAGCTAATAAATGTAGTTTGGAGATTGATTACAAGCAATTCATCTATGTCCATCCCAATATTGCTATATGGCTGGCCGATGCCCCTCAATCTGTCCTAGATGTCATGGAAGAAGTAGCCAGAAAAGTTGTGTTCGATTTACATCCAAATTATAAAAACATTCATCAAAAGATATATGTTCGAATCACCAACTTACCAGTTTATGATCAAATTCGGAACATTAGGTAATGCTGATGTCTATTCGGTATAAAGAAACGTTTTTCCCTTATGGTCTCCACCTTACTCTTTCTTTGGTTGTTGCAGACAAATCCATTTGAACACCATGATTCGTATTGGGGGAGTTGTGACTAGACGTTCTGGGGTCTTTCCCCAGTTGCAACAAGTAAAATACGATTGCAACAAGTGTGGGGCCATTTTGGGGCCATTTTTTCAGAATTCATATTCAGAAGTCAAGGTTGGCTCTTGTCCTGAATGCCAATCAAAAGGGCCATTCACTGTCAACATTGAACAGGTGATGCTTCTACTACCTTTCTGTTAGTGCCCCTTTTTTCTGCTGAAAAATTCTTACTTTCATTTTGTATTTTGGTATTAACTGAAAACATATGAAAGTACGAATTTTAATGAAATGCAAGTTGAAACTGATATGTTTATCTTCCATGCCATGTTGCAGACCATATACAGGAATTATCAGAAACTTACACTCCAAGAAAGCCCAGGAATTGTGCCTGCAGGACGGCTTCCAAGATACAAGGAAGTCATACTGCTGAATGACCTGATTGATTGTGCCCGCCCTGGAGAAGAAATTGTAAAATCCTCTTCTTGTGTGCTTGTTCCTTGCCTTGGTCATTATACTTTTGTTGTTATTGTAATATCTTTTATATGATTTATTTCAGGAGGTCACAGGGGTATACACAAATAATTTTGATTTGTCCTTGAACACAAAGAATGGATTTCCTGTATTTTCCACTGTGGTTGAAGCTAACCATGTTACAAAGAAGCATGACCTGTTTTCTGCTTACAAACTTACCCAGGAAGACAAAGAAGAGATTGAGAAGTTGTCTAAAGACCCACGGATTGGAGAAAGGGTATGTTACTGAAGTTTATTTTGTCAACAATGTCCTTGTTGTACCATCATCAAGTTCCTTTTTTGATTTGTGTTATGAACTAAATCTCTCAGATTATCAAGTCAATTGCGCCATCTATCTATGGCCATGAGGACATAAAAACTGCATTAGCTCTTGCTATGTTTGGAGGTCAAGAGAAGAATGTTGAAGGGAAACACCGACTTCGTGGGGATATAAATGTACTTCTCCTAGGTGACCCAGGCACGGCAAAATCACAATTTCTGAAGTAAGCACTATCATAATCTATTTTGAAATGACTTAATTGGCTTTGTGATGGTGATCATGCATCTAATCAATCTTGCGTTTTCTCTTTTCGAAGATATGTTGAAAAGACTGGGCAGAGAGCTGTATATACTACCGGCAAAGGAGCTTCTGCTGTAGGTTTGACAGCAGCGGTGCACAAAGATCCAGTCACAAGGGAATGGACCCTTGAAGGAGGAGCTCTTGTTCTTGCTGATAGAGGAATTTGTCTCATTGATGAGTTTGATAAGATGAATGATCAGGACAGGTAAGGTTGTGCAAGTCTCTTCTAAATTTACATAGTTTGGTTTAAACTTCCAACCCTCCGTCTTCTCCTCTTCCAAAGAATTTATCTGAGCATCAACATTATCAGGGTGAGCATCCATGAAGCAATGGAGCAGCAAAGTATAAGCATATCAAAGGCTGGTATTGTTACTTCTCTCCAGGCCCGTTGCTCTGTAATTGCTGCTGCAAATCCAGTTGGAGGAAGGTATGTTTAATGATCAATTTATCTGTGTTGGAAAATTATCTAAGATCAAGGGGAAGTTAGATTATCACTGTGGTTGTTATTTATGCTTGAGTTGACATTGAGGGCTTTTTATGTGATTTACTGCCTACTGAATGGACCAATTGATACAAGATTAAAATCATTTAAAATTTCAGTTCTTAATAAATTTTTCTGAAGTAATTATTACTTGTATATTGATTAAAACAACCAAATAAAGCCCCCCTTCTTCTATCAATTGGCCACCAAACAGACAGATTGAATGTGCTAAAAAATGAATTATTTACTTGTAAGTTTAATTGATAAATCTTATCTGCTCATGTTTCCAGATATGATTCCTCAAAAACATTTTCACAAAATGTTGAACTGACAGATCCTATCATCTCTCGTTTTGACGTTCTCTGTGTTGTGAAGGTCACTATTCTGAAAACTCAATTTCTCTCTATTCATGTTACCTTTTAGTTGGATTTAACAGAGAAGGAATTTGGTTATCAATTTCAGGATGTGGTTGACCCTGTAACCGATGAGATGCTTGCAAAGTTTGTAGTAGAGAGCCATTCCAAGTCACAGCCCAAGGGCACTAACTTAGACGAGAAATCTATGAATGATGCTGGAGAAGATATTCAAGCCTGTGATAGGCCAGTTGACCCTGAGGTCTATACTCTGATTCCTACCCCATCTTTAATTCAGCTTCTGTGGATTTGTTTGCTATTGATTATTGACTTCAATAATTATGAGAGATTTACTTCCTTTGTTTTTTTCAGATACTTCCTCAAGATTTGCTTAAGAAATACATTACTTATGCAAAGTTGAACATATTCCCAAGGTTGCATGATTCTGACATGGATAAGCTCACACATGTTTATGCTGAGCTTAGGAGAGAATCTTCGGTGAGTCACTTTCTTTTCCCCTTTGATCGCACTTTTTCTCACTCAGTGATTTATGCAGTGATCTTGCTTATTGATATTCTGATGGTAAATCTTGTTTCTTTCATAATAACCCTTAGCATGGTCAAGGAGTCCCCATAGCTGTAAGGCACATAGAATCAATGATACGGATGTCTGAAGCACATGCCCGAATGCACCTCAGGCAACATGTAATACAAGAAGATGTCGACATGGCAATTCGTGTCCTACTTGATTCATTTATTTCAACACAAAAATTTGGCGTTCAAAAAGCTTTGCAAAAGGTATAGCAAGAAATCCTTTCCCTTTGGTTGTAAATACCTCTCTAAATATCTTAATTAGCTCTATTCATCTGACATTTAATAGTGCTTTTATGGAGCACAAATACAATTAGATTTACGCACAGTTATAGGGAAATGATGCACTATTAGACCGCAATCAATTCTACTTAAAAGTAATTCCTTGCAGTTCTTTGATGTTGAGAAGGAACATCATCGGCAGCTAACATTATATGACTTATTCAAACTTTTGCCATTTTGATCACAGCGAATTGACTATTTTCTTGTGGTAATTGTGGGACTTTGCTACTTTTATTTTTTCTGAGAATAATGTTTGATAAAAATTTAATATTGTTGCAGAGCTTCAGAAAATATATGACTTTCAAGAAAGACTACAATAGGCTGCTGCTAGAACTTCTTCGTGAACTTGTGAAGAATGCACTGCACTTTGAAGAAATTGTTTCTGGGTATAGTTCCACTTCAACGCTTTCCCATATTGATGTTAAAATCGCAGAACTTCAATACAAGGTAACAAAAACTTGAGGCTCTTCTCACAAATTTCTTACCAGATTAGCTTCCAGAGCCAATCACAGTACTGACATTTGAGTTTAACTGCTCTCTGTACAGGCACAAGAACGCGAAATTTATGATCTACAGCCATTCTTTTCTAGTGCTGAATTTTCTGGAGCTGGTTTTCAGTTGGATGAAGAACGAGGAATAATCAGACACCGGTTAGCAAGATGATACAACAGTTTGAACTTTACTCAGGAGGCAATCATTCGTCAGTGTCTTCTCAACAAATTATATGCACAGCTGTGTAGGTGATGGAAGAGCAATCTAGAAATGAGAGACAATGCTGGTTATTGGTTTTACACAGAAGACTTTTAACAGGATCCAAAAAATGTTCAACTCTATATTGTATTAGAATTTGTTAACTCAGTGCTTTCTGTTCAATACATACCCTTCTCCTGATGCTGAACTCAATTGTAGCAGTTATATATTTATACATTTGTAGGTCTATATCTGAGACGAGCAGACAGTAGGCTTCTTTATCATGGATGATCTCGACTTCAAGTTGGCCCAATAGGGCACTGCAACACGAAGAGGGAGAATCAGGAACACGTATTTGTATTACACGGCCTAAAAAGAATCACATCACTACATGAAAATTGTATTGAACGTTAATATGTATTGGACTATGATTATAATTTTTGATGACATAATTAGAGTTATTAAGTATGAACATATTTAGTTATTAAAAGAACTTAAGATCGTTTATGCATTATAATAAAACAAAAACGAAATGAATTTTGTAGCTCTTATTGGTAACAAAATAAATATGCTTTTATTCTATTTCTATATCATCATACAAAATAAATATTATAAGTTTAATGTCATCCTCGCTTATTGCTGACTAATAAAATAATATAATTTTTTTTAATAACAAGTAGTGCATAATCAAAATGATTTCATTAATTTTAAAATAAGTGATAAAATAACCCATTTGATATTTTAATATGTGGGTGGTGATTAAAAATTCATTTTTGATAAATGTAAAAATAAGAGAATTATAAGTGTAATGTGATCCTCACTTGTCGTTGACTAAGAATTGATAAGAGAGTGAATTTGTTTGTTTAGTTGGTTTGAAAGAATGCAGAGAGTGATAACCCTTTCAATAATACTATACTTACAAAGAAATCTTACAAAGATTTCCATACAAAGTGAGGTGGCAAAAAATGAATGGAAGAGTGAAATAAAAAGTCAAACTTATTAAGTTCACTCTTCCATTCATTTTTTGACACATCACTTTGTATAGAGATCTTTGTAAAATTTCTTTGTAAGTGTAGTATTACTCTAACCCTTTTGCTTCTGCTTTTTGGTTTCTTTGTTTTCAAGACCAAACCTACTTCTGACGTCGTAATTTTTCTCTCTCATCTTTTTCTTTTCCTAATCTTTTCTTTCCTTATTTTTCTTCCCTTTCTTTTTTCAGATATTTTATGAGTCGTTTAACCAACCTTTTCATGGCCGGTGGACTGTCTCTCAAAACCATGAATATCAAGGTTTGTTTCACTTCACATTTATTTCCTCTACTGTATTTTACTAATGATTCTCCTCTTCAATAGGTGTGTGGAAGCATTCACAGAGTGAGGGGCATGAAGATTACGGGCTTCTTGTGAGTGAGAAGGCCAAAAAATATGCCATTGTGAAAGAGCTTGATAAGAAAGTGAAATTGAAGGGCCAAAAAACTGTATTACAGTATGAAGTTAGGCTCCAAAATGGGCTTGAATGTGGGGGAGCTTACATAAAATTTCTGAGACCCCAAAAATCTGGATAGAAACTTGAAAATTTTGACAGTGAAGCTCCATATTCCATCATGTTTGGACCTGACAGATGTGGCACCACAGACAAAATTCACTTCATTTTCAACCACAAGAATCCCAAGAATGGAGAGTACACAGAGCATCACCTCCAGGAGCCTCCTTTTGTGCCATCCGATAAGCTCTCCCATGTCTACACGGCAATAATAAGACCTGATAATAGAGTCTCCATTCTTGTCGATGGGGATGAGCGAAGGATGGCGTATCTGCTTTCTGTGGATGATTTTAAACCCCCATTGATTCCACCTCATATGATTCCTGACGAGAAGAATAAGAAACCTGAGGACTGGGATGATCGTCCGACAATTCCAGATCCATCAGCACCAAAGCCTGATGATTGGGATGAGGATGCGCCTCCGATGATTGAAGATGAGGATGCTGTAAAACCTGAAGGCTGGTTAGATGATGTGCCTCCGGAGATTGATGATCCTGATGCTTCAAAGCCGGAAATTTGGGATGATGAGGAGGATGGTGAATGGGAACCCCCAAAAGTTCCTAACCCCAAGTGTGCTCCGGCACCTGGTTGTGGCAAATGGAAGAGACCGGAGAAGAAGAATCCTGCTTACAAAGGAAAGTGGAAGCGCCCTCACATTGAAAACCCAAAATTTAAGGGAATTTGGAAACCCCGAATGATTAAGAACCCTAACTACTTTGAGATTGATACCTCCAATTTTGAGCCTATTGCTGCTATTGGTATTGAGATCTGGACAATGCAAGAGGATCTTCTGTTCGACAACATTATGATAACTAGGGATGAGCACGTTGCTAGCCGTTACAGGGACACAACATGGAAGCCAAAGTATGATGTAGAGAAAGCGAAACAAAAAGCTGAGGAACTTGCTCCTTTAGATTTTGTCACCAGATTCCAGGTAAGCTAGTATTCCTCTAATACACAAGGATCTCTTCATATTATAATAACTTCATATTACTTCCCACCATAACTAATTCTTCTGAATAAAAATTGCAGCAATGGGCAGTCAACATGCTGTTCAGGATAGCAGACCACCCTCACATGGAAGCATACAAACATCACTTTGTTGTGCGTGAATAAACTTGTCGTCTGAATAGAAGTTTTGTAGAAATCTGTAGCTCTATTTACTGTTTCGCTAAATCCAGCTAGGAGAAGGTTTACAACAAGGATTGTATTTTGCAGGATATCATTGAGAAAGTAGAAGATCAACCTAAAGCAACACTTGGCGTTTTCATTTCCATCATCGTTGTTATTCTGACAATTCCCTTCACAATCATCTTCAGCATTAAGAAGTCTTCTGCAAGTGTAAGCCACTAACTCGAACATATTGCTGGGACTATAATTTGACACACTTGTACTGACATTTTCATCCTTCTAATATGCAGGTCAATGTCGCTGGCAAGAAAAAGGACAATGCTGCCACCAAAACTTTGAATAATCAAGGAAGCAACAAAGAAAAGGAAGATGAGATTGAAAAAGAGAATGAGAAAGCCGCAGTTGCTGTTCCTCGTAAGAAGTCTGGGAGAAGGGATGCTTGAACGAGGCATATGAATGGCCTCCAGTTGTTATTTTAAGAAATTTTGATCAGAATAGGGACTTCTGTCGCTAGATTATTTCTAAGCATCTGAATTATTTAATTTTAGTTATGTTGCACAGTACTTTCTATAGATAGGCAAACCCTCTTGCCTGATAAGTTGCCTCATGTACTTCTGGAAGTAATTCTCATCATTTATTTCCATTTGACAGTTCATTGTTCACCATTAGAAATCCATCTCTACTCATCCTAGACAACTCGATAAAATCTCTTTATATAGTACGGCACTAAATAGTGCTATTTCCTGCATCTCTGCTCTGTGTCTTCAATATCCCCAAATTATCAAACACTGCTAGGCAGCAGACCAAATATCCATGTTAATCCTTGAAAAATCACTAAAAAATTGTTAATTTAAATCCAGTCACATACAACTCAAGCATCTTTCAATATTGAACCGAACTGGAATATCAGAAGTCAAACCACACTGTAAACCCTGTGACGCTAATATGAAGGCCTAAATGACTAGAGCATCAAGATTTGGAATACTGAAACTACAAAAATCCCCACATGAACAACATCCATCCTTAAAATGGTGGAAATAACTCTGGTCCTTTATTATTATTTCCTGCCCACTATCTTAGATATGACTTTGAAAATTCATGGCAACTGCGACACATTCGAAGGTTTTTAGTAACACGTACAGTTGCCCCTGCTTGTGTACTAATTAGACCAAAAGACAGCGCCAACATTTCACTATGCCCATTTGAATGTCTCCCGTTCTTCATCTACATCATGGAGGCTAAATCTGGATTGGGCCTATGTCCTTCATCTTCCAATTTCTTCAGCAAACACTCTAACTCCCAGTATATTCCCTCTGATCTTGGGTGGGATACATCGCCTGTACCAAATACATGAATTTTGTTTCGGAACCTACCCAACTATAAGCTTTCTAGGCTTCAATCCCATGTCTCTAATCGTCTCTCTTAGTTTATCAACCATATCCCATTTTGCACTGTCAGCATACCAATTTGATAGTACTACATAGTTCTCAGCGTTAAGAGGTTCCATCACAAAGCTGCTCAAGACCTTTTACCTATCTTCACTTCCTGTGGATTCTGCACCATCCAGCAATGCTCCAGTACCTCTGGATGCCTTCCAATGCGATGTTCCTCAATAAAAATCCTTGCTTCATCAAAGAGTCCAGCACGAACAAGAATAGTAACATTAGCGACAGTGTGTGACCTTAGGTGCCTTAATACGGTTAAAGTAAAACCAACCTTCCTCAACCATGCATGCAGTGTACAAGCATGGGAACAGTAGCATAAGTGAACTGATCAATTTCACTGCTCAAATCTTTCTCCATTTCACGAAACAAACTTAGCCCTACCTCTCCTTGTCCATGTGAGGTATAACCGAATATCATCACAGTCCAAGATATAACATCTCTCTCCTTCATCCCTGCAAAGATATTTGAAGCATACTGAATAAAACCGACTTGACATACAGTCCATGATAGATTCTGGACCATAATATTAAAGTCAATCCCATTTCTAAGCAAGTAACCATGAATCTCTTTACCAAGCTTATGCGCTGCCATTCTCGCACAAGCTGGAAGAAACATAGAAAATGACAGCGCATCAGGTTTTATTCCATCTTAACCATCTGCCGAAGCAATTTCAAGCCATCATTAAATGCTCCGTTTTTCACACAAGCACCAATCATTAGTCCACGATATAACATCTTAGACGGCATTTAACAAAATGCACGAGCATCTTCAATACTATCACACAATATACATTTTCACAACGAATTACCACCAACACATCAAACTCCAACCCACATTTCCTTGCAACGCCATGAACTTTTCTCCCTTCCTGCATCGATTTCAACACACCACAAGCCCCAATAGCCGTTGCCAACGCAACATGATCCATTCAGCACCTAACTCCACCCTTCTATGAACAATTCAACAGCCAAACCGGGTTTATTTTGCATCATGTACAACCTAGCCAACATTGTCCAAGAAACCGAATAAACCCACTATAACAGACTTATCAAACCCATTTGGCAGAATCAACGCTTTCAAGCGGCATAAAAATCAATCAACGCAGAGATAACATAAAGGTCGAAGAAAACCCAAGTTTAAAACATGAGCGTGAACTTGTTTGCCAAAATTCAAGTTACAGAGCAACGAGAGGCGGTCAGAACTCGAGGGAGCGTGTGGTTGTCAGGAGGAACGCCAAGGAGGGCATTTGATGATTAGATAGAGAGCGCAGTGTGAGGTGTTTGTTAGTCAGGTGGGTTTGAATAAGGTTGTCCAAGAGAATGTATTTCTGGCAGAAATTTGTCGAGCAGTTGGTGGGGGGAAGTGATTTTTACGGGGTTTTGAGTTTGAGGTAGAGGGTTTTGTTCGCTGTGTCGTTTTGAAGAAACATAAGCTGTGTGGTGATGAAAGGGTAGTCATTTTGGTTAGTTGTGCTGGGGTTTGGGTTTAATGGTTGTGTTTCGTAATGGGGAAAGGCAAACGATTGAAATTTAAACTGGAGAGAAGACTTGAGTGGGTAAAGATCCTTCAGTTTGGGCGGAGATTCCTCGGTGCATATTATCCATCTATTGTTCGAGTAAAGAAAACTACTTTTCTACGTCTACTACCACTAACCACCAGATGCATCATATGATTACTTTAACTTATAAATCCCATTTATTTTTTAGATAATTATCAATGACTATTTAGCTACTTCATCCCTTTAAAAGCACAATTATCAATAATAGGAAATTTTTATTGAAGGATTTAAGAAATTTGTTAAGTGGATGGAATATAATATCACTAACACGGGGTGTTTTTAATAATTCAAATAAAATGGATTAAATATTAATCAGTATCATTGGGGTGAAAAGTGGGGTGTTCGGTTCCAGATACCCTATATTTTTTAAGGATTGGAACCGAAAACCGACGGTTCCTTGAAATTGGAATCGAAACCGGAACCTGTAACAACGGTTTTGGTTCTAGTTCTGGGTATCCTATAAATTACTCTTACCCCCAAAAGTTTTTTAAAATGGCAAAAAAACCCTTAAAAAGTTACAATACCCCCCCCCCCCCCCCCAAGCACTTGTTAACAAAAATAAAATTACAAATTATAAATTCAAAATTACAAACTCCATTACTTTGTAAAGGTAGATTCTTAAAAGTCAAACCAACTTACTTTAAATGTTATGAAAAATAAATATAAATGTATTCACATTATTTTTTCTACAAAGGTTTTTATTAACCCCCTACTCTTTAATTTTATTTTATATTAGTCTCAGTTCCTAGTTTCGGTTCCAAAAATTTGGAATCGAAACCTACCAATTGACGACCGGTTCTGGGTAGGAATTGGAACCAAACCCCAAGTACCTGCTGGTTCTAGTTTCAATCGGTTATTTTGAACACCCTTAGTGAAAAGTACATCAGCCATAAAGTAAGGGATTGGATAATCTTCAAATGTGTGGAGAGGTCAAAACTAATTTTTCATACCTTTGGGGGGTGAATGTTAAATTGAAACTTTAGGGGAGGTGAGGGTTATAATTCTTTATGAAATTTATTTATTTTTTTTTTTTAAAAAAAAGTTAGAAAGTATATATAAGAGTCTTTTAATATTAATTTACTTAAAAAGGTTTTTATTATATACAAGAATAGATTAAATCAAATTTAAAATCTTGCAAGCACTTTTGAAATTCAACCAAACAATTACAAAAGTGCTTTTAACTTTAAATAAGCTCTATGACAATAAAATGATATAAAATAATGTTAAAAAATAAAACTTTACAATTTTTTTGTAGGGAAAAATTAAAAATTCATATTGCATTGAATTTGTGAAACTTTTTCATTCTTTATATGAAGTCAACAAAAATTCAAGTTCATTATCAAGTTATGGGTTTGAACTTTTAAGTTTAAACATGATTACAAACTTAATTTTAATCATATTTTATTTTTGTTTAATTAAAACCAAAAGAAAAATATGAGAGAGAATTTAATTGAACAATTTGGATTATATATTGAAATAATAAATAGACCTAACAATCTAATGGGAACTGAATTTTTTTTATTTTTTTATTTTTTTTTTTGACAAGTTTGGCCTTAATTAAAATTAATAGAAATAACATTATAATTTTTAAATACATTTTTCTCTATTTCATATTTTCGTTTTAATTTTAACCTTTCATCTTACATAAACCCTAATCCTAAACTTTCATTACCCTAACCTAATAAGTTAGTTTTGTGTAGATGCAAAAATCTACGGTTACGGAAAGAAAGACTGATCTCGTGAGGTTGAGACTATTAGCGATCTACTACACCTGCACACGTGAGAAAACAAGCGTGAAGCAGATGGAAAACACCAGGGTGGTGTTTTCCGTAGGCACTCCGATGCTCAAGTCAGCAAGGTTGAGCGAGGCTAGTTTAGTGAGGGTTAGGGAAAGGAAAAGTTACCGAAAGTCTATCCGGGGACTGTGACTACGGCTGTGATGTGAAGTTCTTAAGTGGGAACTCCAAGGTCTGAAAGTGTAATGTTTCTCCTTTTGTGAAAGGGCTAGCCTCTATTTAAATAGCGACTGTATGGTCTTCGAATCCTGGTAGGACTGGGAGTCCTTGTAGTGGTAATCCTCTCAAAGGGTGTAGCCTTTGGCTCCCTTATCTTAGCAGGAAAGGGAGTTCGAACGTGCCTCAGATACGGACCTTGGAGGGGTTGGGATAGTAATTGACTTCCTTAGCAGAGTTCAAATAGGAGTGTAGTTCGTAGGCGACTTTGGGTTTCGAGTTGACTGTAAGCCTAGAAGGTGTTCCAAGGTCAGGAGGCATGGGTCTAGATGGTGAGAAGCTGGGAAAGCACACTGAATGGGCCTCATCTGCAGAACTCTGATTTGGGCCCCATCGAAATTGGGCCCGAGCTTCCAGCTTGGTTGAAGGTGTCATCGTCTTTGGGCCTATTTGGGTCGAGGACATTTTTTAGCCCTAACAGTTTGCCCCCCACTCTCTGAGTTAAGGAGTACTTAGCTTAGAGAGTAGGCATGACTTGGAGGTGTATCTGGTCAGCCTTCGTGGCCGACCGGTTAAACTTATGAATGTATTACTTCTCTGCTCTCGAGAACGAATGGTGTAGCTCTTGTTTTCGTCAGGGAGTTCGGTACGCCGGTGTACCATGCGAAGTGAAACATAGTCATGCACACGTTCAGGGCGCCCAACAGGGTGAAGAAGTGGGTCGGCCCTATTGGACTCGTCCAATGCATCGAGTCGAGGGGGAGTTTGAAAGAGTGCACGAAATCCCTTCACTCGGCCTGCCCTCCCGAGCAAGGAGGTCTGCGAATCCTCCTATGACAGTGTTCGTTCGGTGTATAGGGATGAATAGTTATGACTTGTTCCCTGGTAGTGACCTGGCTCGGTTTAACAAGCCAGGTGATCGTGTGCGTGGGCAACCCTTGAAGGCGTGCCCGGTCGGTACTTCCCACCGAGCGGAATACAATATGCTCAACTTGGTGGTGTCGTAGGCTTGTTGGTTGAATCCGAATGGACGGGAGTACGTGTGATTCATATCAGGGAACTTGCTCGCTCGGTCAGGATGACCGAATGGTGAAGTCAAGGTTTCACTAAGCAGTATTTGGTGTGAGTCTGGAGAACAAAGGCTGGATAGTCAATCGTAACGACGGTAATCCTGCTCGGTCGGATGAACCGAGCGAATGGTTGCCTTTCGGGAGCATAACACAGCTGGATAAAACATCTCTCGACACGTGTACAGTCGAGGTGCTCTCTGAATTCAGGAGGGAAAGTTAAAAGATCGCAATTCTCGATGACCAGTCATATGATGCCATGTGTTACCTGACAACTTTTCGTTGATAAATACGTGGAAATGTGACTGCTCGTTTCATCTCCCATTTCCTTTTCTTTTTACTTCGTGCTTTTCTCTAAAACGTGAGTTCTCTTCACAGCTTCGAAGGATTCCGGGATTTTGGCCATTTCTACGGTAAAAAAACTCCTTCTGCTATGCTCTTTTCTATTTAGTTCCTTGCTTTCTTCGTTTCTGTGGTGTTTTTTGGGGAGATTGAGAGAGAGTTTGGGAAGTTTTGGTGGGCTTGGTGGCTTTCGAAAGGTTTTGCTTGAGTTTTTGGAGGTGTCGTGTTTTATTTTTAGAACAGGCTTGAATTTTGGGTTTCTGGAAAGACTGTGGGTGATTTGAGTGGGTTTGTCTGGTTTTTTGATGTTTTTGGATTTTTGGATAGAAATAGAAGATGAAACTAAGTTATGGGGTGTCTCGGTTCGGTTCGGTTCGGCTCGTCTCGGTCTGCCTGACCAAGTCGAGTGAAAGGGTCTCGGCTAGGTTTTGAACAACTCAGGAAGATAGGATACGTAGGTCACCCGGTCAGCCCGACCGAGTTGTAAGAGAGTCTTACGGAGGGCTAAGTTGAGCAGGCATTCGGTCGCCTAGGCCGAGCAAGGGGTTATACAATTACTCATATTGTTTTGGAGTAGTCGGTGATTCAGAGCGAGTGAAGCTATAGAAGGAAGTTGGGCCCTACACTAAGGTCGGTCGCTTGGGGCGAGCAGGATCAACTAGTAACTGGCTTTAAAGAGACTGGGTCGGTCGATGGTGAGGGACGAGCGGTGATCTGACACTAGTTTTGGGGAGTGTAGGTTCTGGACTGGGAGAGGTCAGTCGGTGGTGCGGGGCTTGCGAAATCAAGTAAGTTTTGAAAGGAATAGGTCGGTCAGTCGGGGAGAGTGATTAGGTTGAACAATGTCTGGGTCGAGGTCCAACAGTTTGAGTGGGGCTGAGGCAGATGTTAGAAACGAGTACGAGAATGCCTTGACCATGGTGATGATGTCCGAAGGTGAGGGCGTTCCGGTCGGTATACTGACTGGGGTGAACGTAGCTACCCCTGGGAAGAACGAGGCTAACCCGGGTGATGATGAGTCTGGCAAACAAGGGGGAGTGAGGAAGACTCCGAAGGAGTTGGTGACTTTGGTAGTTCATCCTCTACCGGTAGTGGCTCTGAGGACGAGCCAAGTCGGCCAGGTGGTGGGATACTGAGCCGAGATTATCTGCCCTTATTGAAGGACAATGATATGTGGTGGACCCGAACAATGTATCATATTCCGGAGTCCGTTGAGATTAGGGCAGCTCGGTCGTATAAGTGGGTCGACTAGGAAGCAAAGGGATGAGTGAACGCCTAAGAAAAGTGGTTCTATGACGGGCTCCGACTTCCCATCCCTCGCCTTGTATGGGAGGTCCTGGACCATTTTAGGATTGCTCTGTCCCAACTCATGATGATTGGGTGGAGGCTACTGATGGCTCTGGTGGACCTTTGTGTGCGACATCAGGTGATGTTTGGGCTGCACGAGTTGCTTTATTTGTACTTCCTAAAGGAGAACGATAAGGACAAAGGTTGATACTTGCTGAACCTTAGGCATGAGCGGGCTCACCTCGTGACCAACCTCCGGTCAAGTGACAAGAACTGGAAGGATCGATACTTTTTTTATGCGAGGTGACGTAGTCTTCGGGGAGAGAGGCCAGGGCGATGTTTCGTTCACTTGGCGAGCTACTAGTGAGAAATTTTGTCTTTATCACGAATTTTGATTACTAAAATCTTATTGTGTTTCTTCTTTGCAGAGCTTGAATTCAACTGAGCCGGGTAGAGTGAGGACGGCTTGGACGTGTAGACCCAGAAGGTTCTAGCCATTCCAAAAGTGCAGAGGGATTGGCGGGTGGTGTTGGAGGAAGCTAACCTTAGGGCGAGTCATCTCTAGGCCGGAGTAGAAGCCATCCAGCGAGGTATCTCCTTCCCTTCGCTGAAGCAAACTTGGAATGTGCTGCTAAGTCGCTACTGCAATCATACCTTGTATGGTAAGTCGAGGCTAAATCCACTAACTGTTGAAGAGTTTGCGATTGCAGAAAAGCTAATGAAGAAGTTGATCATCCCAAGTGCGAGCGAGTCTATTGCTAGGCACCAGGAGAAATGGAAGAGAGAGTCTTCGGCCAAAGAGGAGAGGAGAGGAGAGCGGAGGATCCGGGGCTAGGTCCTCCAAGGTCGTTGCCTTGGATGAGGAGACTGAGAGGATCACCTTCATTATCCTGGCTTCTACGTCGACCTACTAGGACACGGCTTCCATGAGTCAGTTGGCCAACTCATTCCTGTACCCGACTGACGAGACCTGTTTGAACCAAATGGGTATGGTCGCGGCCGCTGACTGGGGGGGTTTCCTCTTCTTTCTAGATATGAGCCGAAGTTTTACTTTACTGTGTTTATTGTTGCGTATACTGATCAAGTTGTTTTGTTACACAGGCATTCACTAGCAGCCTGCACCTGAGGAAATCCATTGTGTCGCAAGAGAAAAGGATACAGAATGTATCGAGATCTAATGCCAATCTGCGACGGAGAGAAGCGATGGCTCAGAGAGCTGAGCGGGAGAGCCAGCAACGTCTGAAGAAGGCAGAGAGCGAGTTAGAGCGACTGAGGAAAGAGTTGGTTGAGAGGACTGCGGAGGTCGAGTCCCTGAGGGAGCAGTGCGTGAGCATTGCTGATGACGCCATCATTAGGGTTAGGGGAGAGCTCATGCTTAAGTACAAGGCCGAGAACACCTCTCACTAGAACCCAGATTAGGACATCCAGCTCATACAGGAGATGATGGAAGGGGAGGCCACTAGGCATACGGAGGAGCAGATTGATGAGCATGTGCTCGATTTTGCTAGCCAACCAAGGCCATCAATTACTAAGGATGTGAGCGACCAGGCTGCAGGGGCTAGTGTTGGGGCTGGTGATAGGGTGATCGAGTCGGAGATGGGTGAGACGACTCGCACAAATGATACTTAGCTTTTTTTTTTTTTTTTTTTTTTTGATGATGTATTTTTGGGGCCTGTGATGCCCTTCCTTGGCGTGTGTGCCTTACTTTGTACTTGGAATTTAGCCGCTTGAGGCTTCTTTTATATTATACTTGTGATTCTGTTTTGGTACTTTCTTTGTGGGTGAATGAGTTGATTACTTGTTTGTTCGTAGATGCACTAGGGGTTGAACCGCATGCTTGTGCTACGATTTTGACACGGCCAAGTGGCTGAGTCCTATGGACTCTCTAGTAGATTGGGGATGTAACTTTATGAATTGGTCTAGGCCGATCGAAGGTGTAATACTTACGAATCGGTCTAGGCCGATCGAAGGTGTAATACTTATGAATCGATCTGAGCCGATCGAAGGTGTTATACTTATGAGTCGGTCTGAGCCGATCGAAGGTGTAATACTTATAAATCGGTCTGAGCTGATCGAAGGTGTTATACTTATGAATCGGTTTGGGCCGATCGAAGGTGTAAACTTATGAATCGGTCTGGGCCAATCAGAGGTGTAATACTTATGAATCGGTATGAGCCGATCGAAGGTGTTATACTTATGAATCGGTATGAGTCGATCGAAGGTGTTATACTTATGAATCGGTCTAGGTCGATTGAAGGTGTAAACTTATAAATCGGTCTGGGCCAATCGAAGTTGTAATACTTATGAATTGGTTTGGGCCGATCGAAGGTGTTATACTTATGAATCGGTCTGGGCTGATTGAAGGTGTAATACTTATGAATCGGTCTGAGCCGATCGAAGGTGTTATACTTATATGTAATATTTATGAATCGGTTTGGGCCGATTGAAGGGGTAATACTTATGAATTGGTTTGGGCTGATCGAAGGTGTAAGCTTATGAATCGGTCTGGGCCGGTCGAAGGTGTTAACAGTTATATTTCTGAATAATACTTTATTGTACTCGGGCCATGAGGCTGACTGACGGTGAAGGAGGTGGATAGGCCTACTCATCTTTTTAAAAACAGAGAAAAGAAAAACAGAAATGTTGATGGAGGAGTTAAACTAAAAGTAATAACGTTTGAGGTGGACTGCATTCCAACTATTGCTGATGCCTTTGCCTTTAGGAGTTTGGAGTCGGTAGGCACCCTTCCCTACTTCCTTGGCAATCCTGTAGGGACCCTCTCAGGTGGGGCCGAGCTTGCCAGAGTTGACCTCTCTAGTGTTCTTGAAGACCTTACAGAGGATCTAGTCACCAGTTTTGAAAGTTCTGATCCAGACATTACGGTTGTAGTGTCGGGCGGCATGCTGTTGATAAATTGCATTGTGAATCGCTGCCCACTCGCGAAGTTCGTCGACAGTGTCCAAGTTGTGGCAGAGGTTTTAGCTGTTGGCTTCTCCATATGCCCATTGAAGTCTAGTGGAAGGGACTGATACTTTGGCTGGGATGACTGCTTCAGATCCATATATGTGGGAGAAAGGGGTTTTACCCGTAGATGAGCGGGTTGTTGTCCGGTAGGACCAAAGGACTCCGGGTAGTTCATCTGCCCATACGCCCTTGGCTTTTTGTAGGCGTTTCTTTAAAGTCTGCATGATAGTTTTATTTGATGATTCAGCCTAGCCGTTGGATGGGGGGTTGCGGGGGGTAGAGAAGCTGAGCTTGATTCCCTACATGTCGCAGAAATCTCTAAAGCCTAAACTGATGAATTGAGAGCCATTGTTGGTGATGATTTCCTTCGGTATCCCAAACCTGCAGATGACATGCTTCTAGATGAAAGCTTTTACCTCTCTGTCTCTGACTGTGCGAGTGCTTCGGCTTCGATCCACTTGATAAAGTAGTCGGTGACAGCCAACATGAAGACTCGCTGCCCGGGCACGGTCTAGAGCTTTCCGATTATATCCATTCCCCACTTCATGAATGGCCAAGGTGTGAGAGTGAAGTTGAGTCATTCGGGTGGGAGGTGTGAGACATGGGTGAACCTCTGACAACTGTCACACTTTTTCACATAAGCTACTAAGTCAGTACATATAGTTGGCCAATAGTAGCCAGCGGTGATCACCAATGGGCAAGGCTACGTCCTCTAGTGTGGTTTCCACATTCTCCTTCATAGAGTTCGGCGAGAACTCGTTTGGCTTCTTCTAGGCTTATGCTTTTGAGGAAGGGACCAGAAAATGATTTTCTAAGGAGTTGGCCTTTGTATATAGTAAACCTAGCGGCTTTCGCTCTCAGATGGCGTGCTTCATTCTTGTCGGCTAGGAACTCATTGTGTTCCAAGTATTTTACTATCGGAGTCATCTAGGTATCAGACAGTTTGATGTCCATCACTTCTTCGGGCGGCTCGCTTGTTGGTCCTTCCTTCCAGTCGGTCGACCATTGGAGGAATAACAGAGGGATGGATGACTGGGAGGAACATTAAAAGGCTGAGCCGAGGTTAGCAAGGGTGTCAGCATGGGTGTTCTCCGTTCTTGGGACTTGGGCGATGGAAAACTCTTCGAAGGTGTTCTGTAATTCTTTGACCAGGTTCAAGTAGGTTGTCATCTTCGAGCCGTGGGCTTGGTAAGTGCCTTGTAGCTAGTTGACCACGAGTTGGGAGTCGGACTTTACCTCCAGCTTCCTTACTCCGATTTCTTTGGCTAAGGAGAGTCCTGCGATGAGAGCCTCATATTCAGCTTCGTTGTTGGTGCATTTGAATCCACATCGTATGGCCCGTTGGACTACGTCTCCCTCTAGAATAGTAAGTAAGATGTCGAGCCCGCTCCCATTCATGTTTCTTGAGCCATCCACTGAGAGAGTCCACTTTGAAGTCAATCTACTATTCATTCACAGTAACTCTCTTTTTGCTTAGACGGTGGTGTTCGGAGTGAAATCAGCAATAAAGTCTGCCAACGCCTGGGATTTGATGGCGGTGCATGGTTGGATAGATATGTCGAACTCGCTGAGCTCTACTGTCAATTGTGTGAGTCAGCCTGATAATTCTAGCTTGTGTAGTATCTTCTTGAGTGGGAAGGAGATGAGTACGACTATAGAATGGCATTGAAAATATGGCCTGAGTTTCCTAGATGCATGGACGAGAACGAGGGCGAGTGCAAGTTTCTCCAGCTGACTGTATCGTGTCTTCGCGTTGAGGTGTGACTTGCTTACATAGTAGACCGGTAGCTGCTTCGCATTATCCTCCCAAACTAACACTGTCGAAATTGCTATCTCTGAAACCGCTAGATAGGTGTAAAGTTTTTCCCCATCCTTGGGCTTAGAGAGGAGTGAGAGGGAGGTTAGGTAACTCTTCAGCTGTTGCAAGGCCTCTTCACAGGAGGAAGTCCATTCAAATTTCTTATATTTCTTTAGCGTGTGGAAGAAATGGTGGCACTTGTCGGCGGATCTAGAGATGAAGCGGCTCAAGGCGGCCACTCGTCCTGCCAAGTGCTAGACGTCTTTGATGCAAGTTGGTAATGGTATGTTGAGGATTTCTCGGATTTGATCGGGGTTGGCTTCTATCCCACGTTGAGTTACCATGTATCCTAGGAATTTCCCTGATGAAACCCCGAACGAGCACTTGGCCAAATTCAATTTTATGTTATACTTCCTTAGGACGGTGAATGTTTGGCTAAGGTGGTCGAGGTGTTGCTCGGCCATGAGGGACTTGACTAGCATGTCGTCGATGTATACTTCCATGGTGACCCCGAGTTGTTCAGCGAACATCCTGTTGACTAGCTAGTGATAGGTAGCCTCGACATTCTTGAGGCCAAACGGCATCACCTTGTAGCAGTAGGTCCCCCTCTCTATAATGAAGGCTATTTTCTCCTGGTCGTTTGGGTGTATCAAAATCTGATTATACCCTGAGAAGGCATCCATGAAGCTTAGGAGTTCGTGGCCTATTGTCGCATCGACCATCATGTCGATATGCGGGAGCGAGAAGGAGTTTTTAGGGCATGCTTTGTTTAAATCCTTGAAGTCTATGCAGACTCTCCATTTTCTGTTCTTTTTCTTTACCACCACCACGTTTGCCAGCCAGTCAGGATAGTGGACTTCTCTAATCAGGCCATTATTCAGTAATTTGTCGACCTCCTCATTAACGATCCGGTTGCATTCTGGTGCGAATTTCCTATGCCTCTGCTTCACTGGGGGGTGATCTGAGTCTACTTTGAGGTGGTGGACGATTGCCTCTAGGCTAACTCATGTCATGTCAACGTGGGACCAGGCGAAGCTGTCCTGGTTTTGTTTGAGGAATTCTATAAGTCTCTCTCTTATTTCGGGCCCGAGGCATGAGCCTATCTGGGTCTTCCTTTCGAGGTCGTCCGGGTGTATCTGTACTTCATCCAACTCCTCCATAGATAGTTGATCTGGCTCGATCGGAATGGTTGGACGAGACTATAGTTGTTATGAAGCGTGAACTTTGCTTTTGAAGGCATTTTTGTAGCAATCTCTAGATGCCTTAGGGTCGCCTTTGATTTCCCTTACTCCCCATTTCGTTGGAAACCTGATGGTTTGGTGGAAGGTGGATAGAACAGCTTGCATGTCGTGGATCCAAGGTCGGCCCAAGATGCATTGTATGGTGAAAGACAATCGAGCACTAGAAAGATGGTTTGCTTGTTGACTCCGCTAGTGTAGATAAGCAGAGTGATTTCTCCTATGGTGTACTTCTGCTCGGAACTGAACCCTACCAGTATAGTTGGCCGTTTGCTGATGTTTGTTTCGTCCAGTCTTATAGCCTTCACTACTGCAAGGAAGAGAATGTTTGCTGAGGATCCCCCGTCTATGAATGCTCTCTTGACCAGGATGTTTGTGATCTGGAGGGAGATGACTAGAAAGTCATGATGAGGGACGGCTAGGGTGATTGGCTCATCATCTTCGAACTGGATTATGAAAGAACAACATACATGAAAAGTGGCGGAAATGAAGATTGAAAGCATGAAAGGTTAGATGCATAGGACTCAAAAATTTCAAACAAAGTGTAAGAAACTTATACCTTCTCCTTTGCTTAAGGTTGATGAAGCCAAGACTCAAAGAGATGAGATCTCCACACTTTAACACCACCTTGAGAGAGTAAGAGAGTGGTCATGCCTTAGAGAGAGAGATTTTAGTTTGCTTTTGAGTGAACAAAGTGAATAATGAGCTAAAATGCAACCATTTGCATTTATATATACATGGGCCTTTTTTGCAATTAGTTGTTTTTCATTTCTATGCCCCAATAAAATCTTATTTTAAAAGGAGCCCACAAATTTATTATTTTACCCCTTGAATAATCAATATTATTCAAGGGCCTATGTAAACTAAACTAGTTTACATTAACAACCCATAAATTTACCCTTTTGCCCTTTAACTATTAAAAGGTTATTTTCGTTCATCTCATTAATCTTAACGCTTTAAGATATAATAATTAAATATAATTAATTATTGTTTGATCATTTTAACCCTTAAAATGTCACAAATAATTTTCTATATAACTATTACCATAGAAATCTCGTCATTACCCTCGGAAGGTGTTAGCCCTCTTCATATTATCATTTCTCTCTCTTATCCTTCTCTAACTTCTTAAGACTATTGGTGTGACCATGTAGGTCCACCGTGGATTAGTCGTGAGCTAGTTCTGGATGAATTCGAAAACTTGTTCGGAGGCCCAACGACTATGATAAACATCTAGCAATGTGCCATAGTCCCTAAACCACGATGAAGAAATACTTCATTGAACCCATTTCAGATCATATGTACCATGCAGGTGAAGTCCCTCCATTGATATATCCTGATCGAGCACGGATTCATGGAACGTCAAAATCCTAAACTCGATTTTATACCGAATCGTCGATCAATATGTCCAAAACTCGTCATCACAAACTTGCTTTTGTATGACTAATAATAGACTCTGGCCAGAGATTCTGATTTCTGACATTTATCGACATTCGACCAGGAACTCGAATCTGAATGGAGTTAGCGGTACTCCTAATCCTATATTTTTGAGTCAATGGATCCCTTCTTAACCATCGTTCGTTTCTGCATGTGAACAACGCATGACCAAATAGGCTTTATCATACAAAACATGACTAATCTCATACTTATACACTGTATGAACCATACGCATCCGTATCAGATCCGACCACAATGTCTCAGGTCAAAGAACTACATCGTGCACTGATATAACCAAACGATAAATCATTGACTAGATGTTTTTCTAAGTGATTTGTCGTTATTCGGTCATGTTTGAAAAATAATTCACCAACCGCCAATCCATACCAATGCCCCAGTGACATGACTATCATCGTCATCCGTACTTATATCAACTCATAATATCTTTCGGAAACATTCAATATGCCTACTATGCAATATAGTTGCCCAAATTATATTGCTTCCATAGGGAATCCTTTTAATAATTCATTTACCGATTAAATGAATCATCTGGAAAATTCATATATGTACTTTATTTTAAATGCATGACTGAATAAAGGAAGCAATTTATATATATGAATTGAAGAACTCTTTCTTCTATTATTTATGACATATAGATACCAGACAAAATGCTCTAAAACCGACAACACAAATGGTTTCTAGGGCATACACTAATATACACTAACAGATTACCTGGTTGGTATGCAGCCGGGAGGGCAGATGGATGGATTAGACTTCTAGGTGATGGTTGGCTCGAGCATAACACTTTGCTGAGGAGTAGCTTACCCCACTGGTCTCTACAGTGTTATGACCATGGTCGCCGTGGAATTCGCACCACTTGGTCGTGTCCTTCCTTGCTTCGGGATTGAGCTTGTTTGGCCACTTAACGGTAGGTTTCATTCCTTTCATGATTGCCACAACCTGGGCTGGTTCGACATTGAGGTTGTACTCCGGAATTTTGTATTGGCTCGACCCGGATGGTCTGTTGTCAGTTCTAATTGGCGGGCAGTCATATGGTCTCTTTACCTTATTTAGTTTGCATGGAGGGGGTTGCTAACGGGGCTCAAACGATCTGGACTTTGACCTTCTATCGTTCCGCCTTTGGGGACGGTCGTCGTACCTGACATGCCTCATCCGGTTCATTTCGTCTTCCTCCCACCTTATTTGAATTATAACTCTAGCTAAGGCGTCTTCCATCATAGTGCAACTGAGCTTCGTCAGGTCTTTGTATAGTTCTCCGTCCGGAAGGAGACCCTTTCTGAAGGCGTCTACTGTTGTCTTTGGGTTACAGGAAAGGATGGAGATTTTTTCTTTGTTGAACCTGCTGACATATTCTCTCAATGGTTTCCCCCTCTTCTGATAGACTCTGTACAGATCGGTTGATAGTTTCTTGAGCTTCTTACTACTAGCGAATTGTTCAACGACGGTGTCGGTGAGTGGGCGAAGGAATTGATTGAACAGTTTGGGAGGTTGGTGTACCACTGAAGTCTTGGGCCAGAGAGGCTTGAACCGAAGCTTTTACACATGTAGGCTTCCCTCAGTGCTCGGGGTATCGATACAACGAACATCTGCTACTTGTAGGAGGAGGCTATGTGGTTGTCTAGGTTGGTCGTTCCGTCATAGGGCTTCATTCTGGGAATGGTGAATTTGTGTGGTATCTCAGCTAGTGCGATTATGTCTACGAAGGGTGAATCAGCATAACAGTGAGGTTGGCTCTTTTTTGTTGGGATCGACATTCCGGGAATGCGACTCATCACTGTTTCTATATCGGCCAATCTCTTGGCCAATATATGTTCCATGGGAGATACGGATGCCACTAGGTCGTCCTGGTTAACTTGGTTGGCCACGCGATTAGCACCTGATGTGTTTCGGTGGGTCAATCTGTGTGGTGTAGTATGATGGATCACTCCATTATTCGCCACTTGGTAGCTTTGATCCCTAGTCATTCTCTCTAGTTGGATGACTCCCATCGTGATTGATCGTGTGTTTCGCCCTACATGGATTGTAAGGGGTGTTATCTAGGATTCGTTCAGCCCATTGGGATGGATGGACTCAAGCAGAGTGGTTTGATGGAGTGGAGGACTGTGCGACCTGCGAGGATGAGCCGAGCCAAGTGGTGTTTAGGTTGGGATGATCGATTGAAGGTGGGATGGGATGGCGAGGATGGGTGGTTCTTCTTGTGGTGGACTTTTTGTCACTTAGACTCATTGATCTCGTGCCCGAAGCGGATCGACCAAGAATGGCTCTATCGGTGGCCCTCGTTCCCTATTAGACAGGGTTGAATCATCAACTAATGAAGAACATAGCTGGCGCGACCTCATATCCGAGATTGCGAGTCCGTGCTCTGTAGTCTGGAGAGGTTGCATAGACGAAACCGAGGCACGAAACCGATTAGATTGTAATTGGCAAGGTAGAAACTCAAGATCATAAAATTGTCTTACCTTCTCTTTTAGAGATTGGTTCTCGGCCTTGATGGAGGCGTTTTCGGTTCGGATGGTAGTGTTCTCAACTTCCAGTACAGCCACCTTGTCTGAGTACTGTTGCATGAGGGCAATCAAAGCCTCCAATTTGGCCTCAAGGCCAGGATTAGTGTTATCAGAAGTGTCAGCCATGGAGAGTTTCTTCACGTAGCAAGGTTTGTTGAGACGTATGATTGCCAGAGGCCCCATGGTGGGCGCCAAACTGTAGATGCAAAAATCTACGATTACAGAAAGAGGGACTGATCCCATGAGGTTGAGGCCACTAGTGATCTGCTGCACCTGCACACGTGAGAAAACAAGTGTGAAGCAAACAGAAAACACTGGGGTGGTGTTTGTCGTAGGCACTCCGACGCTCAAGTCAGCAAGGTTGAGTGAGGCTAGTTTAGTGAGGGTTAGGGAAAGGAAAAGTTACCGGAAGTCTAGTCGAGGACTGTGACTACAGTTGTGATGCTAAGTTCTCAAGTGAGAACTCCAAGGTCTAAAGGTGTAATGTTTCTCCTTTTGTGAGAGGGTTGGCCTCTGTTTAAATAGTGACTATATGGTCTTCAAATCCTAGTGGGACTGAGAGTCCTTGTAGTGGTAGTCCTCTCAAAGGGTGTAGCCTTTGGCTCCCTTATCTCAGCAGGAAAGGGAGTTTGAACGTGCCTCGGATACGAACCTTGGAGGAGATGGGATAGTAATTGACTTCCTTAGCAGAGTTCAAGTAGGAATGTAGTTCATAGGCGATTGTGGGTTTCGAGTTGATTGTAAGCCCAGAAGGTGTTCCAGGGTCAGAAGGCATGGGTTTAGATGGTGAGGAGCTAGGAAAGCACACTAATGGGCCTCATCTGCAAAACTCTAATTTGGGCCCCATCGGAATTAGGCCCGAGCTTCCGGGTTGGTTGAAGGTGTCTTCATCTTTGGGCCTATTTGGGTCAAGGACATTTTTTGGCTCTAACAGTTTGGATAAAAGAATTTTGACAAGACATGAAACAAAATTGCTTCCAAGAGGCCATATGATGAATAAGATATTAAGCATTTTCTAGTACGGTTTATTTATATGAACCAGACATTTGCTAATTATACAAAAGATTAATTTAATGGAGAATTTTGCTATTTTTAAGGGAGATTTTTTATAATTATAAGAATTTAATAAATAAATAAAAAATCAATAATAGTGGATGCATTCATATTAAGCGATCTCATATGGGTAAATAAAGTGAACCTTTTAACGTATACATAGGATGGATTATTAAGTGTAAAGACACAATTATTATTATTATTATTATTATTATTATTATTATTATTTTTTGTTGGCTAAGTAAGACAATAATTCAATTAAGAGTAACAAGAACATGAATATTTTAGGAGCTTCTTAACAAATTATATAAAAGAAGTAACGAGGCCCAAAGGAGGAAGTAGCTTGGAAGCCCAATAAGGAAGTAGATTGACGAAAATCATGTTAGAGGAAGTAGCTTTTTATATATTGTGTAATTAGAGAAACTAAAAAAATTTACCCACCTCATTGGTGGCATGTAGTAGATTGTATTATACTTAAATAATATGTTGAAAATTCTATGATGTACTAGATTTATTGATGGGAGGAATCATTTAAAAGATAAAATAAGCCTAGGAGGGGCAATATCGGGGTAGTTGGTCAAGCATTTCTGACATATTTAATATTTAATTCAAAAAATAAAAACCAATTTTATTTATTTTAACAATAAGCTTCACGGGGCTCTAGATTCTAGAATTTCAATTAATTCACACTCAATATTCCGGGGCTTTGATCCAATTACGGTAAATTATGCAGACAAAAAATATATATCATAATAATATACCACGATCACATTTACATCGTATTAACTATGCAAATTAATAATGAGTAACAGAGCAACTTTACATCAACAATTTTCTTTTACAATCTTGGTATGATAGTTTATAATTGATCAACTTATAATTAATTAATGAGACTTAAATCTTGATATGATAATTTATAATTGGTCAACTTATAATTAATTAATGAGACTTATGTAAAACTTATATGAGGCTCGTTATAAACTGATCAATTATAAACTGTCACATCAGAGTTATAATAGAAAGTTTGTGAGATAAGATTATTGGCGTAGTATTATTCTAATAAAAAATGGCTTTTTATCCCTTGATGTTAATGTTATAAGAAGTGACACTATCATCCTTATATTGGCAACCATTAAACAAAACTGTTCACCAATGCCTTCTATTGTTATGTAAAATCTACAATGCCCCTGCTATTTATTTATTTACTTGAATTAAATAAGACATTGTTACATGATGCAACTACAAGCTATTTATTCCATTACATTTTTTCCCCAAAAAAAATTAATTCAAATGATTGTGTTTCAGGTTAGGGTATTGGTTTTTGATACAATTAATTAGATTTTATAAATATAATTATAATATATATTGTAAATTTGTATTAGGTTGGAATTTGAAGTTATCTTTTTAATTTGATTTTTATTGAAGTTTACAAATGATATGTTATAAAATTTATTAATATTTAATAAGAAAATAAAGATAGCAACCATTAAAACAAAAATATCGAGAAAAGTGTTACTTTGGTCGGATCTTAAGAACAAAATGTTAGTCCCTCAAAAAGACTATGTATATATATTATATATATATATATATATATATATATATATATATATTATATAGTATAATAGATATCTATAAAAGCAACTTATCTACAATCTAAATAAAAAATACAAAGAATACAATGTTCTTAGACTATAAACTAAAAATCAAGGATTACCTCTAGCCATTTAAACAAATTCATGAAGTTGTATTTTAGCTCTTCTAAGCTCTCAAGACACTCTAATATTGATGGTGTATTTTGTTTTAGTTGAGTACTTGAGCTTAGGGACCAAAACATTATATATAGTCAAGCTTCCATCAAGCTCTTAATGGCATTGCTTAATAGCTGCCATAAATCTCAATCAACGGCTAAATAAAAACAATTGAAAAACTGAAGCAATAAATGTAGACCATTAATCTTTAAAACTGATTTGTATTTAATGAAACTATCAATGTTACATGAGTAACGTTGGTGAACGTAAGTTTTACATTCTCCCACTTGGTCTACATTTTAACCATTATTTCATTAAGAAACAAATACACGAATCATGGCGACAGGTCCTCAAAAACGAGTATTATCTTCCATACATTACAATGCATTTGATTTCTCAAGTTTACTTTATATATGACAACCTTACTTAATGAATAAACCTTATGTTTGTTCTTGGTACTACAGATGAATTTTCTCAAATGATATTAAGGTGCATATGAATATGAGAAAACATCACAATAAATAACAGTTTCATTCAAACATTGTATATACAACTATATAGTGGAATGAAGTCCCATTTTTTCTACATGATCCTTGAATTTCAATGGTGGCATGCCTTTGGTCAAAGGATCAGCGATCATCAATTCAGTACTTATGTGCTCATTGACCACTTTCTTTTGCTTAATACGTTCTCTTATGGCTAAGTACTTAATGTCAATGTTGTTTACTTTGACTTCCATTTTTGTTGTTCTTAGCCATAAAGATAGCAGCTGAATTATCGCAGTATATTCTCAATGGTTTAGAAATGAAATCCATAATTTTAAGCCCAGATATGAAACTCTTCAACTATACACCATGTGAAGTAGCCTCAAAACAGGAAATGAACTCAACTTCCATAATGGAAGTAGCAGTCAAGGACTACTTGACACTTCTCTAAGATACAGCTCCACCAGCCATTATGAAAACATATCCTGATGTTGATTTGCGTTAATCAACACAACCAGCAAAGTCTGAATCTAAATAACCGATTACTTCCAAATTGTACGTCCATCTATATATAAGCATGTAGTTTTTGGTTCCTTGAAGATACCTCATCACTTTCTTTGCAGCTCTCCAATGGTCTATACCTGGATTACTTTGATATCGTCCCAACATTCCAACAACAAATGCAATGTCAGGCATTGTACAGACCTGAGCATACATCAGGCTTGTGATAGCAGAAGCATATAGAATATTCTTCATTTGTTCCCTTTCAAAATCGTTCTTTGGGCATTGGTTCAAATTGAACTTATCACCCTTCACAACGGGAGCCACACTTGATGAACAATCTTTCATCCAAAATCTCTCTAAAATCTTATTGATATAGTTTCTTGAGACAGACCCAAGATACCTCATAATTTGTCTCTATGGATCTTGATGCCAATAAAATAAGATATCTCACCCATATCTTTCATATCGAAATTTTTACAAAGGAATTGTTTTATCTCATGTAGCAAACCCTTATCATTGGTTGCAAGCAAAATATCATCCACATACAAAATAAGAAAGCATATCTTACTCCCTCTAACCTTCTGGTATATACATTGATCCATGGGGCTTTCAACGAAACTGAATGGAGTAATTACCCCATGGAATTTAAAATACCATTGGCAGGATGTTTGTTTTAGACTATATATAGATTTCTTGAGCTTACAAACCAAGTGCTCACCATCACTAGAGGAAAATCCTTCAGATTGTTTCATATAAACCTTCTCCTTTAGGTCTCCATTGAGAAATGTTGTTTTTCCATCCATTTGTTGCAACTCAAGGTCAAAATGGGCTACTAATGCCAATATGATACGTAAGGAATCTTTCTTAGATACAAGAGAAAAAGTCTGCGTATAGTCGATTCCTTCCTTTTGAGTGAATCCCTTAGCACCAAGTCTTGCCATGTATCTCTCTATGTTGTCTAATAAGTCTTTATTTGTCTTAAAGACCCGTTTACATCCAATGACTTTTACACCATCAGACAACTCAACAAGATCCCAAACTTTATTACTCTTCATGGAACTCATATCTTCCTTCATGGCATTATACCATAATTCTGACTCTTTGCAACTCATGGCCTGTGAAAAAGACTCGGGATCACTCTCGACTCCAATATTATAGTCAGATTCTTGTAGGTACACTACATAATCACTAGGAATGGCTGACCTCTTAGTTCTAGTGGATCTCCTTAATATTGTACTATTATCTTCATGACAAGCTTGTGGTTCAACTGGATGTTCAGAAGGTTCTAGTAATTCGTGAACTACTTGATCCACTAGAACATTATCAATAGCTTGTGGAACTTCAATGATTGGATGTTCAACACTGGTTTGTACTTGAGGGGTGTTGTGAACTATGACCAATCTATCACTTGAGGTGGAAGGACGAGAATCTGAATGATCATGTTCAAGAACATTATTTCTGGTTTGATCGCTCCCACTAATGAAGTCATACTCAAGAAATTTGGCGTTTCTTGATTCCACAATCTTAGTGTTGTGAGATAGACAATAAAATCAGTACCCCTTAATGGTCCTTGGGTTTAACTTCTTCTCTTGTGGATTATAGATTCTCACCTCAAATGGGCATCCCCAAACGCGCATATGTCGCAAACTCTGTTTCTAACCTTTCAAATTCAAATGGCATCTCTGGGACAGCCTTGGTTCGAACTCGGTTTAGTATATACACAACCGTCTTAAGTGCTTCAGTCCACAAGGACTTAGGAAGATTGGAGCTACTAAGCATACTCCTCACCATGTCCAATAATGTTCGATTTCTTCTTTCCGCCACACCATTTTGGTTCGGTGAACCAGGCATGGTATATTGGGCAATTATCCCATTTTCTTGAAGAAACTTAGCAAACGGACCAGGTGCTTGTCCACTCTCAGTGTATCTACCATAATACTCACCACCTGTATCTAATCTCATTATCTTAATTTGCTTTCCGCATTGTTTCTCTACTTCAGTCTTAAAGGTTTTAAACGCATCTAATGATTAGTTCTTGTTATGAAGTAAGTAAAGATACATATATCATGAGTAATCATCAATAAAAGTGATGAAGCATCTCCGACCATGTGAGTCCATGTCTTCAAAATCAGTGAAATCTAGAGGACTAAGTACACCATCATTCACTAATCTCTTAATTCTATCTATGGAGATCTGTCTTAATCTCTGATGCCATAACATAGAGGAGTCCTCGTTAATAATACACTGCTTAGACTTAGTGTGAACATACATTGAATTATAAGTGATATTGTCTTGCAAATTAATACGATAAAGACCATTAGACAAAACACCATTCCCAACACAATTAGAATTATAAAATAAACTGAATGATGTGTTTAAAAAATTAAAGGAATAACCCAAAAGTATAAGTCTGGAAACTGAAATCAAGTTTCATGAAAAACTTGGAACATAGAAGGTCCTATCTAATTCTAATACAAAACCATTACTTAAAGTTAAAACACATGTTCCTATGGCCTCCACATGTGAGCCCATCTTGTTTCCAGATAAGATGCTTTGCTCACTTCCCACTGGTTTCCTTAGATTTTGTATACCTTGCAAGGAGTTTGCAATATGGATTGTAGATCCAGAGTGTAACGCCCCGCTTGAGGTACGTTGTTATTGTTTCCTCTTTCGCCCTTAATCGAGTTGGTTGTTGTTATATTTGTTTGTTTGAATGTTATGTTGATTGTTGCCCTGAAATTGGTTGAAAATAGAAGAATTTGAGTGTACCAAGCTTCGCCGGGGCGAAGAAGAATCTTCGCCGCGGCGAAGATGGGTTGAACCAAGGGTGAAACTCTCTGGACAGTTTCGCCGCGGCGACAAAGGTTTCTTCGCCGCGGCGACGGGCCGAATTTCATGTTGGTTGAGTTTTAGACATTTTCTTCCCTAAGGACAATTTGACCCTTCTACCCCTAATTAGCAGGAAAAGTGGGGAGTGAATTGTAAGGATTTTACATGGAGAATATGTTGATATGGGGGTGAGTTTGTAATGAATCAAAGGATATGGATGGAATTCCCAAAATAGAACAAGGGCAAAATGGGAATGAGTGTGTTAATATTTCATTAAAAGGAATTAGAATCAAAGAACCCCTCATTTCTTCTTCTCAAACGTGACTCTTCATTTCTTCTCCTCTCAATTTCTCTTTTCTTTTGGTTCAAGGAATTTCAAGGGTTTTGAAGTGATTTGGGGGTATAGAAAGCAACCTAAGGCTTCCTAAGGTAAGGATTTCTCCTTAAGTTGTGTGATTTGTAGATTTTAGCTCTTTTGGATTTTGAGGGTTTTCATTCTTTTGGTTAAGAGTAGAGAGAATAGTCAAGAAAACCAAGTGGAAAGAAGATTTGGTGAAGTCTCTCCATAGCAAGTAAGTAAAACCCAACCCAAGTTGAGATTTATGAAATTTCTTGATTAGGGTTTTGATAGACTTGATGTATGTATGTGATATACATGTAATATGGCATGTATGAAGGATTAAATAGAAATTTCTATGCTTTGTGAATGTTATTACTTTGCAAATATGAGAAATGGGTTGTTGGTTTGGCAAGGTAGTTGAGATGGATTTGAAGGGGTGTTATGGAACCCTTTTTGGAAGTGTTTTATTTGACAGGTTATTATGACTTTGTGAAGGGGTTTTTCCCCATTTTGGATGGTTAGGAAAAGTTTTAGATTCATGGCTATGATAGAGTTTTATAGTGCACATGAGTTGTTTGATGAAATGCCTAATAGAGGTTTGAGTGTGAGTAATGAACCTTAATTCTTGCAACATTGCATGTTGGCATTTCACAAGTGCATTAGTAGAGATGAATCATCCATGTGCATTGTTATATGCATTGACAAGTGACCTAAGAAAGAGTAGGAAACTTTGTGTATAGAAATACCCTATGAGTAGAGAGCTTAGTGGGTAAAATTACTCTAAGGGTAGAGAGCATTGAAAAATGCTACAATAGAATGAGTTAGAAGAGTAGTATAGTTGGGATGATGCTTTGTGATCATCACCCGACCGTTATGGGAATCGGATTGATGCTTTGTGATCATCATCCGAATAGCCTTTGAGAGATGGGTCGATGCTTAGTGATCGTCACCCAATGAGTAATAGGAATGGGTAGATGCTTTGTGACCACTACCCGATTAGTTAAGAGATATGTAGGTTGATGCTTTGTGATCATCATCCAATGGCTAGTAGAAGCGGGTTGATGCTTTGTGATCATCACCCGATAGTGACTAGAGACGGGTAAATGCTTGGTGATCGTTACCCAAAATTCATGAGGAACGGGTAGGTGCTAGGTGATCTCCACCCGATAGTTAGGAGGAACCGAGTTGGTGCTTTGTGATCCTCACTCGGTAGTCACTAAGAACGGGTTGGTACTGTGTGAATTCCACCCGATAGCCATAGAGAGTGAGATGGTGCTGTGTGAACGCCATTCGGCCGTACCTCCGGTAAGATGAGGCCATGATGTTATAGAAACAGAAAATAGAAACAGTAATAGAAACAGAAATAGAAACAGAATTAGAAAAGGAAAGAATTAAGAGTCACACACGGGGACAGACAGTTAGAGAGTTTTACTTACTGAGCATTATTTGTGCTCACCCCGTTATTTTCCTTTGTGGATGCAGGTTCTAGGTGTTGATGCGGTTGGAGGGGCGTCGGCGCGCGAGGAGGAATAGCTACACTGTTCCCCTATTTTGTCTTTTGAAATGCACTTTTGTAAACAGTAACTTTTGTGTATAAAAGACATGTGAATTGTAATGAAAAGAAACTTTTTGGGCCAAATTTTCCATTGTTAATTGCATGCATTGTACTAGTTTTCAGTAGGTGTTACACAGAGTCAATCCATCAGGTGTTAATATTAATATTAACCATATTAGATTCATAACAAACAAACAAGGTTGGATTACCTTTATTTTGAAGCCATTTCTGAAATTTGGGGCATTCTTTCTTCATGTGTCCCTTCTTTTTACAGAAGAAACATTTGGCCTCTTTCTTGATATTAGCTTAGGGTGGTATTTTACCTTTCCCCTTTTGATTGGCTTGAGGTATGCCTTTCCCGTGTGTTGCTGCTAGCATTGCACTTTCACCAAGCTCCATCACAAGCCTCTTTTCTTCCTGAAAAACATGATCATTAATTAATTGATTGACCATTTGTCCTTATGTGTGTTGTATGAGATTTTGAATGGCCCATACTGTTGTGGGAGGGTGTTCAGGATATAGTGCATCAAGAAGGATTCAAACATCTTAACCTCAAGTTTCTTAAGTTGAGCCGTAATGTCCCTCATATTCATGATGTGCTCACGCACACCTTTCACACTGGTGAGTCTGATGGATGAAAACTTCATGATTAGGGTGCTTGCCAGTGCTTTATCTGAAGTGATAAATTGATCATCAATGGCTTTCAGCAAGTCCCGTGCCTTTTTATGTTGATCAATAGAATCACGTATACCAGTAGAAATTTTAGTCTTAATGAACATCACGCTGAGGCGATTAGATCTCTCCTATCATTCATAAAGCATGATGTCCGCTGGAGTGTTGGTATCAGTGATAGCTGGTGGTTCGTCTTTCCTAATAACATAGTCAATATCCATCCATCCTAAATTGAGGAGAATTCTCTCCTTCCATACCTTATAGTTATCACCTTTCAATTTAGGGATATCGTAACGAATATCAAAGAAATTAGCAGGTTGTGAAGCTACATTAATTAAAATTGCTTACGTCAAAATTTGAGGTCTAATAATTTTCGTGCTTTACCAATGCAAAACATGTAAGAATTGAATCTAATGACATAAAATTTGCCCCTGTGATTAAATTTTAATTCAAGTAGATTCATGTATAGCTTATGATAGAATCATCAAATTATATTCTTAATTCATAATTAGTGGGTATATTATGAAAGTAATTTGATATTCTATCTTAAACTTTATGATAAAACTATCAAATTATGTTCCTTCTCCTAATTCCTGTGGGTAAATTAAGAAATATAATTTGATATTCTATCCTAATTAATTATATAAATATAACAAAAATATCCTGTGGGATAAAATTGATTATATTAAGTATAATTAATTACAATTAATGTCTATAATTCTTTATGTGATCCTAAATAATCATAATATATAATTTTATTTAACTAAAGATGTTGTGGCTAATCCCTAATGAATTAAAATTATATGGATCACAAGACATTATAAATTTAAGTTTTATGAGAATATGTCTCCAGCATAAGAAAATTCAATATAAGAATAATTTGCATAATTCAATCTATAACTAACATGTTATTATTATGCATAAAATATTCGCATCAAATATTGCATAATTTGCATAACATTTAATTTCATGCTTTTATCCATATATACTCAATCAAAAATTGCATGTATTAATTTAGAAAAGGTATAATCAATTCATGAAAAATAAATATGAGCATAATTAATTTAGGATTTTGCACAATTTAACTTATCCATTTGATTAAACCAAAATTAATATAATATGCATAATTAAAATGAGCAAAATTAGACATATTATAAATTGCTAATCAAACGACAAAAACGTAAGTGGCTGTTTGACTTGGTACCATACTTCTTTACTCGGAGATCACGTGTTCAAATCCCAGAACTATCAAATTTAATTTTTTTTTTTATTGACAAGTAAACGACATGTCGTTTTCAAGACTTAAGGAAAACTGACATGTCATTAATCTTGGGCTCCAGTCATCTTCAACTTTTGATCGGTTCTGAAACTGGATACCTGACCCGAAAACGACCCAGTAGCCAAACCCAGGTGGAAATCCACCACTTAAACGCCAAAATGAAATGATAGAAATCCAATTTCCTAATATTTTCTAACATTTATTTGCATTAAAAACAACTAAAAAACAAACTTTGATTTAAAAAGAAAAAAATTTCAAACGGCCATGAACAGAGAGCTTCAAAAGCTTCTTTTGCAAAACATCAAGGTAGAGGTATTATAAAACTCTGATACCAACTGTAAGCAACTTATCTGCAATCTAAACAAAAAATATAAAGAATATAATGTTCTTAGACTATAAACCAAGAATCAAGGATTACCTTCAACCATTGAAATAAACTCACAAAGTTATTTTTTGGCTCTTCTAAGCTCTCAAAACACTCTAATATTGATGGTATATTTTGTTTTAATTAAGTACTTGAGCTTAGGGACCAAAAGATTATATATAGCCAAGCTTCCATCAAGCTCTTAATGATTGTCATAAATCTCAATCAACGGCTAAACAAAAACATTTGAAAAATTGAAGCAACAAATGTGGACCATTAATCTTTAAAACTGATTTGTATTTAATGAAAATATCAATGTTACATGATCAAGCGATTACCTTCACCATTGAAACAAACTCACAAGTATTTTTGGCCTTTCTAAGCTCTCAAACTCTATTGATGGTGTATTTTGTTTTATTGAGTACTAGCTTAGGGACCAAAATATATATATAGCCCAGCTTCCATCAAGCTCTTAATGATTGTAATTGTCATAAATCCCAATCAAGGTTAAACAAACAACTTTGAAAACTGAAGCAACAATGTGGAAATTAATCTTTAAAACTGATTTATTTAATGAAAATCAATTATCAACGTTACAGGTAACGTAAGTTTACATCTTCTCCACTTGGTCCCAATTTTAACATATTTCATTAGAAACAATACACGAATCATGGCGACAAGTCCTCAAATAAACGAATATTATCTTCATGTATACAATGCCTTTGATTTCTCAAGTTTACTTTATATAGCAACTTACTTATGAATAACCTATGTTTATTCTTGGTCCTACAAATAATTTTCTCAATGAATTAGGTGCTTGATATGAGAAAACATCAATAAATAAGTTTTCAAACATTGTATATAAACTATAGCGGAATGAAGTCCATTTTTTACATGATCTTGATTTCAATGGTGGCGCTTGGTCAAGGAGTCAGCGTCATCAATTCAGTACTTATGTGCTCATGCCACTTTCTTTTCTTAATACGTCTCTTATGGCTAAGTACTTATGTCAATGTGTTTACTTGACTTTACTTTTGTTGTCTTAGCCATAAGACAGCAGCTGAATTGTGTAATATCTCATGGTTTAAAAATGGAATCCATAATTTTAAGCCAGATATGAAACTCTTAACCATACACCATCTGAAGTAGCCTCAAAACAATAAACAAACTAGCTTCCATAGTGGAAAGTAACAGTCAAGGATGCCTTGACACTTCTCCAAGTCAGCTCCACCAGCCTTATGAAAACAATATCCTGATATGTTTGTGGGAATCACACAAACCAACAAGTCTAAATCTGAATAACCGATTACTTCCAAATTGTCTAGCGATCTATAACATAAGCATGTAGTTTTTGGTTCCTTGAAGGTACCTCATCACTTTCTTTGCAGCTCTCCAGTGGTCTATACCTGGATTACTTTGATATCGTCCCAAATTCCAACAACAAATGCAATGTTAGGCCTTGTATAAACCTAGCATACATTAAGCTTCCGATAAAGAAGCATATGGAATGTTCTTCATTGTTCCTTTCAAAATCGTTCTTTGGGCATTGGTTCAAATTGAACTTATCACCCTTCACCAGGGAGCCCACTGGTGAACAATATTTATTCAAAATCTCTCTAAACTTATTGATATAGTTTCTAAGACAGACCCAAGATAGTCATAGTCTTATCTATTGATCTGATGCCAATGACTAAGATGCCTACTACCAATTTTTTCTAAAATTAAAAAAATAACACAAAAACCAATAACAATCACACAAAAAAAAAAAAAAAAAACAAACAAAACAAAACAACAAAAAAAAAAAAAAAACAACTAGAATCATCATCAGCACCGGGCCAAAATTCTAATGTGTTGTCGTAGCATCCAAATTAAAACCTAAAAACACATGTAGTGTGAGTCAGGGTCATTCCCACAGAAAGTGTCTCGACATTTTATGTATGTGAACAAGGCTAGGGGGTTTGTGTTAAACAGAAACTTCAGGAAAAACAATTCAAGTAAATAATCGAACCAATCAACAAATAACGAAACTTGGTCTAAGTCAACATACCATTGGAATCTTATAACTATCATTGATGTAACATAAATCAATTCATACATGAATATTCACCGTTGGAAACTATTTTCCTATCTCTCCTTAGTTGAATTATGAGAACAAGTGATCTAATAACCTTACTACTAAAAACCAACCCAAGACAAGCGCTAAAGATTTAATCTAGTGGTCAGCTTAAGACCTAGAGAGATCATGAAGCTAACAAACCCAACACACAAGCCGGTTGTATTTAATTCAGTCGAGTGTCTTCCTAGATTTAACAATCTGACGCAGCAAATTCTTAACCTTAGTTGCTTCACAAATTAGAGTGATCAAAACATTACGGATTTGATATAATTCAGCAAAGATTGCAACAATAGAAAACTAGTAGGCCTCTAGTAATTAAATGCGCAATCAGACAATATGCATAGAGAACATCCAATACTCAAAACCTAAATTGAACACTAAAAAATTAATTAGATCTCACAATTTTATTGATTCCGAGGTCTCCGTTCCTTCGACCAAGTTACAAAAGTCAGCCACTCATGGCCATCACGAAAATACAAAGAGAAAATTTAGAAGAGAGGAAGAGAGGGTGGTATGTGTGTCAAACCTAATCTGATCTCCCCCCCCCCCCCCCCCTCCTACAATCCAATTCGAATTTAATTCTACTAAATCTCCTAAAAATATAATCCAAAATAACCTTTATCCTAATCTGAGTAATAAAATAAAGTCTAATACAAAATAGGAAAGTGGTGATTCGTCTAGCTGTAACTTGCGTGCAACACTCTTCAAATCTTCTTGTAATAATCTGCCTATTTGAATTGACATGACAAGGCGGAATGTTCCAGAACGTCGAGTGCAGGTGCGTCAAATTCAAGCCCGATTACAACCTCGATGCAGTGAGTCTCTCTCCAAACTCAAAACATAAAAGTTGTAGATATCTTTCTTATCATTCCACATCATTTTGAATCATCTCAATCGGAGCTCGGATGAGGAGTTTGCCCAATTACGAAACAATGTCAAAACTGTCCGAATCACTTAATTAGTTTCGTTTTGCAATTAACGCTCCCATTTGCTTCCTAAATCAAATAGAATAATATCGTACATTTTAGGCACAAATAAGTATAAAAGACTAGCATTAAGGGGGGTAAATATGACATTTTGCATTTTCATCAATGCCTCACCCATTCCTTCATATCAAAATTTTTAAAGAGGATTGTTTTACCTCATGTAGCAAAACTTATCATTGGTTGCAAGCAAAATCTATACATATAAAATAAGAAAGCATATCTTACTCCCACTAACTTCTTTGGTATATACATTGACCATGGGTTTTCAACTAATCGAATGAAGTAATTACCCGTGGAATTTAAATACCATTGGCGGATATTTGTTTTAGATATTGTATAGATGAGCTTACAAACCAAGTGCTCACCATCATAGAGGAAAATCCTTCAGGGTTTCATGTAAACCTCCTCCTAGGTTCATTGAGAAATGAGTTTTTACATCATTTGTTGCAACTCAAGGTCAAAATGGGCTACTAATGCCATATGATGTAAGGGATCTTTCTTAGGAGAAAAGTTCTATATAGTCTATTCCTTCCTTTGAGTGAATCCCTTAGCAACGTTCGCCTTGATCTCTCTATTTGCCTAATGAGTCTTTTTTGTCTTAAAGACCATTACATCCAATGCTGCTTTTACAACATTAGGCAACTAATTAGATCCCAAACTTCTTACTCTTCATGGAACTCATCTTCTTTATGGCACTGTACCATAATTCTGACTCTTTGCAACTCATGCCTGTGAAAAGACTTGGGATCAGTCCGGCTCCAATATTGTAGTCAGATTCTTGTAAGTACATACATAATCACTAGGAATGGTGACCTCTTAGTTCTAGGGATCTGTTTAATATTGTACCTTATCTTCATGAGAAGCTTGTGGTTCAATTGGTGTCAAAGGTTCTTGTAATTCTGAACTACTTGATCCACTGGAACATTGTTAAGCTTGTGGAACTTCAATGATTGGTGTTCACCTGGTTTGTACTTAAGGGGTGCTATGAACTATGACCCATCTATCACTTGAGGTGAAGGTAAGAATCTGAATGATCATGTTCAGGAACATTTGTTTTGATTTGATCGTCCCACTAATCAAGTCATACTCAAGAAACTGGCGTTTCTTGATTCCATAATCTAGTGTTGTGAGATGACAATAAAATAGTACCCTTGACCTTCAGTATATCTAACAAAATCCACTAATGGTCTTGGGTCTAACTTTCTCTGTGGATTTAAATTCTCACCTCAGACGGGCATCCCCAAAAGGCATATGTCGCAAACTCGTTTCTAACCTTTCAATAATTCAAATGGAGTCTTGGGATAGCCTTGGTGGAACTTGTTAATATACACAAGTCATCTAAGTGCTTCAATCCACAAGGACCTAGAAGATTGGAGCTACTAAGCATACTCCTCACCATGTCCAATAATGTTCGGTCTTCTTCTGCCACACCCTTTGGTTCGGTGAACCAGCATGGTATATTGGGCAACTATCCCATATTCTTGAAGAAATTTAACGAATGGACGGCGTTGTCCACTCTCGTGTATTTAGTAATATCACCACCCCTTTATCTGATCTCACTATTAATTTGCTTGCATTGTTTCTCTATTCAGCCTTAAGGTTTAAAGCATATAATGATTCATCTTGTTTGAAGTAGTAGGATACAATATCGTAGTATATCAAAAGTTGAAGTGCTCTGACCATGTGAGTCCCTGTCTGGATACATATATTAGTATGTATGATTTCTAATATGTCTAAATCCTATGGCACCTTTCTAGAACTTGTTGGTCTACTTCCCTAATGCAGTCCAAATGTTTCAAAATCAGTGAATACTAGAGTACTAAGTACACATCATTTACAATCTCTTAATTCTATCTATGGCGTAGTCCTAATCTTCGATGCATAGACATAGAGGAGTCCTTGTAATAATACACTGCTTAGACCCAGTGTGACATCATGAATTAAAGTGATATTGTCTTGTAATTAATCGATAAGACCATCAGCAAAAATACCATTCCACACAATCGAATTATAAAATAAACTAAATGATGTGTTTGAAATTAAGGAATAACCCAAAAGTACAGTCTGGAAATGAATCAAGTTTCGTGAAAAACTTGGAACATAGAAGGTCTCTATAATTCTAATACAAAAACCATTACTTAAAGTTAAAACACATGTTCCTATGGCCTACAATGTGAAGCCCATCTTGTTTCCAGATAAGATGCTTTGCTCACTTCCCACTGGTTTCCTTAGATTTTTGATCTCTGCAAGGAGTTTGCAATATGGATGTAGATCTAGAGTCAATCCACAGTTTAATATTAACATAACCTTTTCGCTTCATAAAAAACAATTCACATTCACATTAAATGTTTTATTATTATTAGATCAAGAAAAACTCTTCACATTCATATTAAATGTTTTATGATTATACGTTTTATAATAAAAAAAAAATGTATTATTATAATTCATTGTTTTTAATGAATTTAGTTTGATTCATTGTTTTTGTCTAATTGAAAGTGAAAGGGTACAGGTATATTAGAGCGTCTCCAAATGACTCTTTATATAACCCAAACTCTTTATTATAAAAAGTTTATCCATGAAACAAAAGTCCAACAGACTCTTTATGCTTTAAATATAAATTAAAAAGTGAGTTTGACTTTCCACATTTAGAGAGTCAAATTTCACTCTCTATCCTAATTTTAAATAATAAATTGCAAGTTTCTATACATTTTATTTATGATTTATCTCTCCTATTAAGATCTCTTCTTGAAAAAACACTCTCTCTTAAAATTTAAAGAGTCTATTAGATTTGAATAAAAATTGTGTTCTTTATATTTAAAAATCAATGAAGATGCTCTTTATTTATATGAAAGATGCTCTTTAAAATAAAGAATATCATTAAAGATGCTCTTAATATTAATAATTAATTGAACGTTAAAGGGTACACATATAATAATATTCATTATTATTAATATGCATGAATAAATGTGAATATTAATGTATTGATAAGGTATATTATCGAATTTCGTGAATGTAAAAAGATACATTGTATCAGTTAAAGCATTCATTACTTTGAATCCTATGTATATTTGGGTATATTAACAGTTTGTTACATAATTTATCTGAAGAAAGAGAGGTAGTCAATTTTTAATTATTATTTGTAATTGTATTCTTTTGGTTTTGCCAGTGTATTGTTAAAAATTTTAGTCTGATTTGATGTAGGTATATACTTTTAGTCAAAGAATAATATTTTTTGTCAGCGTTGCAAATTACGTGACATTGAAGGTAATGTATTTATTTGACTATGTTTCTGTATTGTTATACTCTTTTAATCTCTTATCATGTTTGCTATATAGTTTTTGTTAAAATGTTATGTAAGTTATTGTATGTTTTTCACTATTTGATTGTTTTAGTCAAGATGGTGAATCGTAAATTCTGCTACAGAATTGTTAGATCCATTTGCCGGACCAATAATTTTGTTATTCAATTATAAGAAGTTATATGAAGACATAGGTGGACCAATTCGAACTATTTATTTGTCTACTATTGTACTTAAAAAATCCATGTGGTGAATTATGTGGATCAATGGTTTTGGTGTTGTTTTTTAATGCTTGTGTCAAACCATTTTGATCACCAAGTTGTTTACAATTGTACTATACAATTGTAGCCATTACCCGAATCATACTGTTTAACTGTAAGAGGAAATATGAAAATATATTTAGATTGCATTACAGAATTACAAGAGACCAAATGTCAAACCATTATTCATTGTACTATAGAATTGTAATAGTCAGTAGTAAATTGGTCATAACTTACTAAATAAAAATCCAATTCACAAGCAGTTTAAATCTTTGGAAACTAAATAGATAGGGTTTTAATTTGATATATTATATGCTGAATTGGGATAATTGTAGACCCACTACCAAACCATTCATTTTATCATCACATACATTTCGGTTTCTCCTGTTTCTCAGTTTCCACTGAACAGTAAGTAGTAAATTGATCATAACTTTCTTAATAAAAATTCAATTAATGAGTAGTTTGAATCTTTGGAAACTAGACAGACAGGGCTTTAATTTGATATATTATGCAATGTGTGAGACTTTCAACTAGTATAATAAAGAAAGGAAGTGAAACAAAACCAATATTTATATTAATAATAAAAAAAATTAAATAAAAATAATAATTCCTTTCTTACTTTATTTTCATCCCTAGCGCCATATTCTCTTCCCCTTCCACCAAATTAAATCCACAAACAAAACCAATATTTAACCAAGATTCTACAAATTCCACCTATCCGAAAATTTTTGTATTAAACATCCAAAAAAATCCCACAAAATCAACTCACTTTGACAAAATCTTAAAACCACAAAAATAACCCACGATGTCTCCCAAGGAGAATGATAAGATTTTTGGGAGATTTAATATTAACAATTAACTACAAAGATGTCATGCATTTAAAAGTGAATTAAAAGCTGTCCGAATTTGAATTTGAAAAATTCATAAACTAATAATTAACTATAAGAAACTTATCTGCAATCTAAACAGAAATACAAAGAATACAATGTTCTTAGACTATAAACCAAGAATCAAGGATTAAACCTTAGCCATTGAAACAAACTCACGAAGCTATTTTTGGCTCTCTAGCTCTCAAGACTCTGATATTGATGGTGTATTTGTGTTTAGTTGAGTACTCACTCTATGGACCAAAAACATTATATATAGCCAAGATTCCATCAAGCTCTTAATGGTTTGCTTAATGGCTGTCATAAATCCCAATCAATGGTTAAACAAAAACGTTTGGAAAACTGAAGCAACAATGTGGACATTAATCTTTAAAACTGATTTATATTTAATGAAAATCAATTATCACGTTACATGAGTAACGTAAGTTTTACATTCTACCACTTGGTCCAATTTTAACATTATTTCATTAAGAAACATACACGAATCATGCGCAAGTCCTCAAAAAAGAATATTTCTTCGTATATCATGCTTGATTTCCAAGTTACTTTATTAACAACCTACTTAATGAATAAACCTATGTTATCTTGGTCCTACAAATAATTTTCTCAATGAATTAGGTGCTATGAATAGAGAAAACATCTTTTAATAATAGTTTATTCAAACTTGTATATACATACATAGCGGAATGACGTCCATTTTTTACATGATCCTTGAATTTCAATGGTGGCATGCCTTGGTCAAGGACAGCGTCATCAATTCAGTACTTATGTCTCAATGACACTTTCTTTTCCTTAATACGCTCTCTTATGGCTAAGTACTTAATGTCAATGTGTTTACTTGACTTTCACTTTTGTTGTTCTTAGCCATAAGACAGCAGCTGAATTGTCGTAATATTTCATGGTTTAGAAAATGGAATCCATAATTTTAAGCCCAGATATGAAACTCTTAACCATACACCATCTGAAGTAGCCTCAAAACAATAAACAACTAGCTTCCATAGTGGAAGTAAGTCAGGACTGCTTGACACTTCTCCAAGATACAGCTCCACCAGCCATTATGAAAACATATCCTGATTGATTTGGTGAATCAACACAACCAACAAGTCTAATCTAATAACGATAATTCCATTAATTGTCTAGTCATCTATACATAAGCATGTAGTTTTTGGTTCCTTGAAGGTACCTCACACTTTCTTTGCAGCTCTCCAGTGTCTATACCTGAATTACTTTGATATCCCCAAAATTCCAACAACAAATCGCATGTTGGCCTTGTATAAACCTGAGCATACATTAAGCTTCGATAGAAGAAGCATATGGAATGTTCTTCATTGTTCCTTTCAAAATCGTTCTTGGGCATTGGTTCAAATTGAACTTATCACCCTTCACAGGGAGCCACACTTGGTGACAATATTTTATTCAAAATCTCTCTAAAACCTTATTGATATGTTTTCTAAGACGACCCAAGATAAGTCAAGTCTGTCTCTATTGATCTGATGCCATGACATAAGATGCCTACACCAATTTTTTTCTAAAAATTAAAAAATAAACAAAAACACAATAACAATCACAAAAAAAAAAAAAAAAAACAAAAAACAAAAAAAAAAACAAAAAAAAAAAAATCAACTAATCACTCCTCATGCACGCGCAAAATCTAATGTGTTGTCGTAGGCATCCAAATTAAAACCTAAAAACACATGTAGTAGTGTGAGTCAGGGTCATTCCCACGAAAGTGTCTAGCCGAATTTTATGTTATGTGAACAGGCTAAGGGGGTTTTGTGTAAAACAGAAACTTCAGGAAAAACAATTCAAGTCAAATAATCGAAACCAATCAAAATAACGAAACTTGGTCTAAGTCAACATCACCATGAATCTTATAACTACATTTGATGTAACATAAATCAATTCATACATTGAATATCACCGTTGGAACTATTTTCCTATCTCTCCTAGTTGAATTATGAGGAAACAGTGATCTAATTAACCTTACTACTAAACAACCCAAGACAGCAAGATTTAATCTAGTGAGCCTTAAGACCTAGAGAGATCATGAAGCTAACACACAAACACAACGTTTGTATTTAATTCAGCGATTGTCCTTCCTAAGATTTAACAATTCCTGCCACGGCAAATTCTTACCTTAGTTGCTTCACAATTAAGTGATCAACAATTACGGATTTGATAGTAATTCAGCAATAGATTGCAACAATTAATAACTAGTAGGCCTCCTAGTATTAAATGCGACAATCATGACAATATGCATAGAAGAACATCCAATACTCAACACTAAATTGAACACTAAAAAATTAGATTAGATCTCACAATTTTATTGATTCCGAGGTCTCCGTTTCCTTCGCCCAAGTTACAAAAGTCAGCCACTCATGCCCAACAAAATACAGAGAAAATTTTAGAAGAGAGGAAGAGGCGTTATGTGTGTCAAAACTAATACTGATCTCCACCCCCCCCCCCTCCATATCCAATTCGAATTTTAATTCTACTAATCTCCTAAAATATTAAATCCTAAATAACTTTATCCTAATCTGAGTAATAAAATAAAGTCTAATACAAAATAGGAAAGTGGTGATTCGTCTAGCTGTAACTTGCGTGCAACACATCTTCAAATCTTCTTGTAATAATCTGCCTATTTGAATTGCATGCCAAGGCGGAATGTTCCAGAACGTCGACAGTGCAGGTGCGTCAAATTCAAGCCCATTACAACCTCAGGCAGTGAGTCTCTCCCAACTCAAACATAAAAGTTGTAATATCTTTCTTATCATTCCACATCATTTTGAATCATCTCAATCGAGCTCACGGATGAGAGAGTTCTGCCCAGATTACGAAACAATGTCAAAACTGTCCGAATTCACTTAATTAGTTTCGTTTTGCAATTAACGCTCCCATTTGCTTCCTAAATCAAAATAGAATAATAATCAGTACATTTTAGGCAACAAATAAGTATAAAAGACTAGACATTAAGGGGGGTAAATATGACATTTTGCATTCTCATCAATGCCTCACCCATATCCTTCATATCAAAATTTTTAAAGAGGAATTGTTTTACCTCATGTAGCAAACACTTATCATTGGTTGCAAGCAAAATATCATCTACATATAAAATAAGAAAGCATATCTTACTCCCACTAACCTTTTGGTATATACATTGATCCATGGAGTTTTCAACAAAGTCGAATGAAGTAATTACCCCGTGGAATTTAAAATACCATTGGCGGGATATTTGTTTTAGACTATGTATAGATTTCTTGAGCTTACAAACCAAGTGCTCACCATCATTAGAGGAAAATTCTTCAGGTTGTTTCATGTAAACCTCCTCTTCTAGGTCTTTATTGAGAAATGATGTTTTTACATCCATTTGTTGCAACTCAAGGTCAAAATGGGCTACTAATGCCAATATGATGCGTAAGGAATCTTTCTTAGGAGAAAAAGTCTCTATATAGTCTATTCCTTCCTTTTGAGTGAATCCCTTAGCAATAAGTCTCGCCTTGTATCTCTCTATATTGCCTAATGAGTCTTTTTTTGTCTTAAAGACCCATTTACATCCAATGGCTTGGCTTTTACACCATTAGGCAACTCAATTAGATCCCAAACTTCGTTACTCTTCATGGAACTCATCTTTTCCTTTATGGCACTGTACCATAATTCTGACTCTTTGCAACTCATAGCCTGTGAAAAAGACTTGGGATCAGTCTCGGCTCCAATATTGTAGTCAGATTCTTGTAAGTACACTACATAATTACTAGGAATGGATGACCTCTTAGTTCTAGTGGATCTGTTTAATATTGTACCATTATCTTCATGAGAAGCTTGTGGTTCAATTGGATGTTCAAAAGGTTCTGGTAATTTCTGAACTACTTGATCCACTGGAACATTGTTAGCAGCTTGTGGAACTTCAATGATTGGTTGTTCAACACCGGTTTGTACTTAAGGGGTGCTATGAACTATGACCAATCTATCACTTGAGGTGAAAGGTTAAGAATCTGAATGATCATGTTCAGGAACATTGTTTCTGATTTGATCGCTCCCACTAATCAAGTCATACTCAAGAAACTTGGCATTTCTTGATTCCATAATCCTAGTGTTGTGAGATGGACAATAAAATATGTACCCTTTAGACCTTTCAGTATATCTAACAAAATACCCACTAATGGTCCTTGGGTCTAACTTCTTCTCTTGTGGATTATAAATTCTCACCTCAGACGGGCATCCCCAAATGTGCATATGTCGCAAACTCGGTTTCTAACCTTTCAATAATTCAAATGGAGTCTTTGGGATAGCCTTGGTTGGAACTTGGTTTAATATATACACAGTCATCTTAAGTGCTTCAATCCACAAGGACCTAAGAAGATTGGAGCTACTAAGCATACTCCTCACCATGTCCAATAATGTTTGGTCTCTTCTTTCTGCCACACCATTTTGGTTCGGTGAACCAGGCATGGTATATTGGGCAACTATCCCATATTCTTGAAGAAATTTAACGAATGGACCAGGCGCTTGTCCACTCTCAGTGTATTTACCGTAATACTCACCACCTTTATCTGATCTCACTATCTTAATTTGCTTTCTGCATTGTTTCTCTACTTCAGCCTTAAAGGTTTTAAACGCATATAATGATTCATTCTTGTTATGAAGTAAGTAGAGATACATATATCGTAAGTAATCATCAATAAAGGTGATGAAGTGTCTCTGACCATGTGAGTCCCTGTCTGGACTACATATATTAGTATGTATGATTTCTAATATGTCTAAACTCCTATTGGCACCTTTCTTAGACTTGTTGGTCTACTTTCCCTTAATGCAGTCCACACATGTTTCAAAATCAGTGAATCTAGAGTACTAAGTACATCATCATTTACTAATCTCTTAATTCTATCTATGGAGATATGTCCTAATCTTCGATGCTATAGCATAGAGGAGTCCTTGTTAATAATACACTGCTTAGACCCAGTGTGAGCATGCATTGAATTATAAGTGATATTGTCTTGTAAATTAATGCGATAAAGACCATCAGACAAAATACCATTCCCAGCACAATCCGAATTATAAAATAAACTAAATGATGTGTTTGAAAAATTAAAGGAATAACCCAAAAGTACAAGTCTGGAAACTGAAATCAAGTTTCGTGAAAAACTTGGAACATAGAAGGTCCTATCTAATTCTAATACAAAACCATTACTTAAAGTTAAAACACATGTTCCTATGGCCTCCACATGTGAGCCCATCTTGTTTCTAGATAAGATGCTTTGCTCACTTCCCACTGGTTTCCTTAGATTTTGCATACTCTGCAAGGAGTTTGCAATATGGATTGTAGATCTAGAGTCAATCCACCAAGTGTTAATATTAACATTAACCATATTAGATTCATAACAAACAAATGAGGTTAGATTACTTTTATCTTGAAGCCATATCTGAAATTTGGGGCATTCTTTCTTCATGTGTCCCTTCTTTTTACAGAAGAAACATTTGGCTTCTTTCTTGATATCAGCTTGGGGTGGTATTTTACCTTTCCCCCTTTGATTGGCTTGAGGTTTGCCTTTCCCGCATGTTGTTGCCAACATTGCACTTTCACCAAGCCTCCCTCCTTCCTGAACACACGTGGTCATTAATTCATTGATTGACCATTTGTCCTTATGTGTGTTTTACGAGATAAGCCTGTACTATTGTGGGAGGGTGTTCAGGATATAGTGCACTAGGAAGGATTCAGACATCTCAACCCCGAGTTTCTTAAGTTAAGCCATAATGTCCCTCATACTCATGATGTGCTCACGCACACCTTTCACACTGGTGAGTCTGATGGATGAAAATTTCATCAGTAGGGTGCTTGCCATGCATTATTTGAAGTGATGAATTGATCATCAATGGCTTTCAACAAGTCTGGGACCTTTTCATGCTGATCAACAGAACCATGTATACCAACAGAAATTTTAGTCGTAATGAACATCACGCTGAGGCGATAAGATTGCTCCCATCGTTCATAAAGCGTGATGTCCGCTGGAGTGCTAGTATCAGTGATAGCTGGTGGTTCATCTTTCCTAATAGCATAGTCAATATCCATCCATCCTAAATGGAGGAGAATTCTCTCCTTCCATACCTTATAGTTATCACCTTTCAATTCAAGGATATCGCAACGAATATCAGAGAAATTAGCAGGTTGTGAAGCTGCATTAAAATTGCGTATGTCAAAATTTGAGGTCTAATAATTTTCATGTTTTCCCAATGCAAAGCATGTAAAAATTGAATATAATGACATAAAATTTGCCTGTGGGCTTAAATTTTAATTCAAGTATATTCAAATATAACTTATGATAGAATCATCACATTATGTACTTAATTCATAATTAGTGGGTATATTATGAAAGTAATTTGATATTCTATCTTAATCTTTATGATAGAACTATCAAATTATGTTCCTTTTCTTAATTTTTGTGGGTAAATCAATAAATATAATTTGATATTCTATCCTAATTAATTATATAAATATAACAAAATATTCTTTGGAATAAAATTTATTATATTAAGTATAATTAATTACAGTTAATGTCTATAATTCTTTATGTGATCCTAAATAATCATAATATATAATTTTATTAAACTAAAGATGTTGTGGCTAATCCCTAATTAATTAAAATTATATGGATCACAAGACATTACAAATTTAAGTTTTATGAGAATATTTCTCCAGCATTCAATATAAGAATAAATTGCATAATTCAATCTATAACTAACATGTTATTATTATGCATAAAATATTCGCATAAAATATTGCATAATTTGCATAACATTTAATTTCATGCTTTTATCCATATATACTCATTCAAAAATTGCATGTAGAAAGATATAATCAATTCATGAAAAATAAATATGAGCATAATTAATATAGGATTCTGCACAATTTAATTTATCCAAAAATGCATATGATTAAACCAAAATTAATATAATATGCACAATTAAAAAGAGCAACATTAGACATAGTATAAGTTTTCTTTTACCAATCAAATGACAAAAAAGATAAGTGGCATGTTTGGCTCAATAGCATACTTCTTTACTTGGAGATTGTGGGTTCAAGTTTTAAAGGCCAGAATTGTTAGATTTAAAATTTGTTTTTTTTTATTGACAAGAAAACGACATGTCGTTTTCAAGACTTAAGGAAAACTGACATGTCATTAATCTTGGGCTTCAGTCGTCTTCAACCTTTGATCGGATCTGTAACCGAATACTCGACCTGAAAACGACCTAGTAGCCAAACCCGGGTGGAAATCCACTCCTCCAATGCCAAAATGATTGTTTCAAAGCACATAAATGATAGAAATCCAATTTCCTAATGATTTAAAACATTTATTTTCATTAAAAACAACTAAAAAACAAACTTTGATTTTTTTTTAAAAAAAAAATTCAAACGGCCATGAACAGAGAGCTTTAAAAATTTCTTTTGTAAAACATCAAGGCAGAGGTATTATATGGCTCTGATACCAACTGTAAGAAATTTATCTGCAATCTAAACAGAAATACAAAGAATACAATATTCTTAGACTATAAACCAAGAATCAAGGATTACCTCCAGCCATTGAAACAAACTCACGAAGCTATATTTTGGCTCTTCTAAGCTCTTAAGACATTTAATATTGATGGTGTATTTTGTTTTAGTTGAGTACTTAAGCTTAGGGACCAAAACATTATATATATAGCCAAGCTTCTATCAAGCTCTTAATGGCATTGCTTAATGGCTGCTATAAATCCCAATCAATGGTTAAACAAAAAACATTTGGAAAACTAAAGCAACAAATGTGGACCATTAATCTTTAAAACTGATTTATATTTAATGAAAATCAATTATCAACGTTACATGAGTAACGTAAGTTTTACATTAACTACAAAGCTATCATGCATGTGATCAACCATGTTGGACATATATAAAGAGGAATAAAGTAGTGGGGCATTATTCTTGCTTTTTTAAATTAAAATTTAAAAGACGAATAAAGAAGAACGAATCTTATTTTTCTTTAACATTGTTATCAATTCAATTTTTATTCTTTTCCTTAAATTGATATATAACTAGTCTCAAAATCAAAAAACCTGTTCTTCCTCTCTTTCAAATCAATGGGAAACATGTTCTCAAATGTGATTGCACTTCCAAAAAAGTGGCATATAGACGTGAGCTTGAAGATAATGTTAATTCGTTAAAGAACGAATTGCAAAAATTGGTTGACATGAAGGCCGATGTGAAGACGAGGGTTGACATTGCTGAACAACGTCCACAAATGCAATGACTGAGTAAAGTGCAAGGGTGGCTTTCAAGGGTGGAAGCTGAGGTAACTGAAGTTGGAGAATTGCTACGTGACAGCTCTTAAGAAATTGAGAAATTATGTCTGGGAGGCTACTGTTCCAAGAATTTCAAGTCAAGCTACAAGTTTGGAAAGAAAATGGCAAAAAAGTTGCAAGATGTGGCTAATTTGAAGGATGAGGAAGCTTCTGAAGTAGTAGCAGAGGAAGTACCAGAGCCTACTATGGACTTGATACCTATGTAGCTAACAATAATGGGGTTGCAATCAACATTTGATAAAGTTTGGAATTGCCTCGTCGTAGAAGAAGTGGGAATCATTGGCATATACGGCACCGGAGGAGTTGACAAAGCAACCTCACTAAAACAAATCAATAATAAGTTTTGCAATGAGCTTCAAGGTTTTGATGTTGTGATTTGGGTGGTGGTATCTAGAGTTTCAAATTTTAAAAAGATTAAAGAAGACATTGGGAAAAAGATAGGTTTAAATGATGAATCTTGGAAGACAAGAAATGTTCAAGAGAAAGCTAGGGATATCTTCGAGATAATTAGTAGCAAGAAGTTTGTTTTATTGTTGGATGTTATATGGAAGTGGATCTAATTAACTGAAGTCGGTGTCCCTATTCCAAACTCAAAACCGGTATCGAAAGTAGTGTTTACAACTCGGTTTTTTGAAGTTTATGGCTCGATGAATACCAACAAGGATTTCAAAGTGGATGCTGTAATAAACTGATAAACACAAATCAACCAACAGAACACACAATCACAAGAAATCAAAACCAACACATAACATAAGTTTTACCATGGTTCACTTATCTAGATTGGATAAGCTACGTCCACATTGAACTCTCGAAATGAAAGAGCTCACGACACTACTATTAGAACAAGATCCAAACAGTAACTAGTACAAATCAAGATCACACCCTCATTGATCTACACGAAAATCACTCAGTAACTAATCCTAAGGAAACTCACCAGGAATCCTCAAAGCACAAAAGCAAAAGACTCTCCTAATTGACTAAACACTTAACTAATCTACCCAAGTTACAAAGATTTCCCAGAATTTGTGTAAACCCTAACAGAGAACAGAATGAACTTTTCAAAAGAGAAAAACCCGATTGTTTTAACCCTGATTTCAATTATTCATCCACTTATATACCATTGACTCCTTCAACAATTCTCAGTCGTTAGATCTGAACTTGTTCGTTGGCCAGGATTCAACTCATGTTGTCTCAAAACGCAGCGTTTCATTTAAGCCTCAAAGTGATGTCATTTCAGTCTTCACTTCAACAATCCCAACCTTGGAGACATGAAACACCCAGTAGTGCAGTGTGCTCTAAGCCATATCCCTCATAGCTCCAAATCATGTTGGTTTACTCCATTGACAACGACTTCAAGTAGTGCTTGAATTTTGTTGGTGTGATGATCTTTGTCCCCATATCAGCTGGATTTTCTTCAGTGTGTACTTTCTTCAACTCAACTACCCATTGGGCAACCAAGTCTCTCACAAAATGAAACCTCACACCTACATTCTTGGTCCTTTCATGTTAGACTGGGTTTTTACTCAGATGTATTGCACTCTGGCTATCTGAGTAGATTGTAAACTTCCCATCAATTAGGTTTGCTTCTGACATCATTCCTTGCAGCCACACAGCCTCCTTAAACACATCAGCAATGGCTATTTATTCGGCCTCTGTTGATGAAAGTGTTATTATGGGCTGCAACTGTGATTTCCAACATATGCAGTTTCCACCAAGTGTGAAACAATAAGCAGTTGTGGATTTTCTAGTGTCTTTATCCCTTGCAAAATCTGAATCTACAAACCCAACAAGATCAAGCTAGTAGTGTTCTTGCAGTACTTTAAACCAACACTTAATGAGCTGTTAATGTATCTAAGAACCCATTTCAGGGCAGTCCAATGTTCACTGCCAAGGTTTGACATAAATCTGCTAAGAGTGATATAGCAAAAGATAGATTAGGTCTAGTGCTCATTATTGCATACATTATAGAGCCAATTACATTTGAGTATGCGATAGAATTCATCTTTATCATCTCAGCTTTAGTTTTAGGACACTGGTCTTTACTAAGCATAAAATGATTTGCGAAGGGCATAGAGACAGGTTTTGAGTCAGTCATACCAAACTTATTTATCAATTTTTGCAAGTAAGCATTCTGTTCAAGTTTTAGACATTTATTACTCCTATCTCTAGATATCACCATTTCAAGAATTTTCTTAGCATTAACCAGGTCTTTCATATCAAATTCTGAGCTCAGTTTCTTCTTCAAATCTTGTATTCTAGACTTGGATCTACTAATTAATAACATATCATCAACAAACAACAAGAGGTAAATTGGAATATTTTTGTCTAAGTCAAAATAGAAGCAACTGTCATATCTGCTTCTCCTAAACCCCAAGCCCACTATGAAGGTATCAAATCTTTTGTACCATTGCCTAGGGGCTTGTTTGAGGCCATATAGAGACTTATGTAACAAGCATACATGGTTTGGCACCCTATGTTCAATGAATCCTATAGGCTGACACATATAAATTTGGTCATCTAAATTTCCATGAAAAAATGCGGTGGTTACATCTAGCTGTTCTAATTCTAATTTTTGTTGAGCAGCAATGGAAAACATAAATCTGATAGTTTTGTATTTCACCACGGGGGAAAAGACTTCATTGAAGTTTATTCCTTCTCTTTGGGTATAGCCTTTGGCAACCAACCTGGCTTTATATCTAGGGGGATCAGAAACAGAAATTCCATCTTTTAGTTTATAAAGCCACTTACATTGAATCAGTTTCTGGTCTTTGGGTTTAGGCACCAAAGTCCAGGTTTCGTTTACCTCTAGTGAGTGCATCTCCTCCCTTATTGTTGCTTCCCACTTGTCTTTGTCTTTAGACTTCATAGCCTCAACATATGTTTCAGGTTCTATTCTTTGGACTTCTGTACCTGCAAGCAAAGCAATGAAAATTAGTTCGGCATAAGAATAGCATGCAGGTGGCCTTACCTCTCTCCTGGTTCTGTCCCTTGCAAGTTAGTACTATTGTAGATCAACTAGTTGATGTTCTAGGATTTCATTAGTAATTTCTTCTTCTAGTTGACCAGGTTCGAGGTGATCCATTTTATCTTCAGTTTGAGGGTCTGAATCTGGTTGGGTAGGGTTAACTTGCTACGTCTGAGGCTCCACCTCAATTTGTGTACTACCTATAGGGCTGGGAGAAGTTTCAGTGTTTCTGATGATTCCTTGATCAGTGGCTAAAGCTTTGCAAGGGAATTCACTCTCATTAAACACTACATCTCAGCTTACTATGATCTTTACCCCAAGACTCTCCTTATCCCTTAATTTGTACCCTTTTGTGCCTTCTTGGTAACCTAGGAATATGCATTTGGAGGACCTAGGCTCAAGTTTCCCTCCCACAGTATGTGCATAAGTAGCACACCCAAATATTCTTAGGTGACTTAACTGTGGTCTTCTTCCAGACCAGATCTCTTCTAGGCATTTCCCATTAATGGTAGTGGATGGGCTTCTATTTACAAGGTAGGTTGTAGTAGCTAAAACTTCCCCCCAAAATGTGTTTGGTAACCCTGAAGTAAATAAAAGGCACCTAACCTTTTCTAGTAAGGTTCTATTCATCCTTTCTGCCACCCCATTCTATTGAGAGGTCCTAGCTATAGCTCTATGCCTTAGAATGCCATGTTCTCTACAAAAGTTATCAAACTCAGTGTTGCAGAATTCAAGCCCATTGTCTGTTCGTAAGGTCTTTACTTTCTTACCAAGGTAGTTTTCTACTAGTACTTTCCACTCCCTAAACTTTGTCAAAGCTTGATCTTTGGTCTTTAGGAGGAATGTCCAAACTTTTCTACTATAATCATCAACTATAGATAAGAAGTAATTGTTTCCACCATGGGATTTAATTCTTTCAGGTCCCTAGAGGTCAGAGTGTAAGTATTCTAGGCAATTTGTGGCTAGGTGAGTTCCCTTTGAGAAACTCAGTCTGTGTTGTTTTTCTAACACACAGTTTTCACAGAAGTCTAGGTTTAGTGTCCCTACCAAACACCCCCTGACTACTAAGGATAGTCATACCCTTCTGACTCATATGCCCCAACCAATGGTGCCATTTTTCAGTTACAGTCTGTTTGGTGGAAGGCAATACAGTATTGAAGCATTCAGGATGAAAATCTCCATATAGTATATAAAGACCATTTCTCTTTTCCCTTTTAAGAACCAAGTTCTGATTTTTATACACATACAAGCATCCATTGTTAGCCTTATAAGAACATCCAACCTCATCTAGGGTCCTTAAGGAGATGAGATTCCTTTTTAAATTAGGTATATACCTAACCTTGGTTAATTTTACCAGTTTTCCATCAATTAGTTTAAGGGTTACACTTCCTAGTCCTTTAACCCTACAAGCCTGATTGTTACCCATATAGACTGTCTCATTTTCATGTGATTCTAAGTCTTGAAACAAGTTCTTGTTTGGGCCCATATGGAAGGAACATCCTGAGTCCAGGAGCCATTCCTTAGTAGTGTCAGATTTTGACACTGTCAAGACCCTGGGCTCATCCAGTTGGTTCTTGCTAAAGGCCAAGTTACTTTCAGTGTTTCCTTGTTTTTGTTTCTTTAACCAATCAAAACAGCTCCTCTTCATATGACCAGGTTTGTTGCAGAAGAATCACTTCCTAATGTCTGATTTTGTTTTATTATTACCCTTCCATTTTTTCTTGTTCTTACACCCCTGTTGATACTGGTTAATTTTTCCTGCCTGGCCTAATTCTTACAAACAGATTGCTACCTGATCTTTTCTAGACCTTTAGCTCTAATTCCCTAGCTTTAAGTCCTACAACTATCAAGTCTAAACTAGGCATAGTCCCTGAATACTGTAGAGCATTCTTTACTACTATGTATTCTTTGGTTAATGAATTCAATACGATCATTGCTAAGCTGGTGTCCCCTAGTTCTTGATCAATTCCTTTAAGGATTAGAGTCATTTTTTTAAAATTCACCTAGGTTGTCCTCAATCGACTTAGCACTATCCATTTTGTACGAAAATGGGGCACCCTTAAAAAATGCTAGATTTGGTGCAGACTGTAAAGAGAAAAAGGTTTCGAGTTTACCTTATAGGGCTAAAGGAGTTTCTAGCCCGTCTACCTTCCACAGGACATTGTCTAACAGGTTCATCACTATGAGATTGTACGCTTCCTCGTTGATCTCATCCTTCTTCCTCAGTTTCTCTTCTGGCCATTTAGATACGTCATTTTCTAGGGCAATCCCCACATTGTTGTGAGAAAGTAGTGCCTTCTTCTTCTTCTTCTTCTTCCAACTCCCGAAATCAATCTTCCATCGTATTGAGTGATTTCCAATCGTGTGGTTGTCATATTTGTGTTTAGAAATTGACTATGTTTCAAGAAGCCCTGATTGAAACCCTAGACAATATTGACGAATGGATTCTTAAGCGATTTGCTAAGACACGAACCCAAATTTTCAAAGAACTTCCTTAAATGATGATTTGACAACTTGAATCTTTAACCTAAGGACTGTAGATCACCAAGGAAAGACCCAATTTGAAAAGCCCCAAATCTTGACAAACCCTAGTTCTTCTAGAAAACCCTAGATCACCGGTGATCCAACAAATCAATCAATCCTAACGTCTATCAGTTCTGATACCACTGTTGTAATAAACTGATAAACACAAATCAACTAATAGAACACACAATCACAAGAAATCAAAACCAACACACAACACAAGTTTTACCGTGGTTCACTTATCCAGATTGGATACGCTACGTCCACGTTGAGCTCCAGAAATGGGAGAGCTCACGACACTACTATTAGATCAAGATCCAAATAGTAACCAGTACAAATCAATATCACATCCTCACTGATCTATATGAAAATCACTCAGTAACTAACCCTAAGGAAACTCACCAGGAATCCTTAAAGCACAAGAGAAAAAGACTCTCCTGATTGACTGAACACTTAACCAATCTACCCAAGTTACAAAGATTTCCTAGAATTTGTGTAAACCCTAACAGAGAACAGAATGAACTTTTCAGAAGAGAAAAACCCGATTGTTTTAACCCTGATTTCAACTATTCATCCACTTATATACCGTTGACTCCTTTGACAATTCTCAGCTGTTAGATCTGAACTTGTTCGATGGCCAAGATTCAACTCATGTTGTCTCAAAACGCAGTGTTTCATTTAAGCCTCGAAGTGATGTTATTTCAGTCTTTACTTCAACAGTGGAGTATTTGACAGATGAGGAAGCTTGGAAATTGTTTGAGAAGAATCTAAAAAGAGAAGTTTTGGAGCATCCTGATATTCCTCAATTTGCAGAAGTTGTTGCAAAAGAGTGTGGTCAGGGGCAGACCCAACCCTTGGGCCTACCCTCACATTTAAAAAAAAAAAAAAAAAAATTGTTTATATAGGCCAGTTAAAAGATTCTATTAATATATTTATCCAGATTCATAAAAAACTTGTTATTAATATATATATTCTAGGCCTACATCATATTAAAAATTTAAGACTATCTCTATTTTTGTCTACATCCACCTGTTTTTTATGATTTTATCCCTAAAATTCTTTACTCTCTCATTCTCTCTTTCACTTTCTCTATGTTATCATTCTTAAAACTTTTGAAGACTGAAATTATTGAAGCTTTCACTAATCAAGGCAACGTTGACTTAATTTAAGAAGTTTGAGTTATTATCTATGTTTATACCAAGAAAATTTTCCCTTTTTTTATTAATTCATATTAAAAGTCAAGGCAACGTTAACTTAATTTAAGTTTTAATTGACTTTAGCTTAGGCTAGGTCTGATCAAAGTCATGAAAATTTATATTATAATCTTTGAAAGCCAAAAATTAAAAAAATTTAAAAAAAAAAAAAAAGAGGAGAAATAACAAATTTGTGTAGAACATTTTTTGTGGATTGTGATTGTTGTAAACTCTTTTAATTATATTGGATTTAAGTGGATCGTTAGATTCCCGTAGTTTTTTGCTCTCTTTAATTGATGAGGTTTTTTCAGGTAATAATTTTTTTGTGTTTCCTCGTGAATTGGATGTTATGTTTAACATAATTATTGATATTGTATTATTTCCTTTACTTAAGGTTTGGTGATTTTTTTTAAGTTTTCACTAGTTGTTTGACAAACAATAGCAGAACCGCATAGAATATGAATGAGGAGACAAGAAATTGAAAATAAGAAATCAAAACAATAATTTTTGTAACTACACCTTTACTAAGTTACAACTTCCTTACAGTAAAAAATTATTTTGATCCTATCATTATTACTATGGAGAGATTTTACTGTACAGTAATTTGAATTGTTCTTAATAAAAAGAATATAATAAAGAGAAGATTTATTAACGATTAATAGAGTATGAATGAGGAGACAAGAAATTGAAAATGTCAAACATTCATTATAATCCAATTTAATTTTTAAGCTTTTCATCATTCATAAGGAGATAAGAATTATAGCACACAAAAGAAATATCCAATTCAATGAGATAAAGTTTTGTTATTTATCAAATTAATTTAAGCTAATGGTTTAATTCGTTTAATTTTTTTCAAAAACAAGTACGAAGTTAAATGTGGAAATGGATTATACTTGTGTACCTTATTTGTTCATCGTATCTTCTAAGAATTAGAAATGATCAATTAAATCAGTTTGGTTACCTTTGAATAAAAGTTGATAATATCCTTAACTGGAGTACACCTTTGACATTGACATGACACATCCTTATTGGGTTGTTGTATGTACATCCGTTGTACCAAAAAATACCCAAAAAAGATGCAATCACAACCATTAATAGAGAAATTTTCATCCTTATTGCTAATTTACGTTCATTGATTTTCTTAATTGAGGATTAACAGTGGCAACAAGGATGCCGAGAGGCGTTTCAATTAGGTATTGCAAGGATTTCTCCAATTGTGCTCTATCTTCACTACCAGAAAATGTACATTCTACAACCAAATTTCTAAGCTACAACAATCCCTGTCCCCTTGATTAGACAAAAAAAGCAAATATATCTTAAATTTGTAAACTAAATTTTTACATTATTATTCTTACATAAAATAAGGAAACAATTTATACAAATATGTCCCAAATAAGTAAATTAAATTTCTTAATTATGATTCATAAATTAAATAAGAAAACATTTTATACTCCATGCTGCATCAATATAATTGCATGACTTTTAAATTCCACCAATATAACATAATGTACAAGTCCATGTGTTCATATTTTATTTTGGAAATAAGGAAATTCCAAAATAAAATAATCTTATTTTGGAAAATAAGTATATTCAACGATCTTATTTTGGCATTGAATCATACAATTAATCTTAGAATATATATAGACATATAAAGAAGAAATTTATATTATAATATATAATTCATTTACATCTAAAACTTCTTCTATAATTAGAGAATGCCTATTATCAAACTTTCTACTCAACAAACATTCTCAACGCTGGTGATCTTATGCATCATTTTTACTTTCACTACTCCAAGTAAAATTCACCTCTCTATTCATATCTTATGAAATATTTCGATTTTCTCTATTCAATAGAGTTCGGATGAGGAGACAAGAAATTAAAAATGTCAAACATTCATTATAATCCAATTTAATTTTTAAGCTTTTCATCATTCATCAGGAGAGAAGAATTATAGCACCCAAAAGAAATATCCAATTCAATGAGATAAAATTTTGTTATTTATCAAATTAATTTTAGCTAATGATTTAAATCGTTCCATTTTTTATTTTTTTTCTAAAACAAATATGAAGTTAAATGGGGAAATGGATTATACCTGTATACCTTATTTGTTAATCGTATCTTCTAAGAATTAGAAATGATCAATTAAATCAGTTTGGTTACCGTTGAACAAAAGTCGATAATATCCATAAATCGAGTAAATCTTTGACGTTGACATAACACATCCTTATTGGGTTATTGACATACATCCGCTGTACCAAAAAAATCTTCCCATAACTTAGTAATGACGCAACCACAGCCATTATAGAGAAATTTTCACCCCCACATAAAACAACCAACTTCTCCCAAATTTACTCAATGACTCACAATTTATGTCTTAAAACTAATGAAACTAACACACAGTTAGGTAGTTATAATTGTCTAATATAATCTTATTGGCGAAGGATTGAATCATTGAATTTTAGAACATACATATACTAGTAACAAACAATAACAAAAGCAAGCAAAAAGAAGTAAAAAAAAAAAAAAAAACATCATTTCTCCACATAGAATCAATCTCAGTGATCAGAATGGCTACTCCCAAGCCTCTTGTTCAACAAATCTTCTTCTTGCTGGGGATCATTTGCCTTTTATTCATATCAATGTCAGGTTAAATTCATCTTCCAATATATATATTAAACTCCCGAACTTTTATTAACTCTCGCATGCAAGACTTATCCAAAATCAACATTGAAAAATGTTAATTAGGCTACATTGCATATATGAATGAATTTTAGGTCCGCACTTGAGAATTATTAAGTCTAATGAATATTTCAACCTTTGAGCAGGCCGAGCTGCGGCACTGCATAGACCCGGTGGCCCGTTCATCAGAGCATGTGGAGATTTCTCCGATTGCGATCAAGCTTGCCGTGGAAGAGGGTTTGGTCAGGGTTGAAATTGTAAGGCATTCGGAGCTCGCAATCAAAAAGATAGTAATTGCGTGTGCTCTAGTTAGGGCCAGTAAATTCAAACCAAAGCTTGCCTTTAACTGCTTTGATGGTTTCAAATTAACAGTTTGTCTATTATCATATCAGCTACTACTTATAGTTGCCTTAAAACTAAAAAGGACTTCATTTTGATTGAATTGGATTTCACTATTTTTGTTTTGTTTTTTTCTGCTAAACTTTGCAGATGGAGAAGATGAGTGGGCTGAGTTTGGAATATGAGAGAATGAGAAAGACGAAGGGGGAAACACAGGGTTTATGTTTAATTCCACTAAAGTTGGGGGTTACGACAATATTTTCCTTAAAACTAATTTAATACGTTTCAGTTTATTAATGGCTATGACTACTGCCAAGCTATTTTTTCAACAAAAAATCTTGAAGATCAATTGTTTTAAAATCTTTAATTTACAGTGAGTGAAGGAACCCTTTAAGATTGATCGTAGCTTGAAATTAGATTTGCTGATGATTCTAGAATCACTGTGAAAGATGAAGTAAACATCATCACCTTGTGGATGTAAGACGTGTTTGGAAAATCACACAATAACCGGCTGCTGTATCAGGGTTTTTGGGTAGTTGTTGCATACAAAGTGTTTGATAAATTGCCACTTCTAAATCACTCTAGTTTTCCCACCATGCTCTCCGCCCAAAGGATCAAAACAGGCACAAGCATAAATTTAATCACCTCTTCAGCTAAAGAAATTGCTAACAATGTTGATCTTTTGATTGAATTACTTACTCGTCTTCCAATCAAATCCCTTCTCAAATTCAAATCAGTATCCAAACATTGGCTGTCTCTTATCACCGACCCCCACTTCTCTGTCCGTCTAAGTCTTATTCACAGACCCAACTCTGGCCTCTTTTTGCGTTCAGAATACGACTTCCTCAATCTTAATTCTGGTTCTTCTCGCCATCCCTTTCACTTGCTTACTTTTGGTGATGATTCGTTAAACATCATGGTTCTGCAGTCTTGTAATATGCTGCAGTTTGAATGTAAATTGTTTTGCACGCTACTTAAATTTTAGGCATTTCAACAACTATTATGTTTTTGTTGGATGATGGCTTGAAACGCTTCATATTAGCATTTAAATGGAACGACGTCGTTTTGATCCAAACTGAAGAAACAATCCTGAGCGTTGATGAAAAGAAGATCTAACGGTTGGAATTTAACCCAATGTCAACCATATGAAAGCAGAGTTATTTGGTAGTTTACGCATTCATTCATTACTGCAAATCTCTCTCTTCTTCGTTAAACACCATTTTGAGTCTTTAGGGTTTTCAATTTGGGTTGAGTGAATCTTATAACTTGTTGATTGAGTGACTAGGTCAGGTCATTCTGGGTGTATTGTATACGCTGTTTATAGGGATTCAAAGGGTGTAATCTCTAGGGTGAGTTACGGGTTGAAGAAGGGGTTTTGAGGGATTTGTGTTGCTGTGTGTAATTTGTAATCTTGACAGTGATTTAGTGTAGTGAGCTCGTGTGATTCTCGAGTTCAACGTGGACTAGCCTGCTCAAGTATAGAGCAAGTGAACCACGGTAAATCTGGTTGTTCTTGTGTGTGTTTTATTGTGATTCTTGTTCTTGATCTATTGTTATTTGGTTGATTCTTTCTGTGAGTGGTTATAACAGTGGTATTAGAGCCATTTCTTGGAGTTAGGGTTTTTTGTTACGAAATTAGGGTTTCGTGAAATTAGGGTTTCGTAAAATTAGGGTTTTTGGAAATTGGGGCTTTTCGAAACTGTGATTCCTTCTAGTCTCCAATAGGATCTAGGGAGTCAAATCTTGGTTAAGTTCTAAAAGGTATATAGGTTGGAAACCAGTAACCGCCTTAAAAACTGTCTGGCAGTAATTGGCAAATTCTAGTGTAACAACGTCGCGTACCTTCGTAGGTGTTAAGTTCTAAGAGGTATATAGGTTGGAAACCAGTAACTGCCTTAAAAACTGCTTGGCAGTTATTGGCAAATTCTGGTGTAACAACGCCGCGTACCTTCTTAGATTCTTTGTTGTTTTCTTTATTTTTATTATATTGTAATGAGTACCACTCGTATGAAAATCTCCCAATATGATGGGAAGATCGATTTTGGGACTTGGAAGAAAAAGATGAAAGCATTGCTTTTTCACAACAAGGTTGCCATCGCACTGGAAGATAACTCCGAAAAATGGCCAGAGGAGAAGTTGAAAAAGAAAGAGGAGATCAATGAGGAGGCATACAATCTGATAATCATGAATCTGTCCGACAGCGTCCTCCGAAAGGTAGATGGAATTGAATCACCGATTGAACTCTGGGGTAAACTCACTGCCTTGTATGCTTTGCAATCTGCCCCCAACCTAGCTTTTTTAAATGGGGCTTTATTCTCTTATAAAATGGATAGTGCTAAGAGTATAGATGAAAACCTAGACGAGTTTCTGAAAATGACCTTGGTCCTAAAAGGGACAGATCAAGCTTTAGGAGAAACCAGCCTAGCCATGATTCTATTGAATTCCCTGACTGATGACTACCAGGTAGTCAAGAATGTCCTACAGTACTCGAGTACTGTACCAAATCTTGAACTAATAACAACAGGACTTAGGGCTAGAGAATTAGAATTGAAATAAGAAAAAATGGAAGAGCAGTAACAAGCATAGAGGAGAGTCCAGAAAATGTTTCTTTTGTAATAAAACTGGGCATCTTAAAAAGAATTGTTTTGAGTGGATTAAAAAGCAAAAACAAGGGAATACTGAGAATAACCTAGCCACTACTACAAACCTGGTAGAGGAACCTGAAGCACTTACTGTGTCAATGAATGACACTGGTGAAGAGTGGGTGCTGGACTCAGGTTGTTCCTTTCACATGAGTCCTATGAGAGACTGGTTCCAGGAATTTGAAAATGTTGAAAATGAAACTGTTTACATGGGAAACAATAATGCATGCAGAGTAAGAGGGATAGGCACAGTGACTCTAAGGGTTAACATTGGAAAAGTGGTAAAACTAACTAGGGTTAGATACATACCAGAACTTAAAAGAAATTTGATATCCCTTGGCACTTTAGATGAATCAGGATGTTGTTATAAAGCAGAACATGGATGCTTGAACATATATAGAGATAACAACTTGATACTGAAAGGAGAGAAAATAAATGGCCTTTATATTCTTTGTGGGAATCATTCCCAAAACTGCTTTAATTCTGTGATTACTTCTACTAACTTGTCTAATACAGAAAAGTGGCACCTTAGATTAGGCCACATGAGTCAAAGAGGCAAGGACATTCTGAAGTATAAAGGGCAGTTTGGTAAGGACAAGACCACATCCCTCGAATTCTTTGAGAATTGTGTTTTAGGGAAATAGTTTCACCAAAGGGACACACCTAGCCACTAGACCACTAGAATACATACACTCTGACCTTTAGGGACCTAGAAAAGTGAAATCTTATGGAGGGAATAACTATTTTATGTCTCTGGTGGATGACTACAGCCGCAAGGTGTAGGTATACTTATTGAAATCCAAAGATCAGGCTCTAGCTAGGTTTAAGGACTGGAAAACTTTAGTAGAGAACCAAATGGGAAAAAGGGTGAAGGTTCTTAGAACAGACAATGGGCTGGAACTCTGTAATCAAGAATTTGACAAGTTTTGTTGTGACCATGGGATTTTAAGACATAGGACAGTAACCTATACCCCACAACAGAATAGAGTGGCAGAACGAATGAATAGAACCCTCCTTGATAAAGTTAGGTGTCTGTTAATAACCTCCAAACTCCCCACCTCCTTTTAGGGAGAAGCTCTTACAATAGCAGCATACCTAGTAAATAGAAGCCCATCTACTATAATAAACTTAAAAAGCCCTGAGGAAATGTGGATTGGTAGAGTCCCAGCTTTAAGCCACTTGAGAGTTTTTGGGTGTGCAGCTTATGCACACACCACAGGAGGAAAATTGGAACCAAGGTCAACCAAGTGCATATTCCTGGGGTATCAAGAAGGGACCAAAGGTTATAGACTCTGGGATAGAGGTACTCCAGGGGTTAGAATCATTGTGAGCAGAGATGTGATATTCAATGACGGAATATTTCCTTGTAAGGAAACTAGAATCAAAACTGACCCCATGTCAAGTACTGATGATCCCTTCACCCAACCTGAAGTTACACCAATTGAGGTGGAGCTTCCTACCCAAACTCAAACCAGCCAAGAAACTGAAGCTGTTACTGAACATGGAGGAGAAACTGGACAAACTGATCCAGAACATAAGGATGAGATAGAAACAGCAGATGACATTGAGATTCAACCTGAACACTTGCAAGACTACCAGCTTGCAAGAGACAGAACCAAAAAACAGGTAAGGGCACCCATGAGATATTCCTATGCTGATCTAATATACACTGCCCTCCTTATAGGTACTGAAGTACAAAGAAGAGAACCAGAAACTTATAAGGAAGCCATGCAGACAAAAGAAAGGGACCAATGAAAGGCTGCTATGGAAGTTGAAATGAAGTCTTTGGAGGTGAACAGAACTTGGAAACTTGTACCAAAGCCTAAGGATCATAAACTTGTACAATGCAAGTGGCTGTTCAAACTCAAGGAAGGTATCACTGATAAGGATCCCCTCAGGTATAAGGCTAGACTTGTAGCCAAGGGTTTCACCCAAATAGAGGGAATAGACTTCAATGAAGTCTTTTTCCCAATAGTTAAGTACAAAACCATAAGGCTTATGCTGTCCATAGTAGCTCACCATGATCTAGAGCTTGAACAATTAGATGTCACAACTGCATTTCTACATGGAGATCTTGAGGAAGAGATCTACATGAGCCAACCCTTAGGTTTCATAGATAAAAGAGCCCCCAATCATGTCTACCTACTGCTGAAATCCTTATATGGTCTAAAGCTATCCCCTAGGCAATGGTATAATAGGTTTGACACCTTTATAATAAGTATAGGATTCACTAGGAGTAAGTATGACAGTTGTTTCTACTTTGCTATTTTAGATGAAATACCTATATACTTACTGTTGTATGTAGATGATATGTTACTAACAAGCAAATCAAAGCCTCTAATTTGTGAGTTAAAGAATAAAATGAATGCTGAATTTGAAATGAAAGACCTAGGGGATGCTAGGAAGATTTTAGGCATGCAAATTGATAGAAACAGAAGTAATGCAAACTGAAAATTCACCAGTGTTCATATCTGCATAAGTTAGTAGAAAAATTTGGAATGTCAGGGTCCAAAACTGTCTCAATGCCTTTAGCAAACCACTTCACATTAAGCAAGGCTCAATGTCCTAATACTGATGCTGAGTTAATTAGAATGGAGACCATACCCTATGCTAATGTGATTGGATCCTTGATGATGCTATGATTAGCACTAGGCCTGACCTATCATTTGTGATATCATTGCTGAGTAAATTCATGTCCAATCCTGGTATGGAACATTGGACAGCCCTGAAGTGAGTACTCAAATATGTTAGTGGATCTTTAAATGTGGGACTGGATTACTGTAAAAGATCTGCCTCACTTGAGCTGGATGGTTTTGTAGACTCTGATTTTGCAAGTGATAGGAACACTAGGAAGTCAACCACTGCATATTACTTTACCTTGGGGGGGTAACTGCATCAGCTGGAAGTCTCAATTATAGCCTATAGCTGCACTATCAACAACTGAGGCAGAATATGTGGTTGTAGCTGGTGTATTTAAAGATGCAATGTGGTTCAAAGGGATCCTGAGTGAAGCAAACCTGTCTGAACTGAAGCCAACCATTTTTTCAGACAGTTAAAGTGCAATACATCTGAGTAAGAATCCAGTGTACCATGAGCGAACCAAACACATAGATGTTCGCTATCACTTTGTGAGAGATCTGATCACTAGGGAGGAGATAACACTCAATAAGGTTCCTATTGAGCACAATCCAGCAGACATGGGTATGAAGATTGTTACAATTGCTAAGTTCAAGCATTGCTTGAACCTACTATCCATTCAGTAAGCAAGAGTAACAAGAGAACTATGAAGGACTCACTAAAGGCAAGCTGTACTAGCACAGGGGTTGTTTTTCAACCCATCAAGGTGGACATTGTTGGATGATGGCTTGAAACGATGTCGTATTAGCACTTAAATGGAACGACGTCGTTTTGATCCAAACTGAAGAAACAATCCTGAGCGTTGATGAAAAGAAGATCTAACGGCTGGAATTTAACCCAATGTCAACCATATAAAAGCAGAGTTATTTGGCAGTTTACGCATTCATTCATTACTGCAAATCTCTCTCTTCTTCGTTAAACACCATTTTCAGTCTTTAGGGTTTTCAATTTGGGTTGAGTGAATCTTGTAACTTGTTGATTGAGTGACTGGGTCAGGTCATTCTGGGTGTATTGTATACGCTGTTTATAGGGATTCAAAGGGTGTAATCTCTAGGGTGAGTTACGGGTTGAAGAAGGGGTTTTGAGGGATTTGTGTTGCTGTGTGTAATCTGTAATCTTGACAGTGATTTAGTGCAGCGAGCTCGTGTGATTCTCGAGTTCAACGTGGATGTAGCTTGCTCAAATATAGAGCAAGTGAACCACGGTAAATCTGGTTGTTCTTGTGTGTATTTTATTGTGATTCTTGTTCTTGATCTATTGTTATTTGGTTGATTCTTTCTGTGAGTGGTTATAACAGTTTTCAATCCTACTACCAAGCAATACCCTATGCTTCCTCCAATCCCTTGCTATAACGGGAGTCTTTAAAGCTACTCCTGGTGTTTACTTGGCATTTGATCCTTCGAAATCACCTCATTAAAAAGTCATTTGTGTAAGGAGTATTTACGGTTCTGTTGAAGATACCCGATATGAGATGCTGATTTACTCATCAGAAAATATGGGTTGGCAACTTTCTGGAAGTACTTTCCTTGGTCCATTTACTTTAACTGCAATGGGTGGTGTTTTCTGGAACGTTGCCATTCACTGGATTAATGATGGGCACAAATCTTTGTATTTGAACGTCGAAGAAGAGAAAGTAGGGGAAATGCCAATGCCTCCTTTTCCTGATGGATTTCCGCACAGGAGTTTTTCTTACGTCTCGAGGCCATTTACATCTTCTTGAGATTTATGGTTTCAGTACTGTTCAATTTAATGTGTTTGAAATTGAGAAAGACTACTCCCGGTGGTTCATCAAGTATCAGGTTGATCTTTGTGGGGTTGCAACAGCATTTCCTGAAACGCTTCACAGTGATTTTAATCAACATTACTCTAGGTTTTCCTGAAATTTGTTATCCCAACGCAATGTCCATCGTTCTTTTTGTAGATCGCATCATTGTTGGCGATAATAACCTTTCACACAACCGTAAAAGACTCCATGATATGGATCAAAAGAAAGCTTGAAAAACAACTCTATCCAAAATCTTATTGGCCATAGGTTGCTCATTACATTCCATTCGTTGCCTTTTTCTTATCAATAGGATTGCTGATGAGACTCTTTAAGGAGCTTTCTCTGAGGCCACAGTTGCAAATGCAATTTTCGGTGCTTACATGGGCAGAATTTTGAAACCACCCAGAATAGACTTTTTCCATAACAAAGACATCAAATTTTTGTTTTTCAAGGTCCATATACAACAAGAATTTCTAGGAATTTGATTTATAGCCATTGGCATTTCTCCAAGTTGCTCCACATCATATCATTAAAATAAAAGGAAGTCCCATAATCTTTTGGATCCAATGAACAGTAGCACACCATATCGAAACTGCAAACCAGTAGCTTTCAACTTGAAGAGTGTGTCACTTATGAACAACAAATCAACATGTGATTTGAGGGTTTTAAAACATAAACACCGTTCAGGTTTAGTGTAAGTACATTTGGACATATAAGTTTAAACAAGTGACTTTATAGGCCTAAACATTATAATACAGTGACATTTTTGTCCAAAAGATCATTATCGTTAGCTTACTATGTTATCTTACACACAAAATTTGACAAAAAGACACAAAAATCCTTTTATATTATCTTATTATAAATTAAAAAATTAAATAGGTATAATAAATATAAAAAAATCCAAAAAAAAAAAAAAAAGACAAACTGTTTGATTCATTTTCAATGCATTTCCAACTTTGCCCTTCAATCTAACATATTAGACTAACACGGCTATTTTTAGATGAAAATGTCATTATATTATTGGGTTTATAATGTTACTTATTTAAAACTCTAGGTCTAACTTTACGCCACTAAACCTAAAAGGGTGTTATGTTTTAAAGACGTGATTTGAGCTAGTGATTAAACTGGTATTTAGTTTTGAGTGGGGGCAACTTAAATATAATAAATTAAAAAATGAAAATTATCATCGAATGTTTTTGCCATGGTCACCACGATGACTCATTGAAGAATATTCACCAAAGAATATCTCTTGGCAAGGCACACAAAGCGTCATTGAAGGGAACATTGTGTTATTAAATGTCAACTACAACGGCCAAACACTAATACGAATCTAATACCTAGAGCCTGTAATGAATATGCACAATAGTCAGTAATGAATGAATTACCAACCTCGACGCAAACGAAGTCGCAGAAACAACCTCCACTGTAAAGGAAAAAAAAATGAAAAATCAAGGATACAATAACGCATATTGCATTGGGAATTGAGTTAAATATTCTCTACGCTTGTTTGTGTAAAACTCAATATTTCTCTACGCTTGTTTGTGTAAAGTTTATTTAGTTTCAATATATAGTAAAATCTCTCTATAGTCAGTGGCGGACCCAGGATTTTTACCCAGGGGGGCCCCATCACTCCGTCAGTATTTGCCAATCAAGTAGTGAAAACATAAGAAAATAATTTACAGGGAAACACAAGAAAATTTTTACGTGGAAAAACCTCTTCAATATGAGGAGATAAAAAACCACAGGAATCTAAGAACACTTAAATCCAATATAATCAAAAGAGTTACAATAACTACAAACAACCAAAAATATTTCTACACAAATTTAGAGCTCAATTACAACTCTAACAAAGTAAGATACACAAAGGTTTAAAAGGATGGTACAGATCACTCTAAATCCAGATCTAGACGTTAACATTTAACTCAACGTCTATATTAAAGATCCACACATCCTCTGCATATTGACCCAAAATCAAGTTAGATGGTATACCTAAAGATCTAAATAATATGAATATTTATTATTTAAAGATAAAGCAAGTTAGAATAGTTACCTGAAGATCTTCAATTTAACACGATTTTTTCCTCATTATGTTCTGAAAATGTTCAATGATATCTTCATTTTGAATGTAGGCAAAAACTTCCTTTCAATGTAAACTACTAAGCAATTGTTATCCACTCGTCTCATTCGATTACGCAAAGTATTCTTAACAAGATTCATTGCAGAGAACACCCTTTCAACTGTTGCAGTAGCCACAGGCAAAACCAGTGCTAATTTATAAGCAAGAAAACTTTGTCATAAGCAAACATCCTTCTTAAACTCAACCATTTTTTTTGCAAGATTGGCAATCCCATCAACATGAGTGAAATTGGCATTGGTGCTAACACCTCATAATAATTTTCAAGTTGATTATCGAGCAACCAAATATCGTGTTGAGGAAAATCGGCAGGATAGAACTTTGCAAACTCAAGTAATCTGTCTTTATTAAATGCAGCAAAAGAGTTACTTGGATCAAGAGATGCCATACACTGAAGCAACCCCATGTTTACTTCATCAAACGATTATTGAGTTCTTCTTGAATGTTATCTAAAACTGTGTAAATCAATTCCACCTTAAAATGATGTTTATTCGTAATTGGCGCATCCCTCGTTTTGTCCTCCCAAAATTATCTTCCATGTTCTCCGGGATGGTATGTCATATCTTTACATAGATCATAAGCTTCTTTTAACAATATGTCGAAGCAAGTGTCTTCATTTCTCAATTTTGCAACCGACGCTTCGAAATTTGTACAAACTGCATGGCATTAAGGAGATCTTGATCTTTTCTTTGTAATGCTTGTGACAGTTCATATGTGATTCCCAATACTTTCTTCATCAAGAATAACAAAAAGACGAATTCAAAATTCTCCATGATTCGTAATAAAATCCTTGCTTGACTTTTGTTTTGCCAATCATCTCCTTCAATCTCAATCACTCTGAGCACACCAACAACAGAAGAAAATAAGTTTATGACACTATGAATTGTCCTATGTGTGAACCCCACGTGTATCTCTGGTCGTTTAATAGTACATTCTTGATTCAAACCGCGTCCCGTCTGAATATCACCATTAGAAATCAAAGAATCACATATTCATACTGATTGTCACGTAGAAGATCTCTGCGCTTGCAAGATGCTGCCACAGTGGTTGATAACATAGAAAGAGTTTGAAAAAATTCACCAATGCTGAATGTTACTTACAAATTTGACTAGCGCATTGGAGTTGATGAGAGAAACAATGAATGTAGAAAGCAAATTTATTTTCTCTCAAATTAAAGTCTTCAAACCATTGAACTCACCCCTCATATTGCTGCTCCATCGTAACCTTGGCCCGAAATTGTCAAACTTAATCCATACTTACAAAAAAGGCATATTGCAGTTTTCAAAGACTTGCAGAAGTATTCTTAACATGCACAATCCCAAATAAACGTTCGATAACACAACCCATTTTGTCCACATAGCGAAAAACAATGCCATTTGTTCTTTCACTGCCAATCACGAGATTCATAACCAGTAAAGAAAATGGTTGTTTATCTCTCACAATTTCTGCAATAATTTTCTTGGTTGTCAAATGAGCACAAACACGTTAGTGCCTCTGGATTTGGGGGCCGTCATTTGGGTTTTTCGGAGCATTTCCCAGCAAACTTCTTTTGTCGTCATTGTGATTGGATAGAAACTTCAATAGTTCCATAAAGTTACCTTGATTTTCAGATTCACTGACTCGTCTGACCACGAAATGCTAATCCTTGATGTAAAAGAAATCTAATGCAATCAATTGAGCATTCAAGCGAATACGATAATCCAATTTGCCCTTTTTCGACACGAACCAAGATTTACATCGATGTGTTGCTTTTGGTTCATCAAATCAACACACTTGGCATGACATTGGTTATGAGTACTAGAATGATCACCACATGTTTTTTCACTTTTGCTTTATCTTTCCAGTTATTATATCCCTTATTCCAAAAACTTCACCACATGCTGGTCACCATAATCGGGTTTGAAAAGATACAATTCAAACAGAAGATTGCATCTTTTGCCACACATATTCCATCCAACATGAACCTTCTTTGTACCCTCTGATGTAAACCCTACGTTTTTTATCTCCAAAAGGAGTGAAAGGAAAGTATGATTTAGGTTGGCAAGGACCTTTCAACAAGTATGCTTTCGAATTCCTCTTTTTGTTTGTCAGTACAACAAAGCTCATTAATTGGTATCCTTAATCCTGGGTCAGTTTCAAGCTCATCTAAATTGAACACCCCGATTGAACGTTGAGCTTCTTTTTCTTGGTGTTGTGTTGCTGTTGTGGGGTTTCTTCTTCTAATGGGGTTTGATTAACCTCAATATCAGTAGAGTCTTCATCAACATTTTTTGCTGGACTTTTCTTCAGTCTCTTGAAATAATGGATATCATAATCTTATTTGTTAATGCTTTGGATTTCAAATCCAATAAACATATAATGAATAATACCAAGTGGGATCCCAAAATAAGAGACAAAGAGATTCCTATTAAAAAAAAAAAAAAACTAATAATTTAGCAACTTAATTTTCTCTTGAATAAGATACAGAACAAACCATGATATATTTAAATTCATGATACATGATACATAAGACATATTTTAATTTAACACATCTATTTAACCACACGTTACACACCATGTCAAAATTGTCAATATGTCACCAATATAATACATTCAAATATTTAATTACACAAGACATGTTGAAACAAGAGTCAAGGAACAAAGTCAAAGATAATTGAAAAAAATTCTTAACTTATTATTGTCTCACAAAAGTTAAAACTGGGTCTGCCACTGCCAAAATTTTTCACCCAAACGCCAAACCCAATACTATAAAGGCATCAATAAGATTTTCTTCCAAAGAGTAGTTTATTATTTGTCTCACTAAAACTGGGTCTACCACTGCTAAAAATTTCGTCCAAACGCCAGACCCAATACTTTAAAGGCATCAATAAAATTCTTCAAACTGAGTCCACCAGGACCACCACTACTAAAATTTTTCACCCAAAACGTCAAACCCAATACTCTAAAGGCATTGATAGATTCTAAAAAGTGGGTGTATATCATTAAATAAGGAAATATTAATTACTAACCTTCAGAGTTCAGGCGCTTCAGGGACCAGTCACGCAGATGAGAGAAGTTGAAAGGGGGGTTTTTAATTTCTAGGTTGAGATGTAAAAAGGGCGTTTGGGAACTGGAAAGAAAAAGCTGAATGAGAAAGGACGAAAGCTAACTTTTCAGTTTTTAACCTTTTATTTATTTTTTTAATCTTCCAAAAAAAATAAAAAAAAAACATTGCAATTTTTTTTTAAAATCTGAGGGCAGGCCTGGGCCTACCCTCAAGGGGCCTGGTCCGCCCTGTCTATAGTCAAATATTGGGATCAAACTAATTTATTACTATAAGAGGTTATAACTTAATAGAGCTATAGTTACAAAAAAACATTTTGATTTCTTATTTTATAATTCTGTTTTAGTAGTATGTATTTGGACTTCAATTAATTGTTTTAGTAGTATTATGATTTCTATTACTTTTAATATTACTTGTTTCTTATTTATAATTTATGTTTTGATAGTATTAGGATTTCAATTCATATTTTAGCAGTATATGATTTCAATTTATTGTTTTGGTAGTTTAGGATTTCCTATTTACTTTTAATATTACTTGATTTCCTATTTTAAATTCATGTTTTGATAGTACTAGGATTTCAATTTAGTTTTAGTATTAGTAGGATTTCATCATTGTTTTAGTAGCAGTATAAGGATTTCTTATTTACTTATTCTAGTAGAATTATGATTAGCCTGCTATAAATAGGGTTGTTATGTTTCAACTTATTCAATCAAGTTTTCAATAAATCTTCCATCAATTCAAGTGATACCTGTCTTCTTCCTTAGCAAATCAATCATGCCACCCAAAGTTAATACACAAACTCAATTGATTGTTTTAGTAGTAGTATTAGGATTTCTTATTTACTTATCTAGTAGAATTATGATTAGCCTGCTATAAATAGGGTTGTTAGTTTCAACTTATTCAATCAAGTTTTCAATAAATCTTCCACCAATTCAAGTGATACCTGTCTTCTTCCTCTAGCAAATCAATCATGCCACCAAAGTTAATACACAAACTCAATTGACAAAGTATTCGTGTCGAGTTGTGCAAAATGAAAGAATCAAACCCTAGTTGGAAGCATAAAGATCTTGTGAAGTGGTTAGAAGATACAAGTGGTCTTAAGGTATCACAACTAGCAATATCTAAGACACTCAAATGATCAGCTAACCTCCTTCAAGAAAAAGGATTGTTGAACTCAAACACAAAACGTTCAAAGATGGTAAAGTACCCAGCATGGAGTCTGCCCTCTATGAATGGTTTGTATGCCATCAAGAGCATGTCAATATGAATGGTGAATTGTTAAAAGAGAAGGGAAATATTTTTCGAGGAAACTCTATCCCAAAGCACCTTGTTTGAATTTTCAAAGGTGGTTGGAAAAGTTCAAGCAACGACATGCAATTCATTCCTTTGTCGTTTTGGGGAAAGTGGTTCAGTTAATATGGAGAAAATTGAAGCTAGTTTGCCATCAATAAAAGAGGAATTAGCACAAATGGGCTTGGAATGACATTTATAATATGGATGAAACTGGCTTATTTTATTGAATGCAAGTCGAAACTCTCTTGCAACAAGCAGTTGGAGGGCCGAAAGCAAACAAAGAGAGGATTAAATTGTTATTTGTTGCAATGCAATGGCTCTGACAAACTTTCCACTTGGGTCATCGGTAAGTTTCTTAATCCAAGATGCTTTAATAATGTTAACCGTGATAATCTCAATTGCAAGTATCGAGTGAATTCAAATGCATGGATGACATCTTTGTTTTTTATGGAATGGCTTAAGTGGTTTGATAGTCGTTTGGATAGAAATGTCTTGCTTATATTGGATAATTGTACCTCACATGGCAAAAAGGAGAATCTCCCCCCACTTCATCACACAACTGTTCTGTCCTTACCACCAGCTAGCACTTTCAAAATCCAGCCATGTGATGCAAACATTATTAGAAATTTCAAAGGTTATTATCGGCCGCGCTTTAATCGCTTACTTTTGAAACAAATAGAAGATTATGTATTGGAACCAGAAAAGATAAGTATCCTTGATGGAATTGTAAATGCAGCTGCTACATCGTCAATTGATGTGAAGCTACAGACAATTATCAATTGTTTTAAGCACTGCAAAATTAGGGCCCCCGATGTCGATGAATTGCAAGTTACAAATGAAATAGATAAAGAGAATAGAAGAGTCATTGTAGAATTAAGTGATCAGATTCGACAACTTCACTACACTAATTGAATGGATATTAATGTCTTCCTCGACCATCCAAATGAACAACAAGTCGTATATGTTTTAACTGAAGAAGAAATCATTGCTGCAATTAGACAAGAAGAGAAAGGAAATAATCCTAAGGATGATAGTATGGAAATGCAAAAAGTTTTGTGCCATGAAGCTCTAAACATGCTTGAGAAGCTAGAAATATTTTGGCTTTAACAAGAAGGTGTCCATGCTAGCGGTTTATTACATACCCGCAAATTAGAAGATTTGGTAACAACTCTAAAGCATAAATCATTGTCCCAAACAATTTTAGATAAATATTTTATTTCATCATAAACCTTTAATGTAACATAGCATATATTTTTTTTGCAATATACAAATAATTATTACTATGTAGAGGCAAATTTCCTTAAGACGGAAATTAAAAAAATTATAACTTATTACAATATGAGTTTATTCTTATTTATAACTATCCCAAATTGGGAATAAATTTTTTTATGACTATGTAGAGTTTATTTCTATATAGAGTATCACTATATAGAGGTTTTACTGTATATATAATTCACAAAAACAAAAATAAAAAAATTATGAACATAATAAAAATGTCATAAAAATTATTAATTAACAAAAGAATTTTACATGAATAGAAAATTACTAAGTAGTCTCATTTTTACATAGAATAATTTTAAAATAGAATGAAAAAAATACATAAAAGAAAAAAAATAAAAAGTTTTTAACTTAGTTTTTAATGACAACAAAACAAAAAAACCTTATATTAATATTTCAAAATTATAGGAAATATACAAATAAAAAAATAAAAATAAAGTGTATTGCAACCAAAGGAAGATACAGAAATCCAAAATATAAATGTTTATATTGTTTAGAATTTTAGAAAGAATGCAAGAGAAAGAAGAAATAAAGAATATAAAGTGTTCGAAATAATGTAATGTCAAACTAATATATATAATGATTTTTAGATGAAATTTTTTTGCCTAAAATGTTAATTTTTTTTTTTTTAATTTCTTAAAATTAAATGTTGATGCTAGATTTCGCACCGACTAGAATATCAATGTGAGACTCCAAACCAACCAGAGATACTCGATTAACCTTAGAATGAACCAAGTAAGATATGTGCATGATTCCGAGAATCAGCAAAAGCGACTTGATCCATGCATGGTGGTGATCAAGGCAGTGGTATGCCTTCCGAAAAATAGCATGAGAACTGAGTGTTTTTAAGGTAGTTCGGCTGAAAAATGAATAAGGCTTACGTCTATTGATATGTTATTCGAGCGTACGATTTTTTGCTACCAAGAAAAATGAATTTCCCCCCAGTAGGAGTGGGAGGTATTTCTTTCTTCCACTCTTGGACTTGGAGTCTAGACCAAAAGAAATCAGGTCAGTCCAGACCAGAAAAAATCATATCCGCCTCCCCCTATCAGTTGACTTGAGAATCTCACGTACCCGTACGCCGAAGAGAATGATGGTGTTCCCTCTGACGATGGGTGCCTTTACAGGTCTCCTCTTGCCTTGGTTGCATGAAGAGCACATGGAGTTTGCATGGTCGCGTGTCATCGATTGGAGTAGGCAGCTTACACATGGTAAAGTGATCTGTCGGAGTGAGTTGATATTTTTACGTGGTGGGCCCTCTTTCTAGTCTTGTCACATGTGCTGATCGTTTGTGTTCTTCGTTGTTCATCTTCACTCTCGAGGTTGACGTTTGCTTCGAATAGAGGCGTATCCCGGGTTGGAGTTTTTTACCGCACAACATTTAAGACTTCTAGTTCTAGTGACGCCATATAGCATCATGAAATCCTTAAGGCTTTTCATAGAGCTATCCTATTTCACCAAGGGTTTGTTAAATTGATTTCAAGTGTTTGAATGGAAAATTAAGACTTCATTATTTATTTTTATTTTTTTGCGTAAGGCTTTTTCGCAAAGCAAACCTAGTGTCGTGGAATCTACAAGGCTTTCGTGATGCCAGTTTGCATTGTCAAAAGTCCAGCTGTTTTTAAAAGTGTTTAAATCAAAATATGAGGATTCTCCATCTTTTTATTCACAAGGCTTTTTGCAACACCAAATTGGGTCGCGAGATCCCCAAGGTTCTTCGCGGCCTTATGCTATGTCATCAATGGTTGTTATATATTTTTTAAAGTATTTGAACAAAAATTTGAGAACTTCTATTTTATTTTATTTTTTAACAGAAGCCTTGTGGCAACACCAACTTGTGTCATGAAATCCTAAGGGTTTTTACGACGCTAAGCTGATCACCATCATGAAAGCTCGTGTGTGTTTATATGAAAGCTATATAAACACACACAAGCTTTCATGATGGTGATCACGTTAATATCATATATATTGAGTGAACTCCTCTACCAATACGAGCTCAAACACACAAAGAATTTAAGATGTTCCAAACCTACAAACACAAAGCACAAGATCTATTGTGGTTCGAGTGTTAAAGAACTTGTTGGAAGTCACAGAAAATCTGGACAGATAATATGACCAGATTATTTGGGGGATTTTGCTATATATTTTGTATTAGTTGGGGATTATTGTCTTTCCTTAAAACTTAGGTTGTAGTTAGTACAGCTGTAGATTTTCCATAGTTAGTTTTTCCTGTTTTTTCTCTAATGTAAATCCCTATAAAAAGAGACTTGTATCTTTATTAAAATTAATAAAAAAATAAAACCTAAAATCCTCTTCTTTACAAGTTTCATATGGTATTAGAGCCAAACTTTTTTTTGGCCGCCAATCTTCATCTTCCTATAACCCTTGAACTTTATTTCTCCTCTTTGTTACCAACTTCACCCAAATTTGAACATCATGTTTGATGTATCACCTGAATTCTCTCATATTGACCCAACTTTGGGCATCATGTCTGAAGTGTCACCTGAATCCTCTTATGCCGCTGCCACAAAAAACTATCTCACCTAAAATACCCCATTCCGAATCTCATTATGTCCAGATTACTACGCATTCGTCTGAAAGAAGGAAATTTTCTGTGGTGGTCTCAATCTGTTAGATTGTACATTCGAGGGAGAGGCAAGATTGGTTACCTAACTGGTGAAACTAAGGCTCCTGAAAAAACAGACCCATCATATGTAACATGGGATGCTGAGAACTCAATGATCATGGCATGGCTAGTGAATACTATAGAAGAGGAGATTTGTTTCTAACTATATGTGCTATCCTACTGCCAAGGAACTTTGGGATAATGTTTGTCAGATGTACTCTGACCTCGGTAATCAATCCCAAATCTACGAGTTGCAGTTAAATCTAAGTGACATTTGCCAAGGAGATAACAATGTCACTAAGTACTTCAATATTCTTAAAGGAATATGACAGGACATTGATCTATTCAATGACTATGAATGGCACAAACCTGATGATTGCAATCACTACAAAAAGATGGTTGAGAGTACAAGAATTTTCAAATTCTTGGCTGGCCTTAATGGAAGAGTTTGATGAAGTTAGGGACCATATCAGTGGAAGGCAGCCCCTTTCCTTGATCAACGAGGTTTTTCTGAAGTTAGGCATGAAGAAAGTCGTCGAAGTGTGATGCTGGGCAAAAAAGGGACAAGTGGCCCCATTGAGAACTCGACCTTGGCCGGTGCAGCTGCTACAAATAATCGATCCTATTATAAGCAGTGAAGAAATGATGACAAACCCCAAGTATGGTGTGATTATTGTAATAAACCACGCCATACTTATGAATCCTGGTGGAAACTTCATGGGAAACTTGCTGAGAGGAAACCTACTGATTGGAAGAAATCTGGTGAAACAACCATATTCCCAAGACAAATTTTCTGAGCAAAGCACAGGTGGATCAACTTCTTCAGTTACTAAACTCCAATCCGTAATCTAGTACTCCTATAGGTTCTCTTGCCCAATCAGGTAGAATTTCTAGTGCCCATTCTGTGTTTTTTCCTTCTGCACCTTGGATTATTGATTCTAGTGCCTCTGATCACATGACTAGTATCTTCAATCTTTTTAAATCATATTTCCCGTGTCCTGATAATAAAAAAATCAGAATTGCAGATGGCAGCCTCTCTCCTATTGTAGGAAAAGGTTCCATTAAAATATTTGAAAAAATTGAATTGGAATTTATTCTTCATGTCCCTAAACTCATTTGTAATCTGTTGTTTGTAAGCAAACTATCACGAGATTTTAATTGTTGTGCTGTCTTTTTTGACTCCCATTGTTAGTTTTTGGACCAAAACTCCAGGATGGTGATTGGCAGTAACAGGATGTTGGATGGTCTCTACTATTTGGATGACAACTTTCTTAGCAATAAACAAGCTCAGGGTTTAAATGGGGGCATTTTATTAAAAGACCATTTTAACTAAAAATTTAATTAAAAGGTTATAGAGTTTGTAAATTTTAACTAAATAACCTTGTTTTTTATTAAGCTTAATTAAACATGATTAGGGGGTTAATTAGGATCAATGAATAATTGTGTAATCTTTTAAAAATTATAATAAGTCTCCAAAGAGTTGAAAATCTTGCAAACAAACCCAAACACCTTCTTCTTCTTCCTCCCACCACATTAACATCTTTTCCAACACATATCCTCCTCGTCCTCGTCCTCGTCCTCCTACTGTTGCTGAAATTTCGTCTAGGTATGTGTATCTCCCTTTTTGATTTACAAAGATTTAATGATGGATTGGGTTTAGGTTATGATTTTGATTTAGTTGTTTAGCTTGTTGGGTTGTGTTTGATGTAATGGAAGTTGAAAGAAGTGGAATTTGTTGAAAATTTTCTTGCATTGTGGGTAGCTGAGGGTGGTAGCACCAATTGTAGGTGGAGATGACTGAAAATGGGTTGTGGATATGATGGATCGCTTAAGCGATTTGGTACGTCTGGTAATGCAACAGATAGATCGCTTAAGCGATCAGGTATGTGGCATAAGATCACTTAAGCGATCTGCTAAAAGTCTGTGTATAGCAGCAGATCGCTTAAGCGATCAGTAAATGACAATGGATCGCTTAAGCGATCATGCCTATTTACACTAGATCGCTTAAGCGATCATGTTTATTTACACTGAATCGCTTAAGCGATCATGTTTATTTACACTGAATCGCTATCGCTTAAGCGATACAGCAGATCTGTCAAGCGACTGTGCAGATGCTTTTTAAAATATTCCAACCCTTAGTACATCAGTTAAGAATATTTTTTTTCTTGCATTATAGGTAGTTGGCTATTATTAGACATGGGACAAGTATTTTTGGGTGTTGAATATTTTGGTGAGTGGGTGGAGAAAGAAAGTAGGTGGAAGTGGATTGGGAAGAGCAAAGAAGTTATACCAATTGCTGTGAGCACAGAGGTTAGTTTTGATGAGTTGATTGATGAAATAATTAGAAGAGGTAATTTGAGTTGCTCGCGTAGTGATATAGTTGTGAAGTTTGTTTTAAGCAGAGTTCCTGAACATTATAAGGTACCTCTTTCTATATTAAAGTCTGATGAAAGTGTGAAGTTATATATGATTGATGTGGCCGATAATGGTTCGAGGCCGATTTTAATGGTTTCTTTTGTAGGAAAACCGTTGGAAGTTGGTTCAAAGGAAGGGGATAACGAGGAAGTTGGCGGAGATTTGCCTGGTTTTAATTTGAACTACGAGGGCATTGATTTGTTAGTTGAAAAATCAAGAGTAGACAGTGAATTGGGTGGTGAGGAGGACACTATAGAAAAGGTTGGTATGGGCGGCAGAATGAAAATGTTGAGGAGGAGGACCCCGTACATGTTCCCGCAGATTTAGAGATTCCTTTAAATAAAAATTATGCAGAAAGTATAGTTTGTGAGGAGGAGAACACTATGGTCGTTTATGCAGGTTTACAGGGGGCAATTGCAGGTAGTAGTGAATCAGCTCATGTTTTTACGGATGGATTGGAGTTGCGCATAGGGTATTTATTTGACAACAAAGAGGAAGTGGTGAGGAAGCTAAAACTTGTTGCGGTGAGAGATAATTTTGAGTTCATCGCCAAAAAGTCAAATTCATTGGTTGTGACGATTGCATGTCGTGACCGAAAGTGCAAGTGGCGGGTTTATTGTAGAAGGTTGGCAGAGTCCAAAAAATTTATTCTTAGCACATATACCCGTGAGCACACATGTGGTTTGGGACATATTTCAAGTGAGTATCGATAAGCCTCTGCTGATGTTATTGGACAATTTGTTAAAAGTCAGTTCGTTGAAGGGAAAGGTCTATCTCCTAAAGAGATTCAGAGACTTGTGCGCGCAGAGTTGGGATGTGTTGTTAGTTACTGGAAATGTTGGAAATGGAGACAACGTGCACAAGATTTTGTGAGGGGCACGGTGGAGCACGGGTACACAGTATTAGAAGCATACCGTTATATGCTTGAGTTGACAAATGAAGGTAGCAAGACGGCTTTGAAGTTGGATAGGAATATGATGTTTAAATATTTTTTAGTTGCTTACGATTCTGCTATAAGGAGTTTTGTAAACATGAGAAAAGTGTTGGCTGTTGATTGTTGCTTTTTGACGAGAAAGTATGGAGGTACATTGTTGGTGACCATTGCACAGGACAGCGAGAATCACACATATCCTCTTGCATGGTGTGCGGTTGACTTTGAGAATGACAAGTCGTGGACTTGGTTTCAGCAATTACGTACGATAGTGCCTAACAGTGACGAGTTTTGCATAATATCTGATAGGCATAACTTTATAAAGAAGGGGATTACCACTATTTACCCTCAAGCACATCACGGATTCTATATGAAGCACCTTGGTGAGAACATAAAACAAAAGTTTAAATGTGCTGGCCTCCTTCAAACTACTACATGGCAACAAAAGCTTATCGGGTTGATGAGTTCAAGGAGCACTTCCAGCAAATCCGAATCAAGGATGATAGAGTTGCTAAGTATCTTGAGCATGATGTTGCTTTTGAGCGATGGAGTAGAGCTTACTTTCCTGGAAAAAGGTTTGATTTCATGACCACGAACATAGCCGAGTCCATAAATTCAAAGTTGCTAATAGAAAGAGAGTTTCCAATAGTTGCACTTTTTGATGCAATCTAGGAGACATTGTCACGATGGTTCCATGAGCATCGTATGGAGTCAAATAATTTTACTACAACCCTTGTTCTGTTAGCTGAAAAATTATTGCGAGAACGTATGGAACTATCAAATGCACTGTTTGCCTATCTTCTTAATTCTCAAGAGTTCACTGTATGCGGCTATGGTCCGAATACCCTAGTTAACCTTATTAGTAAAACTTGCAGCTGTAAAGTGCTTGACATTCAACGTTCATGCACTAGCAGCACTGAAACACCAATAGAAGCCGGATTTTGGTTTAAGAATTTACATGGAACTTTGCTCCCCTCTGTATATGGCAAATCCCTACATGCTAGCTTATTCAGAAACGATATATCCAGTGTCTCCAAAAGAGCAGTGGGTAATGCTGCCAGAGTTGGATGACATTATCATCCATCTGCCATTCAAGAAGATAGCAAAGGGGAGAAAAAGAGTTAAGCGTATTCCATTAGCCTCTGAGGTTCCTCGAAAGATGAATAAGTGCTCAATTTGTAAGCAACTTGGCCACAAGAGAAGCAGTTGCCAGAAGTAATCACATGCAGATCCTGAAAATTAGGTTCGAAGAAGGATGAAATTCAGGGAGTTGCCAAGGCCAACCATTGATAAGTTATTGTTGTCAATTATTGATGTTTTCAATTTTATTGTTACCTTGAATAAATAATTCTTTATATTTAGTGTTCTTGTTACACAGCCTAAATATGTGTTGGTTGGTGATTTTAGTTTGGAATTAGGTTGTCAAATTTGGGCGAAAGTATGGAATTAATATGTGTTGGTAATTTTAGTTTATCAAAAATCAGGAGGAAAGATGGAAAAGTATGTATTGCCTAAGATATCACTGATCGCTTAGGCGATCGTGCACCTGCTAAGATATTGATTCTGCCCATCACATGATTGCTTAATCGACCAAGTGAAAAAGAGAAGAATCGCTTAAGCGATATCACGGATCGCTTAAGCAATCATGCATCTGGGCAGATATTGATTCTGCCCACACATGATTGCTTAATTGACCAAGTGAAAATTTAACCGTCTTCTTCTTTATCTGTATCTCAACTCTTTCTTGCTCGAACTCTGAACATATAGGGTGTACGATTCGTTCAATGGAACTTGACCGTTATTATATTTTAATTAAACATATAGTTGTTGTACGTCTATATCAAACGTATACAGTGCAGAATGTTTACGTCTATATTAAACTTATGTCCATAAACTTGGAAAAGAAATATGGTAGTAAATTACCCTTAATCACTTAAGCGATCTCGTCTATTTAGTAGGCAATCGCTTAAGAAGGTTACAGCAGTTATGCTAGAAACCTTATTGTGATAACAGGAGTCGTTGTTAATAGTGAAAAAGTTTCTGAAAAATTCTGGCACTCTCATGGTCTACAGACTACAGAGCATATGGTTATAGGGTTCAAGTATATTTTTTTTAATTAATAAGACCCCTTAAGTTTATTAATTTCATTAAATACCCCTAGAAAAAAGTTTAAAAATTAACAAAAATACCCCCACCCACCCATACTTGTCAGATTCTGGCAACCACCGTCTATGGTAGCTGGAATCTGTCACCACGGCCTACAAACGATCGAAACTGGCCGGTAATTCATCAATGTGGCCTTTTTCAGCCAGATCCACAGTGGATCTGGTCGGAAAAGGCCAGATCTAGCTGTCATGACAACGACGGCCATTTTTTTGGCTATCTGTGATAGCCAGATCTGGACTTTTGTGATCGTTGACTGCCAGATCTAGCCGTAGATCTGGCCTTTTGTGGCCAGATCCGCGGTCGATGTAGCCGAAAAAGGCCATATCGATGTTTTACGGGCCAGATCGGATAGGTATGCATCGTAACACCCTTTTTCGACCAGATTCCGACAGTGGTTGGTAGGTGGGTTTGTTTTCGTTAAATTTTAAAAATTTTCTTGTTGGTTTTTATGAAATTAATAAACTTAAGGGGTTTAAAAATAATTAAAAAAATAAACTAATATTTACTAAATAATTAAACAAATAGACGGGAATGATTATTGTATAATACAAAGGAAATTAGGCATGATAGCTTAAGCGATGCGAGATATCACTTAAGCAAATCATGACTTATGTATATAGGATCGCTTAACTGATATATAAAATTGAACTCTGTAACAATATGCTCTGCACTCTGTAGACCAAGAGACTATTAGAATTTTTCAGAAAGTTTTAGACTATTAACAATGGCTCCTGTTATCACAATAAGGTTTTCAGCACAACTGCTGTAACCTTCTTAAGCGACGAAAACTAAATAGACAGGATCGCTTAAGTGATTAAGGGTAATTTACTGCCATATTTCTTTTCCAAGTTTATGGACATATGTTTAATATAGACGTAAACATTCTGCATCGTATATGTTTAATATAGACGTAAAAGAACTATATGTTTAATTAAAATATAACAACGGTCAAGTTCTACTGAACGAATCGTACACCCTATATATTTAATATAGACATAAACATTATACATCATATATGTTTGATATAGACATACAAGAACTATATGTTTAATAAAAATATAATAACGGTCATGATCCACTGAATGAATCGTAAATGGCTTAAGCGATCCTGTGTATTCGGATTTTATTTATTGTATTTCAGAAGATCGGTTAAGCGATTAACGCTATCTTAAACATATAGTTCTTTTTCTTTTGTATAAACAAAGAAAGAGCGAGAAGTACCTCATGAAGTTTGAAGGATTGAAGGTAACCATGCAAGCTTAGTGAATATATATTCTTCTTCTTTTCTCGGAATATAAAGATGTTAACCTTGCATGGTTACCTAGTTCTCTTAAACCCTTCAAACTTCATGAGATACTTCTCGCTCTTTCTTTGTTTATGCAAAACAAAAAGAACTATATGTTTAATATAAATATAATAATGGTCATGGTCCACTAAACGAATCGTAAACCCTATATGTTTAGCATAGATGTAAACATCCTACACGTTATATGTTTCATATTGACGTAAAAGAACTATATGTTTAATTAAAATACAATAACGGTCATGTTCTACTGAGAACGAATCATCGACCTTATATGTTTAAGATAGCGTTAATCGCTTAACCGATCTTCTGAAATACAATAAATAAAATCCGAATACACAAGATCGCTTAAGCGATCCTATGCATTTAGACTTAGTCATTTAAGAGATCCAATGCTATTTATGATATCGCTTAAGCGATCCTAACCTTGACACGTGGTCGCTTAAGTGATCGTAAATCGCTTAAGCGATCATGAGCAAAGAATACAAAAGTGCCCACACAGACGATCGCTTAAGAGATCGCTTAAGAGATGACCACGGACATGATTGCTTAAGCGATATGAAATCGCTTAAGCGATCATTACCAAGGCAAAATCATCTGCCCAAACCTATAATCGCTTAAGCGATCTGTTTGTATCGCTTAAGTGATTCTTTGCTTTTACTTTTAGTCGCTTAAGCGATTTCAGATCACTTAAGCGATCTTGTCCGCGACAGAAACATCATCTGCTCAGATTGGTTAAGCGATCCCTTTGTATCGCGTAAGCAATTCTTCGGAAAGACTCTTGGTTGCTTAAGCGATTTCAGATCGCTCAAGCAATCTTTACTAAGGCAAAATCAACATCTGCCCAAATCTATGATTGCTTAAGCGATCCTTACCTATCGCTTAAGCGATTCCTGGCTTTTACTCTTGGTCGTTTAAGCTATCCATTTGTATCGCATAAGCGATTCTTCGGAAAGACTCTTGGTCGCTTAAGTGATCTTTACAGAGGCAGAATCAACATTTGCCCAGATGTATGATCGTTTAAGCGATCTTATGAATCGCTTAAGCGATTCTTCGTAAAATAACTCTTGGTCGCTTAAGCGATCATTTGTGGAAAACTCTTAGTCGTTTAAGAGATATATGTGGTCACTCATATACATAATTGTTTGGTACCATGGCTGTCTTTAAGTTAATTAATTTCAAAATGACTGTGATTGGGATACATTTCTACCTCACTCATTTCCCTCCCAAATCCGAAAAGAATTTGTATCACAAAATGAAGTAATTTATATCAATCTAATTCATCATAACTCAAAATATAAGAGACATCAATGTAATTGAAAGTTTAAACTTAAAATCATCCATAATAGTGTCGAAACACAATAATTCCTAAGACATTTAACTCTAGTTTTGATTGTAATAAAATTTCCTCCACCTAAACAATTGCAAAGAAGAACCTAATTCCAAGTATCATTTTTCGTACCATTTCCCTTCCATACATTCTCATTTCCCTCTTGTGACCTGCCAACCAGCCTCTGAGAAGTTTTCAAATTTTGTATAATCACTGTCTGAGATCATTGTTTGGTACCATGCCTTGCCAGCAGCCTTGATTGTAGATGCCTCCTCCTGCCAACCAGCCTTTGAGAAGTTTTCGAATTCCGTTTGCCAGGAACCTGTCTGAGATCATTGTTTGATACCATGCCTTCCCAGCAGCCTTGATTGCAAATGCCTCCTCCTGCCAATGAGCCTTTGAGAAGTTTTCGAATTCTGTTTGCCAGGAATCTGTCTGAGATCATTGTTTGGTACCATGCCTTCCTAGCAGCCTTGATTGCAGATGCATTCTCCTGCCAACCAGCCTTTAAGAAGTTTTCGAATTCTATTTGCTAGGAACCTGTCTGAGATAATTGTTTGGTACCATGCCTTCCCAGTAGCCTTGATTGCAGATGCCTCCTCCTGCCAACCAGCCTTTGAGAAGTTTTCAAATTCTGTTTGCTAGGAACCTGTCTGAGATCATATTTTGGTACCATGCCTTCCCAACAGCCTTGATTGCAGATGTCTTCTCTTGCCAACCAGCCTTTGAGAAGTTTTCGAATTCTGTTTGCCAGGAACCTATCTAAGATCATTGTTTGGTACCATGCCTTCCTAACAGCCTTGATTGTAGATGCCTTCTCCTGCCAACCAGCCTTTGAGAAGTTTCCTCTCATTGTTTGTCAAGAACCTGCAAAATTATCCGGCATACACCTACAGACACGTCAACTTTTGTAAATTAAAAAAAACACATAAAAAAGTTACAGAGTGCGAGATTGAGAAGTTCACTCAGTCCATCTCTTTCGGTAAAGCTCCATATAAGCATGACGCCTGCAGCATCAACACCACAACCCAAGTATCAACATCAACATCACATAAACTACAAAATTCAAAGTCCAACTTTCATACCTTTTGATTGGTCTGGTCACTCAAAACGGATCCATATGCCTATGGAAGCACTCAACAGCCCAACGCTCCCGACAGTTATTCATTGTTTCATCATTCAACCTATCCATCGGGGTGTTGGTCATGTCAAACTGAATAAATTTCAGGGCATATGCCCCACATTTAGCACTACAATAGGAAGAAGACATTAGCATTAGAATAAACTTATAGAAAAATTGTATTATGTAAGTTAGTTTTATACAAAATTTACCTTGACTCATTTATTGGGACGGTAAAGCGCTTAAGTGGCCACTTTCTGATTAGTACTTGATCACCGAAGTGCCCAAACATCCCGCTGTCACGTAACAGCCACGGGAACAACCTGGACAATGGCTCCAACTGCTTGTCTCGACAAATAGTTGGGTTGCAGTCAAGGATCTTTAGCAACCCCCCCTCCAGATGCATGACGACTGCTATCCAGTGCATCTCTCTGACGTTGATGATGTAGTAGACTCTTTTAACCATTGCCCAACCGTGGCCAGATTTGGGCCTTTCCCCCCTTACATACTGCATAATCCTGTCATTAAACTTAAAATCATTAGGGATGCAGTCCAACTGTTTTGGGGCCAATCTTTTTCGCTTTGCTCCTTTTGTTGCACCGCTACCAACGGCATTTTTAATTAAAGTGTGATATGTCAAAACAAGCATTTGGCCAAACACCACATCAGTGATGGCACAGTCGGGATACAATAGATCACCATCACTAGTCTGTCGTAGCCTCATCAGTGCCAATATCTCATCGATGTGCTGCATCAAATAAAAACAACAAGATAAGTATGGAAAGCATAGGCAAAAATAAGGAAAATTAAGCGAAAATAACTCACCAAGTTCTCAAGCCACGTGCCCATCATCAACAACTTTTCAAACCATTCTCGGGGATAATCCCCTGTCTTACACTTTATATGAGCATTACTTCATGATTCATTGTAATAGGCATAGAAGAGTTTTTTCTTTTCCTCTATTGGCTTATACAAATCGGCATTTGAGTCCATTTTCGCTTGCCCACTTCCTCACCCTTCCTCCATTTTTACATCCCCGCTTCCTTCGCCTCCCACCTCGCCCTCCTTCATTATCACTGCCCCACTTCCTCCACCAACCTCCTTAACCTCCTCTATTTCTGGTTCTTCCTCCATTTTTTCTTAATTTTTCTCTTCTTTACCTCTGTCACTACCATGTAAGGTGATTTGACAAACTTGCTCTTTCGGCTCTCTTTTTTCAACCCAGTTTGCATTTCAACCACCTTTAATTCTCCACCAACTTCCTCCTTCACTGTACCAACTTTCTCTACCAGCTTATCCACTTTCTCCTCCACCTTTTTCATGCGCTCTTCCATCTTGTCAAACCTGTCATAAATGGCTGTTGTAAAACTCTCAAACAGGCCGTTTATGAGGTCAACCATCTCATTCTCCCGATACCGATGTCTCGACAAAGCGGTACTTGTTGTATCAGTTTGCTGAGGCATACGAACCTCTTCCTCCCTCTTCTCCTCCTCCGCTTGGGGCCTCCCACCGATTGAAGCTTCATCATCCTCGGCATCAACCACATTGTCAAGCAGTGGCCCTACAATTTCCATCACATGTGTGACCCCTTGTAGGTCCCGTATTAGGCGGTCTATCCATTCATCCATTTCATCCTCCAGTGCTTTGAAAGATGTGACATAGTCCTCTTCCGCTTCATCCCTAGTAGTAGTGAGAACGGGACGGATAACTCCCTACAATAAGGAAGTTGCATATCCAAAAGCTTAATCCTTTAATCTTACCCCAACTGCTTCAATCTCAATGTCTATTTGGTCGCAATCCTAATGGGTACACCTCTCGAGATGCCACCGCAACATCCTAAGAAATTATTGTTGCATATCCAAACTGGTGCTCCCCCCCCCCCCCCCCCCCCCCCCCCCCCCCCCCCCCCCCCCCCCCCCCCCCCCCCCCCCCCCCCCTGGCCATAGCGAAGACAGGGATGGCCTCATACATCCAAGCCTGCATTGTAAAAAAACAGTCTATATCATAATTCAAACACATATATTACAAAAAATATAACAAAAAGCTATTAATATGTACCTGCATTGCCCATGGGAAGCCAAACAAATTGTACGTGCTTGGTTTATCCTTCCCAACCTATTGGGACTGCTTTAACACCATGTCTAGTTTTTTCAGGCTCTTGATGGTTCGCTCAAATGATATCCATCCCCACGTATAAGAATTAGAGAACTCCAAGTCGCTTGCAAACAACAACCATTCATTCTCAACAGCTTTTGTTGAGTCACCAACCAGTAAGATCGAATGTAAAAACAATATCAAGCACACTTTTATCTTCTCTCCATCATTAAACCAAACTGTTTCTAGCCTCTTCTCTAAAACGTGTCCTGTAATAGACTTTGCCCCCTGCAAAACCTTCTTATGAAACCTTATGGCTCCCGGACTCTTCCTTATTGTGTCTGCCTCTAGCTTATCTGGCAATTTCCCACATCCTAAGCCCGTCACCAAGGCATATTCCATCATCCCAAAACGTAGTGGCTTTCCATCCATCACGAACCACATTTCTTTACTTTTATTACATTTTACTGAGTGTAGTAACATGTAATGCACTCCCTGCCCCCAAAACGCCTTTTTCTAATTTGTTTCGATTCTTAAAAACCGACCGAAACAAGTGTCTTCGAAATCTCTTGCACTATGCCTCATTACAGCTCAAATCTCCTTTATTCTATCAAAAACATCCCAACTCGACCTGACCGTCACCCTTGCAGGGAAGTAGAGTACTTTATTGCTTATAAGCTCCAACTTGTAGTCTCTATAGTTTATAGTCCGCACAATCTGCACAATCGATATAAACAAAATGTCAGCAACAAAAATAAACCAAAACAACTAATAAACAAAATATCAGCAACAAAAAATTACCTCTGTGGTCGCTTAAGTGATTTCAGATCGCTTAAGAGATCTTGACTCTGCCTCGTGCAAGATCTCTTAAGCGATCTGAAATCGCTTAAGCAACCAAGAGTAGACTGAAAGAATCTCCTAAGCAATACAAAAGATCGCTTAAGCGATCTTATATCTAAGATGAATCTGCCTCGGACAAGATCGCTTAAGCAATCTGAAATCGCTTAAGTGACCAAGAGTAAACTAAATCAATCGCTTAAGTGACCATGAGTAAAAGATATTAATAGCTTAAGCGATACAAATGATCACTTAAGCAACAGTACAAAGCAATACTCACAAAACAAATACGTACCCTTTCTTCGCCAGCCTTCTCGTCGCTTGCATTCTCGTCGGCCTCCTCCTTGTCGCCTAAATCCTCGGAAGACTCCTCCTTGCTTGAATTCTCGCCTGACTCCTCCTCTTTAGAACCGTTTTGTGATTCTTCTCTCTGTTGTTGTGCCACCGTCATCTCCTCTGCATATGGACCACCTTCACTGATCAGATTATATATCGGAGCGGCCATTGAACTACTTGTGCCACCATAATCTAGGATTGGAAGTGGCATTGGGTTTTCCTCCTGATTGTGAGTGTCAGCCATGGTTTTGGATTGAATTTGGTGTCAAAATTTGCAGTTTCAATCAGAAATATGGACTGTATCGCCAAAAATCACACAGATTCCATTTAGGGTTCAAGAAATTGATTTTAGGGTTCAAGAAATCGATCGAAAATCGCGATTGTATCACTAGAAATCGTGATTGCATTCCGCTTAAGATTCAAGAAATTGATTTTAGGATTGAATATGGTATGGAAATTTGCAGGTTCGATCGGAAATCGCAGTGTCTCCCTTTGGTTCAAGAAATCGCTTTTTGCCCTAATGAATTTCGATCAAGCGAGGTGAATAGGTGGGGCTTGTTTTGTAAATTTCAAATTTTAAAAACTTTCATTATTTTATTTGGCCCACATATGTTTTAATATTTTCATTTTAACCCATTTTACATGTTTAATGAATCCTAAATATGCCACGTCAGCTTCTCTAAATTAAAAAAAAAAAAAATGAAAAACATTTTCAAGGCCATTTTGTTAAATGGAAACTTGGGATGGTTGCGCAGCTAAATTTTCTTGTTTAAATGGTAGTATTAGTTCAATCCCTGTGCATGATCAAATAATGCTCTGGCATCTTAGGTTAGGACACCCTAGTTTTTTGTATTTAAAACATTTGTTTCCTAGTTTGTTTAAAGGGTTGGATTATACCTCTTTTACTTGTGAAACTTGTCATTTATCAAAAAGTCATCGAATTTCGTATGCATTAAAACCTTGTTGTGCATCAAAACCATTTTACTTAATTCATAGTGATGTTTGGAGTCCCTAAAAAATCACTACTTTATCTGGAAAAAAATGGTTTGTAATTTTATCGATGATCATACAAGACTTTGTTGGGTTTATTTAATGAGTGCAAAATCTTAAGTTGGACAACTATTTAAAGACTTTTATCAAATGGATGAAAATCAATTTCAAACACAAATTAACATATTTAAAAGTGATAATGGTACATAATATTTCAATGACTGTTTAAGTGGTTTTTGGAAAGAAAAAGGTATTCAACATCAATCTACTTTTAAGCATACTCCTCAACAAAATGGCATTGCAGAACATAAAAATTGTCACTTACTTGAAATTGGTAGGGCTTTACTATTTTCTATGCATTTTCCCAAATATTTATGGGGTGATGCTATTTTAACTGCTTGCTACCTCATTAATAGAATGTCTACGCATGTTTAAAACTATGTGACACCTTTACAGTGTCTCAATTTTTTTTTTTTTCCCAACACTCGGTTAACGTCAGATTTTCCTCTTAAGATATTTGGTTGCACTGTCTTTGTCCATATACCAAGCCATCTTCAATCTAAACTTGATCTTAGAGCTGGAAAATGTGTGTTTCTAGGATATGCTCCAAACAAAAAAGGGTAATGTTTTAATCCCAAAAAAAAAAACTCCATATTAGTATGTATGTCTCTTTTCTAGAAACTACTCCTTTTTTGGCCAAATCTCTCTTCAAGGGGAGAATGGTAATGAAGATCGTTTTTGGACAACTTTACTCATAATCAATATTGAAACTGAACCAACACCTATACCTATAACCAATGTTGAAACAAAACATGAAATGGACGTTTTAAATAGTGAAAGAGAAAAGAATCTTAATCTACCATTGTCGGACATTAGTGCACCACAAACAAGAGGAGAAATACTACAAGATAATCCCTTGCCTTCTGAACTTCATGTTTATACTAGATCAAAATTTCATCCTAATAGTGGGAATCATCTTGACAACCTTCAGCAAGGCCAACCATCATCTCCAAATTTCCAAGATCCAAGTACTCTTTCAATTATTCCTACTTTTGTACCTCTGTCAAATATTGATGTTCCTATAGCAATTAGAAAAGGTGTACGAACATGCCTAAACATCCCATTGCTAAGTATTTATCTTACCTTGAACTCTCACAAAATCATAAGGCCTTCACTTCAAATATTTCTTGCCTGTTTATTACAAGAGATATCTAGGATGCCCTATATCACTCGGATTGGAAGCTAGCAGTTCTAGAAGAAATAGAGGCTCTTTGGAAAAATGGTACTTGGGAAATTGTTGATTTACCCAAGGAAAAGAAAAATGTAGGTTGTAAATGGGTGTTTACAATTAAAATCAATGAAGATGGCAGTGTAGAATTAAGATCAAAGTATGACTAGTAGCCAAGGGATTCACACATACCTTTGGAATTGAATACCAAGAAACATTTGTGCCAATAGCCAAAATTAACTCAATATGTATCTTACTTGCTCTTGCGGTACATTTTAATTGGCCTTTACACCAATTAGATGTGAAGAATGCCTTTTTAAATGGAGATTTGGATTAGGAGGTATTTATGAAGTTACCACTCGTATTCGTAAACTAGGAAGTGAGAAGGTATGTAGATTGAAGAAATCTTTATATGGTCTCAAACAATCCCCTATAGCTTGGTTTGAGCGATTCAAGAAAACTGTAAAAAGGTTAGGGTTATTGTCAAAGCCAAACTAATCACACGTCGTTTTTTAAACACTCAGGTGATGAGAAAATTGCACTTTTAATTGTTTATGTAGATGACATAATATTAACAGGAGATGATTATGCCGAACTTAAAAGATTAAAGATGGTTCTTGCCTTGAATGTGAGATTAAAGACTCGGGTACACTAAAGTACTTCCTTGGTATGGAATTCGCTAGGTCTAAAAGAGGGATATTTATTTCTTACCGAAAATATGTGCTTGATTTATTAGGGAAAACATGTTTGCTAACCTGCCAAGCCTGAATAAGTAATCAATAGAGAAAAGTTTCAATAGCTGGTTGGTAGACTGATTTACCTTTCTCACACCCGTCCTGATAAAACCCTTGCAGTTAGCATGGTAAGTCAGTTTATGCACTCACCCGAAAAGGAATATTTTGATGTTGTTTATAGAGTACTGAGATACTTCTAAGAAAAGGTCTTCTATTTGAAAATGGTGGGCATCTTCAAGTTGAAGCTTACACATATGCAGATTGGGTTGGAAATAACATAGATAAAAGATCAACTTCTGGGTATTGCACCTATGTTGGAGATAATTTGGTTACTTAGCGGAGTAAGAAACAGAATGTGGTGGCTAGAAGTAGTGTAGAGGCAATGTTTATAGCAGTTGCTCATGGGATTTGTGAAGTTTTGTGGGTAAAAAAACCACTAGAAGAACTAAGGGCTACCAATTCACTGCCTATGAAAGTTACTATGATAACAAAGTTGCCATTGCTATTGCTCATAATCCAATACTTCATGATAGAACCAAACATGTTGAAGTTGATAAACACTTCATTAAGGAAAAATAAGATAATGGCCTGGTGTGTATGCCTTACATTTTGACCATCGATCAGGTTGCTGAGATACTTACTAAGGGATTACCAAAATAAGAATTTGCAAGGTTGATTGGTAAGCTGGCTATGGAAGATATCTTCAAACCAACTTGAAGGGGAGTGTTGGAAGTCATAGAAAATTTGGACAGATAATGACCAGATTATTTGGGGGATTTGCTATATATTTTGTATTATTAGGAGATTATTGTCTTTCCTTAAAAATTAGTGTAAAACCCCTCCCTAATCGGATATTTCCTAAGTATCCCTTGGTCATTGAGAACCTACACGCCTAGGAAATGAGTTTGCTTCAAAACCTATACTTTTGTTTGTTTTGTCTTTTTTTTTTTCTTTTTTTTTTTTTAAAAGCATGATATTAAACATCCCATATCCAGAAAATGATTCAAGAAATTTAGCTTCCTATGGAGTTAATATCATAAGTATATAATAGCATTTACTAATATCATTTAACCTTTTTCATTCATTTGACAAGGAAATGGGCATACTAGGTTTATTAAAACATATTTACTTCAACATCCATATACCAAAAACCATTTGATGTTATTTTACAACAAAAAATCAAAAACATAGTAAAAGCATTCCTTCATGCACATGTCATTCCCCAATAGCCTCTCCCAGCTTCAAGCTTCAATCCTTTCCTGCAAAACATTTTGAAAAAAATTCGTGGGGTGAGCGCTAATCGCTCAGTAAGGGAATATGATCATTTCTAAACTATTAAGGTTCATTATACAAGCATATTACTCAGGACCTTACCTACAAGACATGACCTTCATTCATTGACATTATCAATTTCATAAAACATGTCATACACTTTGGACTTTCCTCATAAACATAAGTCATAACATAACCATACATAATATAACATAGAACATATATGACTTATGCAATATTCATAAACATGGCATGCCTATTTCTTTTGTCTTTGCACTTGATGTTTTCATTAGTCTTCATTATCCGATCGGATTCATTTGAACCATTACCTTGTTCTTGGTAGTCACCTCAAAGGACTCATGGTTTCCACAAAGATTTCATTCCTCCGATCTTGGTTTATACCTCAAGAGACTCATGGAATTCATTCTTTAACATTTCATAAATTTTTTCATAAGTCAACTAAATAAGCTATATGCATTCATAAGTCAACTAAATAAGCTATATGCATTACCATTATGAATGCAAACATATGGGATAACATCTCCCACGCTCAATCATACTATTCATTCATTTAACATGTCCCCTTGGCCAATTGCACAACTCATCAATCAATTTAGCAAAACTCCATGACATGAATATTTTCCTATTAAACGCATTAACTTAATTCATTCGATTTCTCATATAACACAAGGAATTTCAACAGTAAGATTATTCAATGGTTTATTAGAAATTATAAAAAAGATGGGAATTTTTATTAAGGAGGTGGCTGCCATACAGTTCGTCACTTTTCAAGCACTGTTTTTCCTCATCTTCCAATTCGAATTGATTTTTAGCTAAAACATAAAAGTTTTAGGTCTATTTCTAAAATTTTTAATACTTTAGGAATCAGCTCAATCAGACTTTTATAACTTTAGTTATGACTGATTCAGTGAAGCATGTGCAGTATAAGTCTTAAAAAGATAAATCCGAATTCTATTCATTTTTAACCATGTCACATTCATTTGCACATTCATAGTATTTGCCATATCATTCTAAGTATGAAAGGCCATAAAAACCTCTCATTTTACAAAACCAAAAAGTGCCAAGACATCGTCCAACTACAAATCTCTTAATTGGCATAATCATCCTCCATATGCACACATACACCAATCAACACACCCATTTAAACAATCCATAACCAAAACATAGCCTTACACTCAAATTAACATAAATAAATGTAATTTCCATCAACCCTAGGTGTTATCAACTGTAGTCATAAGGGATATTTTTTTTCCTTACCTTAGTATTCAAAGCACAAAGACACTCCTCCTTAGCACCAAAGGTTCACCCTTTCTACCTTGCACACATAATCACTTATGAATTTCTCTTTTAAGTAAAAATCACAACAAACTAGGGTTTTAAAACTCACCTTAAACCCTGAAATTGAAGTTCTTTAAGTGTGGATGGTGATCTCCTTTGAAATTCAACTTGAAATCCTATGAAAATTTTGAGAGACAGAGCTTGAATTAAAACCTTTAATGGAGGAAAATAAGACTTGAAGAAGAGAGTTTGGTGTTCTAAGAGTGTTGGCTGACTTAACCAAGAAAGATCTTATAAACATTTCATTTTTTTAAATCCCAAATGGGATTGGCCATCAAAAGTTAGATATATGGGTCATTTGGAATAAATTTTGCATATAAGAGCATTTTGGTCATTTCTACTACAACATAGTTATTACACTCCTTTAATGCCATTTGACTTCTCATTTCTACTTGGGGACCAAGTAATTCCATAAGATAATTAACTAATTTACCCATAATACACTTTTATGGATACTTGATTCCTATAAATTATTGTGAAAAGACCATTATACCCCTTGGGAACCGTTTATGCCGTTTAACCCTACTAACCTCCTTCATGACCTTTTAACCATATTTCTTATCAGTATCACAATTCCTAACACTTTACAACATTCACCTCTCAGATGCATGCAAAATGACCATTTACCCTTTTATTGATAAAAATCCTTTTAAGGTAGAATTACAATCCTCCCCTCCTTATAAGAATTTTTTCCTCAAAATTTAATTGAAGAGATTTGGATACTTTCTTTCATGTTTTGCGTTGCTTCTTCAACATTATGATTCCTCCACGATACTTTACAAGCGGTACATTCTTGTTTCGGAGTTCCTTAATTTTTCTATCCAGAATCTAAACTGGACATTCTTCATAAATTAGGTCTCTTTTTGTTGGAGTAGGTGCCCTAGAGCCAATCAATTATTGTAGGATTGACTCTTGATATAATGTTCATTACTCAATAATAAAAGGCATTTTATTCTATATCGCGTAAATCATTATTATTGCAATATGTATTGATATATGTCCTTAGAATGGTAGAACCGTGACGAGGGTATCAAGTGTTTCAAATATTGATAGTGAGAACCCTATGAGCACATATGGTGGCCATTCTAGAAACATCTGTAGCCCCAGTGTTATTCTGAAGTAAGGGCACAGATAATACAATAAGGCTATCATAGTATTGAACGACCCTATCGAAAGGCAGTGACTGATCTCATTTGTCAAGGTTGTTTAGTGACAACCTGGTGCAACACATGGGTGCTTGCTGTAGGCGAATACACGGCAACAAGTTCACTGGACTGACCCACCAGAGGATTCCGTATGGTTGGTAACCCTAGTGTCTATGGAACAAATCCTCTAACAAATGGTGGTGCATGTGATCCTTAGACTTGAGATCACCATAGCACCTTGTGCATCGATTGGTGTAGTTTGACACTAGCCTAACGCAGTTCTTTTCAGAACTGTCAATACGGTGGTGATTGGCTACATCAAGGAGTGTATTAAGACTATGGTAGATAGACAGAGGATTCATCACTCCCGGGTGCGGGAGAAGTTATCTCACGACACAATTCAGTAAATGACAATGACACTAAAACTATGGCCATAGTGGGATTGAGTTGTTGCTCTATCCAGATTATAATACAAGTCATTGGTCTAGTAACTGAATACATCATATCGAGAGTAAGCGAAGGTTGACACTATTTCTATGCCTTCGTCTCATCGAGATAACGGATGACGAAATGATCGAATTGTACGGTAACCATATCATTGACAAGTAGCTACTTTGCTGAATCCGAATCTATCGAGTGGCCATGATGCCTTGCTAGGGGCCAATCTTGGTTTGTGTATAGTGAGACGATTAATTGGTGTTAATCACGATACTATACACTACCGGTATGATGAGAAGCCTATGGGTCACACATATAGAAGATAATTTAAAAGCCAGGAAGTTAAAAGGGTGTTTTCGTCTTTTTGGGTGAAAGATTTTGGTAATTTCACAGTGCAATTAAATTTGCTAAGGTCGTAGCCTTTATTTAATTTGTTAGAAAAATTAAATAAGTGAAATTACGTTTAAAATATGCATTCGCATATATTTAAATAAATTATCATTATTGTTAAATGTTAATATATATATTAAATATATATTAATTGATTTTAATTGAGATAATAATGAATTAAAATAAATATCTAATTGGGAGTGTTGGAAACAAGGGGTGTTTGGGTTGGAGCCCAATCCGGCAATTAAAATATCACTATAAAAGAAAAGTGTTAATTGAAAAATTAGACAGATTTTTCATTATTCAATATTTCATTTGAGAGAAAACCCACAGCCCCTTTTTCTCACTCTCACACCAGGTTTTTGCTTTTGCAAAGAATCAAAGTTTTCCTGTGATTTTTCTTCTTTGTTCTTAAGGCTAAAGAGAATCTAGCAAATCCCTTTTTAGTTCCTTGCGATTATTTTCGTGTGGACAATATCGGTTCGATCTTACACTTGGATTGGTAGCAAAATATGTTCAGAGACAAAGTTGGAGGAGCCTCCAAACGTGCGTATGATTTCTTAAAGCTCTAAATTAATTTCTGCAGATTCTTTTTGACGTAAACTGTAAATTTGTACCCTGATCTTTGTTCTATGGAATGATCCTTGTTATTCTTATTTTTTGTTTTCCGCTGCGTAAATGGATCGCTTCCTAACACTTTTAGCTCCACTTCTTCTACTTGAAGTATGTGAGAAGGATCATGAATATACTTTTGCAACAAGGGAACATGGAACACATTATGTATCCGATCCATACTGACTGGTAATGCAAGTCTATACGCCATCTTGCCAACTTTCTCTAACACTTCAAATGGACCGATGTATTTAGGAGCAAGCTTTCCTTTCCTTCCAAATCTCATCACTTTCTTATAAGGAGTGATTTTTACAAATACCTTATCTCCCGCTTGAAATTCTATAATCTTCCTCTTTGGATCTGCATAACTCTTCTGTCTAGCTTGTGCTTGTTTCATTCTCTCTCATATCAGCTTTAAATCTTCTATCATCTTTTGTATCATTTCGGGACTGAGAGCTTGAGCTAATGCATCTTTTTCTCCCAATTCATCCTAATACAATGGTGACCTACATTTCCTTCCATACAAGGCTTCATATGGTGCCATTTTAATGGTTGCTTGATAACTATTGTTATAAGAGAATTCAACTAGAGGGAGAATGTCACACCAATTCAACTTGTGATCCATACAGCAAGCCTATAACATATCCTCCAATATTTGATTCATTCTTTCTGTCTGTCCATCCGTCTGAGGATGATAGGCTGTGCTGAAATTAAGCCTCGTACCTAATGCCTTCTGCATGCTACTCTAGAATATTGACATAAATTTCACATCCCTGTCTGAGACAATACTACTAGGTACTCCATGTAATCTTACTATTTCTTTGACATATAATTGGCTCAGCTGATCAGAGGAGATCTTGTTTGTAATTGGAATGAAATGAGCAGATTTAGTCAATCTATCTACAATCTCCCAAATGGCATTATAACCCTTTGCAACAGTCCAGAAGGGCGTTGATGTTCTACTTTGACCTGTTGGCACACCAAGCATCTGGTAACATACTCAATTACATCTTTCTTTAACCCTGGCCAACAATAGCTCTTCCTCAAATCCTGATACATCTTTACACTCCCTGGATGAGCAGTGTAAATAGTACTATGTGCTTCCTCTAAAATCTTCTTTCTTAATTCAATATCCTGAGGAACATACACTCTATCTCTAAATTTCAGGATTCCATTCACCCATTTGAATTCTGATTCTCTGCAATCTTTCAACTATTGCTCTATTCCTTTACTAAACCCATCATCCGCTTGTTTTTCTCTAATTTCCTCCTACAAATTAGACCGAACTTCAATTTTGGACAATTTCCCAATCTCCAACTCTATCCCCTTCTTCATTATCTCTTGTTGCAGGTGCTTCTAAAAAGTTAGCTGAGCTAAGGAGACTTTCCTGCTAAGGGCATCTGTAACTACATTAGCTTTCCCTAGCTGATACATAATATCACATTCATAGTCCTTCACCAGCTCAAGTCATCTTCTCTGCCTCATACTCAATTCTTTCTGGGTGAAAAAGTATTTTAGACTTTTTTTATCTATGTAAATATTACATTTCACCCCAAAAAGATAATGTCTCTAAATCTTCAAAGAAAAAACTAAAGTTGCTAATTCGAGGTCATGAGTGGGATACCTCTTTTCATAGTCTTTCAATTGACGAGAGGCATATGCAATCACCCTGCCTAGCTGCATTAGTACCACCCTTAAACCATTATGAGTAGCATTGGTATAGATATCATACTCTACGTTATCCTCTGGAAGAGTTAAACTAGGAGTAGTAGTCAATCTTCTTTTCAATTCCTAGAAACTCTTCTCATAGGTTTCAGTCTATCTGAACGGGGCTTCTTTTTTTGTCAGAGCTGTGAGTGAAGAAGCTAATTTAGCAAAGCCTTCCACAAATTTCCTGTAATACCTTACTAACCCAAGAAAACTTCTAACTTATTTTATAGTCTTTGGTCTTGGCCATTCAATCACTGCTTCAATCTTACTAGGGTCCACTGAAATACCCTTTTGTGAAACAACATGTCCCAAGAATGCTACTTGATCTAACCAAAACTCACATTTGGAGAACTTAGCATATAAATTTTTCTCCCTTAGTCTTTGTAACACAAATCTTAAATGCTCTTCATGATCTTCCTTTGTTTTGGAATAGACTAGGATATCATCTATAAAAATTACTAGAAATTTATCCAGACAATCATGCAAAATCCTATTTATCAAATCCATGAACACCGCTGGTGCGTTAGTCAATCCAAATGGCATCACTATAAATTCATAATGCCTGTACCTGGTTCGAAATGTAGTCTTGGGAATATCCTTGTCAGTAACCCTCACTTGATGGTAGCCTGACCAAAGATCAATCTTGGAAAACACTGAAGCTCCTTTTAACTGATCAAACAAGTCATCAATTTTTGGCAATGGATACTTGTTTTTCACCGTCATCTTATTGAGCTCCCTGTAATCAATACACATTCTCATCGAACCATCTTTTTTCTTGACAAATAAAATAGGAGCTCCCCATGGAGAATGACGGGGTCGAATGAAACCTTTATCCAACAACTCCTGAAGTTGCTTCTTTAACTCTTGTAACTCTGCCGGAGCTATTCTATACAGGGCTTTAGATATTGGTGCCGTATCAGGAGCTAACTCTATACAAAACTCCACTTCTCTTTCTTGAGGAAGTTCTGGCAAATCTTCTGGAAATACATCTTCGAATTCTCATACTATAGGTACATCCCGAGCACCAAAGCTAGAAAATTTTCTTTAAGTACGGATGGTGATCTCCTTCGAAATTCAACTTGAAATCATATGAAAATTTTAGGAGAGAGAGTTTGGTGTTCTAAGAGTGTTGGCTGACTTAACCGAGAAAGATCTTATAAACATTTCATTTTTTTAATTCCTAATGGGATTGGCCATCAAAAGTTAGATATATGGGTCATTGGAATAAATTTTGCATATGACGGCATTTCGGTCATTTCTCTTACAACATAACTATTACACTCCTTTAATGCCATTTGACTTCTCGTTTCTACTTGGGGACCAAGTAATTCCATAAGATAATTAACTAATTTACTCATAATACACTTTTATAGATACTTGATTCCTATAAATTATTATGAAAAGACCATTATACCTCTTGGGAACCGTTTATACTGTTTAACCCTACCAACCTCCTTCATGACCCTTTAACCCTAGTTCTTATCAATATCATCAATTCCTAACACTTTACAACATTCACGTCTCATAATGCATGCAAAATGACCATTTTACCCTTTTATTGATAAAAATCATTTTAAGGGTAGAATTACATACCTTATAGCATCGGAACACTGATGTAGGGGTTTACAATTAGGTTGTAGTTATCTTATTGTACAGCTATAGGTTTTCTATAGTTAGCTTTTCCTATTTTTTCTCTAATGTAAATCTCTATAAAGAGAGACTTGTATCTTTATTAAAATTAATGAAGAATAAAACCTAAAAAACTCTTTTTTACAAGTTTCATAGAACCCTACATCCACATTCAGTTCCACTCTATGCTCTCTTTTTGCATTGTTAAGAAGAATTGTTCAATATATCAAAAAACAATCTCACACACTCACAATCAATGTTATGAAAACCAGACCGAGCCTTCACTCGGTCAAGGGCCCATTTCCCTGGTTGACCGGTTTGACTGGTGACATCAGCAACAAATACACCCCTACAAAATTACAAACTAGTTCTTGAATTTTTGAAATATTTCAAAAACACCCTTTTTTAGTCCCTAAAGTTTTGAAATCCTGCAAAGTACCCCCAAAATTACAAATTTGTTCCTACAGGTTTGAAATATAGCAAAAAAAATCTCCCTACAATTTGAACTGGATTGGAGAGGCTGCTGGTTGGCCTAGTTCCCGGTCTGACTAGTTGGTCTGGTCCAGTCCAGTTTTCAAAACATTGCTCACAATTACTATATATGTTAGTAATGACAGCTATTTCACATTTTTTTTAAATTTTTTCCTATAAATACCCGGTTATTTTTCTATTTTTTTTCACACTCCAATTCCAATCTTCATTCTTCTTTCTCTCTCATTTCGTAATTGTACTAATTAAAAATATATATAATCACTATGAAATTTAATAAAATAATGAGATATTGAAATATTAATTGAATTTCAACACTTTTTATTACTTATAATTATAAATTACAAATACAAACTTAGAAATTAGGATTAAGAATTAACATTAACAATTACATCTCCATTAGAAATACAAGTTTACAAATACAATACAACTATCTCAACTTTGATTAGTTTACAAATATTCAAAGTAAATAATTGATTAAAAAATATATCATACATCTTTATTTTCATTAATTTCTTTGAATATTTAGTAAGGCTAAGAGCGGGAAAGGGTTTACCAGGAGTGTGTCTCTAAGGCCCGACTAATCGGTGTGGAGTAGCCGGAACTTGGCTCTATAGCGATGGGAATAGAGTAGTTAAAACTAGACTCTAAGGCGGGGAAAGGCGAGGAAAGGCGATGGTTCTTGAGTGTAAGAACTTAATAAGCTATAGAGAGGGTTTGTGATTTTTTTTCTAATGAGATGGTTGACCTCTATGGAGCTTAAGGGGGTTGAGTCCTTGTAGAACTCGAAGTTCTATTAGTATTAGGAGTTTGAGTAAATAGGAAATTCATAGTACTAATCCATGTAGGACTAGGAGTCTTAGATGAACTAGGATTCTAAGGAGCAGGATCTCTTGTAGGAGTAAGAGTCCTACTTGGTGAAGCATCCTTATGAGACTAGGTGTCTTGAAGAGTGAGGAGTCTTCATGGATTTGGACTCCTAACAAGACTTGAAGTCGTGAATGAGTGTTTAGCTTGACCCTTAGATGGGCTTGAAGGATAGTGTGGCTCAGATTATTTGGGCGGCCCAATTCGTGGAGAGGGCCTGGCAAAGGTATAACAAGAGTTGGGCCTATAATGGAGCCAACTAGAGTTAGGCCTTGACACGAGGCTGCCATTTGGGCTCTAGAGTGGAACCATTTTGTGAGATGGGTTTTGTTATGAGGCCCAACTATGTTGAGGCACGAAACCATAATATAGGACCAACTAGAGTTGGGTCGAGGCATGAGGCTGTCTATTAATGGTTTTCAAGGAGAAGTCAAGTACTATTGGGTCTATCAAAGGTCTAATACGATTCTTTGCCCAAATAGTTTGTCCTTCACTCTGTAAGTTAAGGGGTACTTAACTTTAGAGAGTAGTTACAGTTGGTTTCTAGGAGATGAATCGACGTGATTCGATCTGTCCAAGTATGTGTTAGTCCAACTTGAGTGGAGCCGGAGAATCCATTCCTTTGAGCAGACTTGTGCAAGGATAAACGTAAATGACACCATTCCGCCGAGTGGAAAGTGTTGGCCGAATGGAATGCATTTGGTGTTGGAGTTATTCATTTGTGAGGGTGAATGGCATATTGATGTGTACAACATTCTCATACTTTTGTATTTTATTTTTGATTGTGTATACACATTGGCCAAGTGAGGCCCGAATGGCCGAGTGAGTTTGAATAAGGCCAAGCGAAGCCGAACGAGGCCAAGTGAGGCCAAATGAGGCCAAGTGAGGAGGAGTGAGGCCAAATAAGGCCAAGTGCTATTAGGAAACAATCAAGTTATGGTAGTGGAAAACAAATATTATTTACAACATGGATCGTTCCTTAGAACCAAGATCAGGGCACAAATTTGCAGTTTACACATTAAATAAGAATCTGCAGATTTTCAGTTGAGAGTTTAAGAAATCATACGCAAGTTTGGAGGCTCCTCCAACTTATCTCTAAACGTATTTCGCTACCGACCCAAGAGTAGGATCGAACCAATGTAGTCCAGACGAAGATAACCCCAAGGAACTAAAGAGTGATTTGCTAGATCCTCTTTAGCCTTTAAGAACCAAGAAGAAATCAAGCAAACTTTGATTTCAAGCAAAAATGCAAACTGGCATGGAAGAGAGAATAAAGGGGCTGTAATTTTAGTCTAAATGATTGAATGAAAGAATTAGTTTAATTCTAAAAGTGTTGCACTTATATAGTGCACACTTTGCCCTATTCCATCATGAAATGGGCTTGGGCTCCAACCCAAACACCCCTTGTATCCAAACATCCCCATTTAGATATTTTAATTTTAATTATCATCGTCTCAATTAAATTTAATTAATATAATTACCAAAATACCCTTTTGCCTGAAAAGACGAAAACGCCCTTCTTTTAAACTGGTTTTTAAATTATCTTCTATGTGTGTGACCTGTAGGCTCCTCATCATACCGGTAGTGTGTAGTATTGCGACTAACACCAATTAATCGTCTCACTACACACAGACCAAGGTTGGCCCCTACCAAGGCATCATGGTCACCCGATAGATTCGGATTTAGTGAAGCAACTACCTGTCAACGATATGGTTACCATACAATCCAATCCCTTCATCATGCGTTATCTCGATGAGACCGGGGCATAGAAATAGTGTCAACTTCAGTTACTCTCGATATTATATATTCAGTTACTGGACCAATGACCTGGATTATAAACTAGATAGAATAACAACTCAATCCCACTGCGGCCATAGTTTTAGTGTCATTGCCATTTACTGAATTACACCATGAGATAACTTCTCCCGTACTCGAGAGTGATGAATCCTCTGTCTATCTACCATAGTCTTGATACACTCATTGATGCAGCCAATCACCACCTATTGACAGCTTTGAATAGAACTGCGTTAGGCTAGTGTCAAACTACACCAATCGGTGCACAAGGCGCTCCGATGATCTTAAGTCTAAGGATCACATGCACCACCATTCATTAGAGGATTTGTTCCATAGACACTAGGGTTACCATCCACATGGAATCCTCTAGTGGGTCAATCTAGTGAACTGTCAGCAAGCACCCATGTGTTGCACCAAGTTGTCACGAAACTATCTTGACAAGTGATATCAGTCACTGCCTTTTGAGAGGGTCGTTCAACACTATGATAGCCTTACCGTATTATCTGTGCCCCTACTTCAGAATAATACTAGGGCTATGGACATTTCTAGAATGGCCACCATATATTCTCATAGGGTTCTCACTATCAAGATTTGAAACACTTAATACCCTCGTCACGGTTCTACCATTCTAAGGATATATATCAATATATACAATGATGATTTTCGCAAAATAGAATAAAATGCCTTTTATTGATCAATGAACATTATTACAAAGAGTCAATTCTACAATAATTGATTGGCTCTATGGCACCTACTCTAACAGTCCCCTACTCTCTAAGTTTTGATTTCTAGATATTGAAGTTCGCTTGTCAAACTGAACCGATTGGCAGGTGCCAAGCTGAGTGGAATATGAAGGAAGTTGCGTAATAAGCCTTGAAGCTTGTGGCACTCAACTAAACTCTTCCTTGAACAAATAAGACATGTCGAGGCTATACCATCCATTGACATTGAGTCGAACGGAGGGGTTTGAACTTTAGAGATCGAATGATGGTAATTATTAGATGGAGCAACATTAGACTAGGACAAGTGGGATGTGGGTATTTGAACGAGTGAAGCAATGCCCCTCAGAGAGTAAGTCATCTCATCTCTTTCATTTTTTGTATGAAGAGGATGTGTACTCAATGTTGAGTCAAGTATGCATGGTCTAACTGAAGCTGGAGCAATCAGCTTGATATGTTATGTCAAGTCGATTTGGCCGACTTGTAATGTAGAGCCAGACTTTGATGTAGTTTCGGATTGTTCTCTCTTGGTTTAGAGCTAGGTTGCTCTTGATTACCATGGCATATTTGATGTAGAGTCGGCTAGGATGAGGGATGGATGGGTATGTGCTAGCGTTAGCTTGTCCCCAGTTGTACAGTTATAAGGCTCTACCTTAGGAGCAGAGCTGTGTGGCACTTGGTCGACTTGCCATGGAGTTGAGTCACACTTGGTTGACTAGAAAAGTCAAGGTATGGTCAACTATAAGAGTGAAGGCGTGGTCGACTGGAAGAGTGAATGCATAGTCAACTGGTAGAGTGGAAGTGCGATCGACTAGAAAAGTGGAGGCATGGTCGATTGGAAGAGTGGAGGCGGAGTTGACTCGATAAATAGAGGTGGAGCCAATAGAATGAATGGAAGAGAAGTCAACTAGATGAGTGGAGGCAGAGCCGTCGATTGGATGAGTAGAGGTCGAGTCAACTAGATGAGTAGGGTCAAGCTAACTGGATAAGTGGTGGTCGAGTCGACTAGATGAGTAGGGTCAAGCTAACTGGATAAGTGGTGGTTGAGCCGACTGGATAAGTGGTGGTCGATCCGTGAAGAGTCAAGTGATTTCTAAAGAGGAGACTTCAACATGTGAACATCTTGGGGATGAGCCAAGCCGAGCCATGAAGAGTCGAGTGATTCATCTGAAGAGGAGACTTCAACGAGTGGATCCTTTGAAGAGACTTCAATGAGTGGATGTCTTGGGGATGAGCCAAGCTAAGTCACGAAGAGTCGACTCTTCTAAAAAGACTTCAATGAGTGGGCGCCTTGGAAATGAGCCAAACAGAGTAGCAAAAAGTCGAGTGACTCGTCTGAAGAGGAGACTTCAATGAGTGGGCATCTTGGGGATAAGCTGAGTCGAGTCACGAAGAGTTGAGTGACTCCTCTGAATAGGAGATTTCAACGAGTGGGTGTCTTGGGATGAGCCAAGCAAAGTTGCAAAGAGTCGAGTTACTCCTCTAAAGAGGAGACTTCAACAAGTGGGTGTCTTGGGGATGAGCTAAGCCAAATCGTGTAGAGTCAAGTGACTTTGAAAAGGAGACTTCAATGATTGGACATCTTAGGGATGAGTCAAGCTGAGTCATAAAGAGTCGAGTGAGTTCTAAAGAGGAGACTTCAATGAGCGGACGTCTTGAGGATGAGCCAAGCCAGGTTGCAAAGAGTCGAGTGACTCCTCTAAAGAGGAGGCTTCAATGAATGGGCATCTTAGGGATGAGTTGAGTCGTAAAGAGTTGAGTGGATGCTCTAAAGAGGAGACCTCAACGAGTGGACATCTTAGGGAAAAGCAGAGCTGAGTCACAGAGAGTCGACTAGATTCTCTAAAGAGGAGACTTCAATGAGTGGATCCTCTAAAAATATGACTTCAACAAGTGGATGTCTTAGGGATAAGCTGAGTCGAGTCATAAAGAATTGAGTGACTCCTCTGAAAAAGAGACTTCAACGAGTGGGCATCTTAGGGATAAGTTGAGTTGAGCCGAGTTGTGAAGCGTCAAGTAACTCCTTTGAAGAGGAGACTTCAACGAGTGGGCATCTTGGGGATGAACCAAGCCTAGTTGCGTGGAGTAGAGTGACTCTTTTGAAGGGGAGAATTCAACCAGTTGGGATGAGTTAAGCTGAGCCGAGTCACAAAAAGTCAAGTGACTCTTCTGAAGAGAAGACTTCAATAAGTAAGTGTCTCAAGGATGAGCTAGCTAAAACTTTAAAGGCTGAGTCGACTAGAGCTGAGAGAGTGGATTCAACTAGAACTACATTGACTAAGTTGGTTGGGGTTGAGAAAGTAGAGTCGACTAGAACTATAGCTGTTGAGATGACTAGAGCTGAGAGATCGGAGTTGACTAGAACTATGGAGGTGGAGTTGACTATGACTGTGAGAGTGCAGTTGACTAGAGTTGTGGAAACAGGCTGAGGGGGCTTCAGTGTTTCCAATCATGGCTCGAGTCGTCTTTGTAGAGCAGGTCATTGCTAGTTGGATGATTGTCAAGGCCCCACAATAGGGGCCAAATTGTAGAGGATAAAATCTACCTAGAATGTTGTAAGGATGATCCTATAGGTAAGAGCCACTGATAACCTCATAGAACTATAGACAGAAAATAGTGAACATGAAGGTCATGGGGGACATTGGTATGGTGTCGACCATAGGCACCCTGACGCTTAAGCCAACACAGCTGAAGGGTTATGTAGTAAGGATGAGAGTGGGAAAGGGTTTACCAGGAGTGTATGACTAGGGCACAACTAATCAGTAGTGATCAAAACTCGGTTCTACGGCGATGGGAATAGAGTAGTCGGAACTAGACTCTAAGGCAAGGAAAGGTGTCGGTTCTTGAGTGCAAGAACTTAACAAGCTAGAGAAAGGGTTTGTGATTTTTTTTTCTAATGAGAGGGCTGGCTTTTGTTTATATAGGGAGCTCGAGGGGGTTAAGTCTTTGTAGAACTCAGAGTTCTCTTAGTATTAGTAGTTTGAGTAAATAGAAAACGTGTAGTGCTAATCCATGTAGGAGTAGGTGTACTAGTTCATGTAAGACTATGAGTCTTGGATGAACTGGGATTTGCATGGGATTTGGAGTCCTAAGAAGTAGGATCTCTTGTAGGACAAGGATTCCTACAAGATGAAGCATCCTCATGAGACTCGGAGTCTTGAGGAGTAAGGAGTCTTCATGGATTTAGACTCTTAAAGACTTGGACTCCTAATCAGACTCAGAGTTCTGAATGGGCGTTGGGCTTGGCCTTTAGATAGGCCTGAAGGGCAGTGTGGCCCAGATTGTTTAGGCGGCCTAATTCGTGGAGTGGAGCTGGCATAGGGCCAACTGAAGTTAGGCCTTGGAATGGGGCTGCTATTTGAGCTCTAGAGTGGAGCCCATTTTGTGANGGCCACATGATCTGGAGCTGAAGATCAAAGTGATCTGAGCACGTGATCTAAAGTTGAAGATTAGAGTGATCTGAGAGTGCGATCTGAACGATCTAGCCGTGCAATCTAAAGCTGATAATCAGAGTGATCTAAGCACATGATCTGAAGTAAAGATCAAAGTGATTTGAGTGCACGATTTGAAGCTGAAGATCTGAGTGATCTGAGAGCGCGATCTAGCCCGCAATCTGAGAGTTCTAGTCTAGAACAGGCTTTAGTATTTTGACATTAACTTGAGCTGTAGATCTCAGATTTGGATGATTCTTGGACCATCAGAAATCTAACTCGAAAGACTACAATATTTGTGTACTATGCCAGATTTAGACTTTATCCTACTCATATTTTCACATCTAATAACGTGATTCTAGAAAAAGAAGCTGAAATTTGTTGAAGAAGTTAAGACTTGCTAGAAAAACATGGAGAGTTGATGTGAATCATGCCTTCCTTTTAGTGCCCAACTGTTGATGCTTGATTTTGACACCACCAACTTCGCACGTTTAAAATGTTATGAAGTCACACGTGAGCTTATTATAGTAGTTGATTATGGTGTAGTGGTGATATATGTTTGAAAAAACATAAATAAAATATTGACAAGAAATATTTTTATAGTGGTTCAGATGCTTATAAGCAAATCCTACGTCTATTGTTATTTTATTATTCTCTAACTGTTTTTCTGATCTTGATTTGAGAGCTTGAGAGCTCTTTGCGATCTAAGAGCTTGAGAGTTCTTTGCGATCTGAGAGCTCTTGAGTTCTTTAGCTTGAGAGCTCTTTTCGATTTGAAAGCTTGAGAGCTCTTTGCGATTTGAGAGCTCGAGAGCTCTTTACGATCTAAGCGCGTGATCTGAGCGATCTGGCCACATGATCTGGAGCTGAAGATCAAAGTGATCTGAGCACGTGATCTAAAGTTGAAGATTAGAGTGATCTGAGAGTGCGATCTGAACGATCTAGCCGTGCAATCTAAAGCTGATAATCAGAGTGATCTAAGCACATGATCTGAAGTAAAGATCAAAGTGATTTGAGTGCACGATTTGAAGCTGAAGATCTGAGTGATCTGAGAGCGCGATCTAGCCCGCAATCTGAGAGTTCTAGTCTAGAACAGGCTTTAGTATTTTGACATTAACTTGAGCTGTAGATCTCAGATTTGGATGATTCTTGGACCATCAGAAATCTAACTCGAAAGACTACAATATTTGTGTACTATGCCAGATTTAGACTTTATCCTACTCATATTTTCACATCTAATAACGTGATTCTAGAAAAAGAAGCTGAAATTTGTTGAAGAAGTTAAGACTTGCTAGAAAAACATGGAGAGTTGATGTGAATCATGCCTTCCTTTTAGTGCCCAACTGTTGATGCTTGATTTTGACACCACCAACTTCGCACGTTTAAAATGTTATGAAGTCACACGTGAGCTTATTATAGTAGTTGATTATGGTGTAGTGGTGATATATGTTTGAAAAAACATAAATAAAATATTGACAAGAAATATTTTTATAGTGGTTCAGATGCTTATAAGCAAATCCTACGTCTATTGTTATTTTATTATTCTCTAACTGTTTTTCTGATCTTGATTTGAGAGCTTGAGAGCTCTTTGCGATCTAAGAGCTTGAGAGTTCTTTGCGATCTGAGAGCTCTTGAGTTCTTTAGCTTGAGAGCTCTTTTCGATTTGAAAGCTTGAGAGCTCTTTGCGATTTGAGAGCTCGAGAGCTCTTTACGATCTAAGCGCGTGATCTGAGCGATCTGGCCACATGATCTGGAGCTGAAGATCAAAGTGATCTGAGCACGTGATCTAAAGTTGAAGATTAGAGTGATCTGAGAGTGCGATCTGAACGATCTAGCCGTGCAATCTAAAGCTGATAATCAGAGTGATCTAAGCACATGATCTGAAGTAAAGATCAAAGTGATTTGAGTGCACGATTTGAAGCTGAAGATCTGAGTGATCTGAGAGCGCGATCTAGCCCGCAATCTGAGAGTTCTAGTCTAGAACAGGCTTTAGTATTTTGACATTAACTTGAGCTGTAGATCTCAGATTTGGATGATTCTTGGACCATCAGAAATCTAACTCGAAAGACTACAATATTTGTGTACTATGCCAGATTTAGACTTTATCCTACTCATATTTTCACATCTAATAACGTGATTCTAGAAAAAGAAGCTGAAATTTGTTGAAGAAGTTAAGACTTGCTAGAAAAACATGGAGAGTTGATGTGAATCATGCCTTCCTTTTAGTGCCCAACTGTTGATGCTTGATTTTGACACCACCAACTTCGCACGTTTAAAATGTTATGAAGTCACACGTGAGCTTATTATAGTAGTTGATTATGGTGTAGTGGTGATATATGTTTGAAAAAACATAAATAAAATATTGACAAGAAATATTTTTATAGTGGTTCAGATGCTTATAAGCAAATCCTACGTCTATTGTTATTTTATTATTCTCTAACTGTTTTTCTGATATAGCCTGTAAGGCGTACAAAGATGGAGTAATGCTTTGTTTACAAAGAAAAATAATGGTTGAAGCTCAAATATATGCCTAGCTCTCATATGCTCAGCCCCCTCTTCCATGAAGATAACTGCCCATTTATATAGCTAAGTCAAATGTAATGAGTGTTTTTGCAAATTGTCTTGACACGTGGAGACCCCTCCTTAATCTTGATGTTAAAATGGGATAGGATTGATATAAATGCTCTTAATAACAGCTTAGGTCAGTTTGGTTTTGACAACTAATGTTTTTTTGTCTTTTAGCTCTTGTTAAACTTTGATTGATGGAATTGGCAGCTCATTCTGATTGATAGTGCTGATGTCATGTCAGTGTAATTTTATCCATAACAAAGTTCAAAATTTATTTGAAACTTGAGAAAGGAAAAAAAAAACAGGAAGAGAAAGAAAACCAATATTTATATTAATAATAAAAATAATTCAATAAAAAAGGAAGTGAAGCAAAACCAATATTTATGTTAATAATAAAATAATAAAAAATATATAATAAAAATAATAGATACGTTCTTACTTTATTTTCATCCCAAGCGCCATATTCTCTTCCACTTCCACCAAGTTAAATCCACAAACAAAACCAATATTTGACCAAGATTCTACAAATTCCACCTATCCGAAAAATTTTTGTATTAAACAATCAACCTACTTTGACAAAATCTTATAACCACAGAAATAACCCACTATGTCTCACAAGGAGAATGATAAGATTTTTGGGAGATTTAATTTATTCTCTCATTTAGATGTCTGTTCTTCATTTGAGTAACGCATCTACTGCCACAATCAAGATTAAAGTGTGTGGTTTGTAGATTTTCACCCAAATTTAAAAGCCTTAATTTGTTAGTGTCTCATCTTGTATTTAAAGTGCAAAACAAAGGTATGAGAGATCTAGTTCAATGAAGAGAAACTTCCTTCATGGTTTGTTGATTCAAAATCGTAAGTGTACAAAGTTTTCGAAAACTCAAGTGTGCAAAGTAATCTATCTTTCATGCAAATTCATCATGTTCAATCTTCCATTCATTTTCTATCATATCACTTTGTACAGAAATCTTTATAAGATTACATTATATGTATAGCATTACTCTTTGTTTTTATGTAAGTGTTTAAATGAAAATATAAAGATTCTTCATTTTTTTTAATTCACAAGGCTTTTTGCAACACCGAATTGGGTTGCGAGATCCGTAGGGCTCTTCACGGCCTTATGCTATGTCTTCAAAGTTTGTTATATATTTTTTACATAAGCCTTGGGACAACACCAACTTGTGTCATGAAATCCTAAGGATGTTTGTGACGCTAAGCTGATTACCATCACCTTAGCATCACATTGAGTGAACATCTCTACAAATATGAACTCAAACACACAAAGATTTGAAAATGTCCAAAACCTACAAACACAAAGCAGAAGATTTACTGTGGTTCGAGTGTTAAAGAACCTTACATTCACATTTAGTCCACCCTATGCTCTCTTTTTACGTTGTTAAGAAGAATTGTTCAATTTATCCAAGAACAATTACTAAAAAATGGGTGAAAGAAAGCTACACAAAGTTAAGAGATTTTAAAATTAACCCATTAAAGTTAAAATCAAACTTACAATAGGAGACGCAGAAGCACACTTAGATGTTAAATTGACCCACAAATGTTATTGTAATGTAACTACTCTCACTTCTTTATTTATTTATTTATTTATTTATTTATTTATTTTTTATTGTCGTTTAAAAATAAGTTTTAATAACAATCCTTTTTTTGTTGTCACTTAGATGCTATTTTTTTTTCTTTTTCTTTTTGAGAGAGAGAGAGAGACGGAAGATGGGATTATTGGACTATTTAAGGACTTACAATCCTATCTCCCCAGATAATAGCAAACCTATCTCATAAGATTTAGTAATGAATAGCAAATCTATCTCATAAGATTTAGTAATAAATAGCAATTCCTTTGAGATATTGTCAATAAAAAATCTTTTATAATTATCTTGTTATTATGACTGGAATAAAGAAACAAATCAACAAACAATCACCAACTTTGGCAGAAACAAGGAATAAAATATCACTATATTTGACAACATTAAAAGACTTACTAAAGATTAACCATGTCATCATAATTAAAATGTATATAAATATGGAGAAAAGATATTAGTATAATAATAATCATTCATCATCTACAACAAAGAAAGCAAAAAGGAGCAGTTCTGATCACTTTGAGTCTTCTAGAAAATGGCCTTTGTCAAGCCTCATCTTAAACAATCCTTCTTGATGTTGGGAATCTTGTTCACCATTTTGGTCTTCTCCTCAGGTAAAATTAATCTTTCAATTAAACTATTACATTAAAAATATGGATCTATTTTTTGTATTTTTGTTGTTTTAATGGTAGCAACTAGCAACTAGTAAATTAATTGAGTACTAAACTTTTGGCAGGGCCAGTAGCGGCACTAAATTCATCGGGTAACGGTATCACGACCCTCGGGCCATGCAAGAATTTCCCCAATTGCAAGCAAACTTGCATTGAAAGAGGATTTAAAGGTGGCGCTTGTTTGGGATTCAGCTTTAAAGACCTTGTTTGTACTTGCACAAGCTGATTATATTATTAAAGAATAAAACCTTGTATTTGTTTCAGTTGTTGCTCTTTTAAATAGTTACTTCAATAATGGAACAAGCTTCATAATTCTAAACTTTTTCCATTATATTATCAAAATGATGCTTGATGAAAAATATAATGCTTATATTGGATAGACCTTTTTTTTTTTTCTTTTTTTTTTTTTTATGATTGGGGGTGTCTAAGTCAGCTTTCACATACCTCAACTAATCCCGCCGAACCTACCAGTCAGGAAAGAGCTCTAATAATCACCCAAATTATGATCCCTTGACTAATACACTCAAGAGTCCCTATCGAACAATTCGGTCACCCAAGGGTTGGTTAATTGGATCTTGCTCAACTCCAATTCAAGGCCTAGGTTGATGACGGACTAGATTGGACCTATGACCTGATGGGCTTGGCCTGTTTGGCCCATAATTTTAAATATACATATATATTACATTTTTTTCAAGTCATATGTTAAAAATGTTAAATCATAAATATTGTCTCTTTTTATCATTTTAATAGCCTTAGGATTAGCATGGACATCAAGTTTAAATATAGTAATAATGGTACATTTCTATTTTAAAGAAACATTTTGTTATGCCTGGGAAAATAAAGGGCTGACGTGGGAAAGTCACGTGAAGGGTGACCTGCTCCCGTCAGAGCAACACGCACACGTCAGGCCTGCCAAATGATATGGAGCTCACACGCGTCCATTTCCCTGCAATAAATCGTGCGAAGTCAGCTTGGGAAGAGAGCAATGGGACATAAAGCCGGATTATATCCTGACAGTCACACCAACCCATGGATTTAATGATGATTACACGCTTCGGTTTGATATAAAATGAAGAAGACCCCTTCATTAAGGGGATTCGGCCATTTTTACATTGAGAAATTCTCTCTCTCTCTCCTGTAAAACACATTTACTTTTTCCAACTCCTCTGTAAGTCAGTCCGCTTTCGCGACCTGACCCACACTAATATCAATACAAATCAGTGGACGTAGGACTTGCTACCTTAGCATCCGAACCACTTTAAAAACTCTCTTTACATTTATTTCACTGCATATATTCATTATCACGTGTGTTTCTTAGCCAATCAACGTTACGCACGTGACAATTCGTTGGTGCCAAAATCCAGCATCAACACATTTTTATTTATTTATTTTTTTTTTTTTTTTTGGGATCAATTAATTACTTTAAATTTAAATAACAAGATACTATTTTTCCTATTGATTTGGGATATTGCCATTAATGGCAGGATATTGTCTAAAGGTTGGAAATTAACCCGCCCAGCTTGACCCGACCTGGCCCGTGGCGGGTTAAGCCAAATTGCGGGCCGGGTTAGGCCTGCCTTTTTGGCCAAAAGAGTTGGTCTAGCCCGACCCGCCAACCCTAACCTAGTTGGTTTTTGTGCGGGCCGGCCCATAATTTTTTTAATTTTCTAATTTTTTTTCTTTTGTGTAATTTTTTTAAGCTAACTTTTCAAATATCAATAATTCAATTAAATTATTTTTTTCTGTTAACATTTCAAATATTAATTCAATTTTAATACAATTAAATGACAATATAAGAAAAATTAGATTTATTCATTTATCAAAAAATAAAATATGAAATAAGAAATTACAACAATTATTACCTTGTTAAAAACCTTACCAAGAAAAACCCAATTGGGACAAAAACTTGGTAAGGAAAAAATAATGCAATAATTGACAATTAATTTACAAATTACAAAGTAACAATTTACAATTTACCAAACAATTAATTTGAGGGTTGACTAGGACCTCCGTCATCTGTATCATCTAAATTACAAAATTGAAATGATCCTATTAAAGTATTGTCGACAACCGCGTATTGATCTTGATGGTGCAACTGTTCTCAATCTCGAAGACATGTGAGGACTTCAATCAATTTTGGTGAAAGTTTAGCCCTCCTGTCATTTAACATTTTCCACTTGCACTAAATGTTTGTTCGGATGAGACGGTTGAGATAGGAATAGAGAAAACATCTAGGGCAAGCCTTGATAATACCGAAAAAATACATTTTCTGGTTTTCCAATATTCTAAGACATCAAAATTAGCTCTTTGTTATGAATTTGCTGGTAGCACATCTGGGATTCCCAAATATTGGTGAAGCTCATTACTCTGTAGTTGCATGAAGGACAGTATATTTGTTGTTGATGCTTCTGAAGAGGAGACTTTGCTTCGAGTTCGGGTCCTCTTCGACCTATTAAAGTACCCATATTAGTTATTTGAGTTTGATTGGTTTCTCTATTTCCATGTTGATTCATATGTTTACTAGCATGTCTTTTAAAGTACTAGTACCGTTACCTACATCAGCCTTATAAATATTCCCACAATAATTGCATCTTACTTTTTTCGCTTTAGCTCCATTTTTTGCCTTGTAAAACTTTTCAAAATGCACCCAAACGTCTAATGTATGTCTGTCATCGGTTTTGACTACAGTTGATGAACCTGCTTCTGCTTGAGATGGAGTTGGACAAGGACGACTTCTAAAACCATCGAGAGCTGTAGTAGCATGGGAAGGAAGAGGGGAATATTATGAGGTGTATCAGATTCGGAGAATGGGAAAGCATGACTGTTTGAATCTACTGCATTTACGTTAGTAAATTCAGGGGGATTAGGATAATTTTCTTCATCACCGAAATTGATGCGATGGAAATATCTATCCATTCTAGTTTAAAAAAAAAAAAATAGATATTAAAGAAATAAATAATTAAAGAAGGAGAATTAGAATTTGGAAAAATGAATTGAAAATTGTAAAAACTAATAAAAATTAAAATGAGAGCAAATTGACAACAAAGAGATTGAGAGATTTCAATAGAGAAAATTAGAGAATGAGAGAATTTGGGATGTGAGGAAATATGAGAAATTAGGCTCTACTTATAGAAAAAAAAAGGGAAAAGAAAATGACCAAAAAGACCTTCCAACTGCTATAAAACAACTATATTTTAGGGTAAAATGGGTTTTTGCAAAAAAAAAAATATTTTATTTAATTTTTTTTAGTTTTTTTGTCCAACCCGGTGGGTTGACCTGACGAGTTGGACGGGTATTGAAAAAATAAATAAATAACCTATTGGGTCGTTGAGTTGGTTTATGAAGGCCCGGCCTACCCGGTAGGGTATACCCGGGTTGAGGTGGGCCAAGTTAGGGTTGACCTACCTAACCCATTTGTTTCACCTCTAATATTGTCATTTAATGACTAGAGAGTGGATTCATTTAATCTTAGAATAGCTAAAAATATGAATAAGAAATATATCACCAAGACAATCTCTATCATCTATAACAAATCTTATAGCAAAAACTCACTATCAAGAATGGCTTTCACTGGGCTTTCTTTTAAAGTAACCTTCTTGAGTTTGGTCTTGGGGATCTTGTACATCATTTCAGTGCTAAACTCGGGTAAACTTCATTTTTTAATAATTTTTTTATATATATTCTGATATTTGCTTCAAATAATACGAATAATTGATTTTTCTATTAAACCCATCAGGATAAAGTCTTTATACATATGGAAAATTCTACTGTATATTAGATATACCACGTCATTGATGTGTCAATACAATAAACAGTTATCAAATATATATTATTTTCTTTTTATAATCGTGATAACCGGCATGATGGGTTGTTTTTAATAAGATTATTTATGTGTTACAGATTTTTATTGGTTTTACCACTCGAAGCATTATTTTTTCTTTTTCTCTATTCAACGACAAAAATAAAAGAAAATAATTGTCTAAATTTTATTAACTCAAACTCACTAAAATTTTAATTTTGGGTACATAACTTTGATCATCTCCACTTAAAAGGAGAATATACATATCTTATAGATTGTATACATGTATATTTATTACGTAATTGTTTTACAATAAATAGATAATTTTAAAATCAATAAACTATATTTATATTATAAAAATACTTTCAATAATACTAGACATCTCAAAAGTTATCCCAAATTTCTATCTCAAGTGATGTGTAATCCTATGTGATGATGAGATGTAAATAAATGGATGACTTGGTGAATGATATGGTAATGTCAAATAAGTAGGGGTGAGCACGGGTAGCGGATAGAACTGGAACCTACGGATAGAACCGGAACCGGAACCGGCACTATGTGGGTAGGTTTCGGTTCCATTTTATTGAAACTGACACTGTGCGGTTCCGGTTCCGATTCTTATGTGTGGAGGAACCGGAACCAGAACCAGAACCTAAAATGAGTAACCAGGTTGGAACCTGCTTGGAACTTGTAGCGGGTACCCGATTTGGAACCTGTTTAGAACAGATTTTTGGAACCTGGGCTCCAATGAAATATTTGTGAATAGTGGGGGGTTTCATTATTTTACATATAAAAAATTTAAAATAGAAAAAGTTAAAATTTTAGAATAACCTAATTATATAAATATACAATGATACTTATTACATAAAAACTACACCATATTAAAAATTTTAATATATTAATATTAAAGTTTTGATTAATATTAAAGTTTTGATTAATTAAGTATATAATTGGATTAGGATCCAATTAAAAGTGTTTTAATGTTATTAAAAGAAT